>NC_022014.1:5247570-5284693 GCF_000317375.1 Microtus ochrogaster | reverse complement strand
TTCTCTGAGCTGTCTCAGTCCATGTGTTTGTCCTCTGTTGTAATTACATTACTTTATTTTTATTCTGAGGTAATTTGAAACTTGAAATTCACAATATACTCTGCCTGATCTACCATCTTTTGGCATTTTTTAATTTTCTTTATTTTTTCTTTATTATTATTGTATTTCTTTTGTGCGTGTGCCCCTGCATGTGAGTATAATGCATGTTGGAGGCCAGGTCAAGGGCCAGATGCAGGTTGTCAGGCTTGGTGGCAAATCCCTTACCTGCGGAGCCATCTCACCGGCCCATTGTTTTATCAATTGTTTTGAGTCATATGAAGAAATGGGTTTTGTGGTGTTTTTATCATTGCACTGTGTTCTTATTTACTCTCCCCCAACTTTTGGGGGAGCAGTGGTTGACTCTGGGTCTCACCGTGTGGTCCTGGTTAGCCTAGAACTTACTATGTAGCTCAAATGGCCTTGCTCTTGTAGAGATTCTCTGCTTCAGCAAACATGGGTGCCACCACACCCAGTCTGTATTTATCTTATCATTCATTTTTCTCCCCCTCCCTCTGTTCCCTTCCCTTCCCTTCCCTTCCCTTCCCTTCCCTTTCTCTTTTTGTATTTTTTGAACCAGTTGCCAAGTATGTTGGGTACAGTGTGGTCATTACCCCTTCGTATGGCAATTTCTAAAAATAAGGATGTTGCTTAGGAATATTCTTTCTAGCCTTAAGTCCATATTGCAGATTGTCAAATGATCCGTCACGTCTTTGGTGGCACTTTCTCCCTCTGGCCCAGGATCTCATCCAGGCTCCTATGTTGCATCTTTTACTGGTCAATCCTCTGGAATCTTTTAAAATCGGAGATAGCCCCTTGGCTGTCTTGCTTAGTCTGTTCTGATACTAACATTGGAAAAACTTTCAGACCAACTCTTCTACAGAAAGACTTGGATGCTAGATTTTGTGACTCTTCCTGTCAGATTCATGTTCTGCTTCTCTGGCTAGGCTAATGAGAGTGGTGTTCATCATACCCTTCTCCCCATGTCACATCCAGAGGATATGATGCCCGTTGGTCCTTAATAGGCATCTTGACTGGGTGAGGTATTCCCAGTCTCTCCAAACTGTTGTTATTATTTTCTCATTAGGACTGTAGGCAATCAAGGAAGGTCTTAGAATTAGCCCACTTCTTGTCAAATTTCCTTAGGTCAGCATCTGTTGATGAGTCTTGCCTGAAGCTGTCTTTGCTATGGTGGTTAAGTGGTGGGCTCCATTTGCAGAGTGCTGCCGTGGGTGTTCAGCAGCCACTGTCAGGAGGTTCCCCTCCTGGTCCTACTCTATCCACCATCGTTACCCTGAACTCATGCACTCCTGCTATGCCCCATCCTTGTGCTGACTACACTCCAAAGCTTGACTCTGGCCAGCGACACCCTTCAAACTGGTGAGCAGGTCCTTTCGACATGGACCATCGTTTGTCTGGTGTGATCTCTTTAATACAACAGGAAGTTCCAAGCTTGCTTCTTACCTTCCCTGCCCTATCTCAGAAATGACCCTTTTCTCCAAGGTACACTGGCTTCTTTTCATGCTGAATGGATTTTGGATATTTCATTAATACTTAATTTAATGCTGTTGTCTGAGAACATGCGCTATGTATTTTCAGTTATTTCATATAAATTGGGACTTGTTTTATATTTTCATATATGGCTTGTTGTGGCAAAGATATATGCACTTGAATATATATATATATCCAATATATATATATATATATATATATATATATATATATATATATATATTCTGGGTGTCTTCGATCCTTAACTATTTTTCAGAATCATCTATAAGCATCAGTTAGGTCCAGATGACTGATAGTATTGTTCCGATAATCTGTTTGTTCACTTGTTTTCTGCTGTTCTGCCAATTATTGAGCAAAGAGCATTAGACTCTCCAGGGGTACTCTGGGAGTTTAGTGGTAGCTAGACACCCAGACCATAGTTTAGTTGTAACTCCAGGAGTTACAAACTCATACCTGTTCTGGTTTCCATTATGATGCGGTGATAAACACCATGACCAAAAGCAACTTGGGGTAGAAAGGGTTTATTTAATCTTCTACCTCCAGGTCACAGCCCATAGAGGGAAGTCAGGGCAGGAAATCAAGGCAGGCACCTGGAACAGAAGCCCTAGAAGAACGCTGCCCACTGGCTCACTCCCTGGCTCTTATTTAGCTATATTTTTCATACAGCCCAGGACCACCTGCCCAGGGGTG
This sequence comes from Microtus ochrogaster, assembly GCF_000317375.1. NCBI lineage: Eukaryota > Metazoa > Chordata > Mammalia > Rodentia > Cricetidae > Microtus > Microtus ochrogaster. The sequence goes on along the minus strand of NC_022014.1, from coordinate 5,282,455 downwards.
GCACTGTCCACAGTGGACTGGGCCCTCCCACACAAATCAGCCTTAAAGACCACAGGCCATTTGCCAGTCTGATCTGGTAAATCTCCCAGGAAAATCCCCCAGATAACTCTGAATTATCTCAGGTTGACAACTGAAGCTAAACTTGGACGCCATCCTTAAGCTGTATTTGTTGACTTCTAGTTAATGTTAAATTGTTTCATCTTAAATGAGGACATCTTGCCGTGTATACTTGTTCCTCTCCTCTCGCTGTTACATGTGTTCCACTGCATGAATTAGCAGTCCCTGCCCTCTTACCCCAGACTCTCTCTAGTCTCGAGTTCATCTACAGTGATTGCACTTCTTTTATGTGGGATTGTGTTTTCCCATTCTTTGCAAGCCTAGTAACATTGGATTGTGCTGACATTGTGTGTGACCCTTAGAAAATCTGAATTTCATTGTATCTCTTTGAAGAACACTAAGTTTCTGTCTCAGTAAACAGTTCACTTAGCTGAACTCGAATGTTCTAACTGGGCTGCTTGGAGTCTAGCTCTCATGTGCAATTAAGATGCAATTCCAGGAGTCAGAATTAAATAAGAAAACAATTTTTATGCAGGGTCTGGGCTTCCTCTTTCCTGCCTCTTACTTTCTGGGATTTATAACCTCATTCTTTATCTGTAGTCACCCCAAACTATATTGTCTAATTTTGGGGTTAACTTAATTTTTTAATATTTATCTTATTTGTTTGAACGTTTTGCCTGCACGTATGTGTCATTGTACTACATATGTGGAGGTGAGAGGGGACATCAGATCCTCTGATGTGGGGGTTGTGGATGATTGTGAGCCACCATATGGGTGCTGGCAGCTGAACCTGGGTCCCCTAGAAGAACCGTGAGTACTCTGAACAGCTGAGCCATCTCTCCAGTCCCTATTTTCTAGCTTTAAAAGCCATTAAGACTGGATTCTAGAGCCAGGCATGGTGATGCAAACCCAAGATCCCAGTACTTAAGGGGACAGTCTCTTTCCTCCCCTTCCCCTTCCTTTCCTCTCCTCCTTTCTCTTCTCCCTGCCCCTACCCCAGTCTTATTTATAGTCTGTGTGTCCTTAAACTCTTGGTCTTCCTGCCTTGGCCTTCTGAGTGCTGGGATTACAGGTTTTTCCATCAGAGGGTTAGCCAGTGGTACTAACTCATGTCTGTCTCTAGGAAAAACCAAATGAAGGTTAAAGGTGAGAACTGTACCTGGCTTCCTTCCCTTTCTCCAGCCGTGCCCCTCTCCTGCCAGCTGTCCTGACTACTCTCCTGTGCCTCCAAGCAGTTGTTTTTATATTTTCTGTGAGACCCAGAAGCAGGAGCTCCCAATAGTTTCAGAACAGCCAAACAGCGTCAACAGTGTTGATTCTGCCACGCGAATGCTGAAGTGTAGGCACCAAAAGCCTTGTGCAGCTGCCGTGTCGTTTTTCCTCTGTCATTGTAAAGGCCAGCTGCCGTGTCGTTTTTCCTCTGTCATTGTAAAGGCCAGCAGAGCAGCATGCAGGGTCAGACATCCCTCTCTTGAGTCTGAGAAGATACGTTATTGCATATTCTTCACAGAAAAGGATCCAGTCTGCAGCAAGAAAAGGAGGAAGTGCACCAATGTACACCACATCTGAGGCTCTCCTCCTGTTTTACATGATGGCAGGCTGGTGGCTACTGGATATGGGAGAGAGAGTATACCCATATCCATATTACCTTCTGAAATCACACTAGTGTTCCCTTAAATTGATAGTAATTCTCCAGATCATAACAAGGACATTACAATATGCTGACAGTCCACAAAAGAATAAATGAGTCACACAAATCAGGTTTGATTTCTCAGCTATTAAAATCATTGAGCACGATCACTTTTCAGGTCTCACCTGCACTCTGAGTATCTAACAATAGCCCCACAATTACTCCAGCTGTAAACACCGACTGGTAGTAACAACCTGTTAGATTTGAGGTGTAATTACTGTCAATATTCTGGATGACGGGAAGCTTTTGGAACTGTCTTCATTTGATGCCTCCGAATCAGTGGAAGGCCTGTCAGTGACAAGATCTGCCAGATCTGCTGGCTGTCTGAGAAGATGTCTCGCAGGACCAAAGCGCCACCTTCTCTGTCCTGCAGTCCTGCATATGTGGACTGTGTTCTGAAGCAGGGTCTAATAGAGTGTGGTGATGGTGGTGAATTGTCATCCCTAACGGAGGGAAGCAGCGTCTGATTGTGTCTAGAGACCCAAAGCGCTTTCCTAAAGGTCTGCTGATGGAAACAGCACCCGTCTCGCAGTGGCTTTCAGAGGTAGCTTTGGTGATGTGCTCAGGGAGAGGCATCTGAGACTGATTCTGCTGGTTGACGGGGTGCGTTGGTTGTGTCTTCCAGCCTGATGAAAGATTATTTCTTCAAGCCACCCATCAATCAGTTCAGCCTGAACTTCCTGGATCCGGAGTTGGAGCGATCCTACAGAACCAGCTACCAGGAAGAGGTATGTTCTTCCTTGGACCTCACATGGAACACTGTTCGTCTGTGCTTTACCAAGTGACAGGAAAATGAAGCCCGGTGTTGATTTCCCACAACCGGGAAGCCCTGTTTTGGAACTGTATGTGAATTTATCTTTGCCAGAAGGAAAACCAAGGCTCTTTATGCTCCTTTATCTTAAAGCCATGCCACACCCCACCAGACTGTTTCCTCCATAGCTGATGTTTTTGGTCTTCTAATAGCTGCCCCCTGCCCTGAAAGGATGCCTGGTCACACCTGTTCTGGGGTTTTGGTGACACTTCTCTCCCCATAGTGCTGTTACTTCCAACCCTCCGAAATAGGACCAAAAAAATCAGGAGGTCTGTACCTCCATCCAGAATACGGGTTCATATTTACACCATCTTAGTGCCCCTGAGTTAAAGGGTTAACTTTCCTCTCAGCCTACACATCATTTTCCCCAAGAAGCCATCCTTGACACCAGCTGGCTCTTATTTCCCTGCGCCCTCTTTCTTCTTCATGTGCACCCCTTTGTTGGAACCCCATGATTTCTGGACCTAACTGAGCTCTGTTTCTGTGCTATCTAAATCCCAGCACAGCCCACACAGCAGATATACTCGGCGGGCATGCTCAGAGGGAATGAGTGGAGGAACCTGGAGCTGACTGGAGCTCTCCTTCCCTTGGCCTGACTTGAGTGTCCCAGAGCCAAAAGGGCACCATCACTGGACCCAGGACCAAGAGGGGTTTCATCCAGCTTCCACTTACTTATTGGGCAAATCTTCATCTTGATTATGTCCAACCCATGATGTACAGAATATGACTAGTCTTTGCTTTGTGTGGTTAGAATTGTTGCCTTGTCCGTCCCCCACTGGACAGTGAGTGTCATCCAACATTCCAAACACAAATCCTGCAGGTATTTGCCTAAAGCAAGAATTATTGAGCCTTAGCACTCTAGACCGAGAGTTGGAAACGTTGGGAGACCTTGGTATTTAGGTGAGAATGGCTGACCTGAGTCTTCTCTGCCCAAGCCCTGGCTCCTCAGACCCCGGAATGGTAACTAGATTCCAGAGAGAGCAGTGGCAAACCCGAGCCTCTGCATAGGAGGCACTGTGGCAGCCTCGCCTCCAAGATCTTGGGTCTTTTTAGGGAGCCTCAGAAGTTAGGGCCAGGCTGAGGCCATCTGCAGAGCCTATGCCACTTTGCTCATTGAGGTCAGGCTTGGCACTGGCTGACCAGGGCTCTCATTCCCCAAGGCCAAGTCCTGACGTTTCCCCGTCTCGCGCAGTTCCTGGGGCCTATCTGAGCCCGTTTGACCTGAAAGGAACTTGTTCTAAGCTGAGAGGTGGTCACAGGCCTCTCCCTCCCACATCCCTGACCCCTGCTGCCAAGGCTGAATGCAAAGCCCCATCAGCAGTGTGCTGTGTTCTCTGCAGCCCCTGTCTCCACATTTTCTCTTCATCCTAAGACAGACCTGGGATGCACTTGGGAGTCAGCTTATCTGGCTTTCATTCCTGGGTTCCCGGGGGTCCCTGGGGGTAGCCACTCTTAGCCTCCATCTGCGCACAAGGAGCAATGGCGCCTCCTCCTGACTGAGATGGTGCCACTGTGAGGGCCTACAGGGATCTGGATCTGGTCACGTTTTAGATACATCTTGTGGTAGCAGTTTCCTCCTCCTAATTTCCTGGCAACACGCATGTGCCTCTTCAGTAAATCACACAGTGCCCTGTCTCCTGTGCTTGGTATTCCACGGTCAGGCTGCCAGTTCCCTTCAGGCATTGCTTCATGTCCACCCTACACCCAGCACCCAGCTAGCCCAGAGCAGCACGCGTGTGCGCACACACACACACACACATACATACACACACACACACATACATACACACACACACACACACAGAGACTTTATCTCCTTAAAAAAATGATTCATTTATTTTATTTCTTGTGTGTTTGCTTTTGTGTGTATATGTGTGTGTACCACGTGTGCCCATGGAGGTCAGAAGAGGGTACTGGATCCCTAGGAACTGGAGTTATAGTTTTTAACAATCATATATGTGCTGAAAATCAAACCCAGGTCCTCTGGAGGAACAACAAATAATCCCCACCCTGGAAAGCTCTCTTGATAAAGGTTCTGTGCTCCCATTCCACGACTGGAGACTTCCCCACTACTGCTGCTTTCCTATCTGCCTGTCTTCCTGTGAAGCCGACCCTCACGTCCATCCATTTACTGGACTCCTCCGTCACCTACGGCTTTCCAGATGTGCACTCTTGGTCTCTAGGACAGTGACTTGTCTTTCTAAGTGACTGCAAATGTGTTTGAGAGTCTGTTGACTTTCAGTCTGCTGCTGTGTGATCCTAGGCACGTTTCTTGACTTCTCTCTGCCTTGTCTTTAAATGTGGCGGTAACGAGGAGATGATCCACTTGGAGCATGAACCAGCCTTTGCCTGGTCGGGAGCGCCTGGTCTTGTCCCTCACACTGTACTTCCTGCCGTCTGTGGGTCCATTCATCCCTGTCCTTTCCTGCTCTAAACAGGTCATAAAGAATTCTCCTGTGAAGACTTTTGCCAGCGCCACCTTCAGTTCCCTCCTGGATGTGTTTCTGTCCACCACGGTGTTCCTGATCCTCTCCATCACCTGCTTCCTAAAGTACGGAGCCACGGCCACTCCACCCCCACCCGCTGCCCTGGCCATCTTTGGTGCAGACCTACTGCTGGAGGTGCTGTCCCTAGTAGTGTCCATCAGGTATGCACCAATTGGAGGAGTCACTCTCCAGTGTTTAGCCTCTAGCTCCCCCTTCTGGCGCCACAGTTGGCAAAACTGATTAACTGGCACAGGGGACAGGCATCTGAAGAGGACAGCACTTCTGTTTCTCCCTCTCACCCCATTCTGTCCTCCTTGTGGGCACCGACCTTCACTCCACCCAGGTGGGATACTACAGAGGGTCAGTCCCCGTGCAGCCCAGCTGATGCCTCATGGACCCTGGGTCTCCTAAATGAGAAGTGAGGCATTCAGGAGGAAGAAAGGGAGGAGGAAGAGCAACAGGAATACATGTCAGGCAGCAGCGGAGCAGAAGTCCCTGTCAACCTAGGAGCCAGACCAGCCCAGCTGAGGAAGTGGGTCAAATGTCTGAGCTTGGAATAGGCAGCACTTGCTTAGAAATGACACCAGAAAAACAGATACATTGAACTTTATAAAGGTTCTTAAATGTTGTGTTAAAAAGAATACCATTGAAACCTGGCATAGTGTCACACACCTATAATCCTAGCATTTGGAAGATGGAGGCAGGAGAATCAGAAATTCAAAGCCATCTTGGTTACTCAGCAAGTTCAAGGCTACCTGGGCTACACAAGACCTGTCTCAAAACAAACAAAAACCACCTAAGAGTGGGAAGAAATAATAGGTCACATCTGTGACAAGGATCTAAAACCGATAGCATACCAAGTTCACACAGCTCAATAATAAAAAGACAGACAGCCCATTTTATTTTTTTAATTGAAAATAATTTTTATACAATATATTCTTGATCAGTTTCCCCTCCTTCGTCTCCTCCCAGATCTTCCCAGCCCATCGAATTCCAACTCCATGCCTCCTTCTTCTTTCTGTTTAGAAAACAAACAGGCCAAAAGAAAGAGAAAGCACAAGAAACACAAAAGTAGCAATGATTTTATTGTGTGTTGGCCATCTACTGCTGGGCATGGGGCCTACCCTTAAGTGTGGTTTATATGCCTAATGAGACTCCCCTGGAGAAAATAATTTTTACTTTGCAAGCAGTTTTCAATTGAAGATAGCTTCTTGGTTAGGGATGGGAGCTCCTGTCCACTTCTGCTTCTCAGCTTTGGGATCCGGGATCCCATCTGGCTCGGACACATGGTGCAGGCTGCCACAGTCTCTCTGAGTTCAAATGCGCATCAGTCCTGTTGTATCTGGAAGACATGGTTTTCTTGGAATCGTCTATACTCTCTGGCTCGTATGATATTTCCACTTCCTGTTCTACATAGCTCAATGACCCTTGAGGAGAGGGGTTTTGTAAAGACATCCATTTATTTTTTTTTAAGATTTATTTATTTATTATGTGTTCAGATATTCTGCCTGCATGTCTGCAGGTCAGAAGAGGGCACCAGATCTCATTGCAGATGGTTGTGAGCCGCCATGGAGGTGCTGAGAATTGAACTCAGGACCTCTGGAAGAGCTGCTGCTCTTAACTGCTGAGCCAGCTCTCCAGCCCCAGACATCTCATTTAGGACTGAGTGATCCTCTTCACATTGTCCATCTGTGGGTCTCTGTGCTCCCGTCTACTGCAGGAGGACGTTTCTGTGATGATGACCGAACAAGACAATCACCTATGCATATAGCAAATAAAGCAGCCCATTTTAAACAGGCAAAAGGCCAGCCCAAGGTTCTAGGAAGCCCATAGCTCTCTGCCGTTTCTAGTAGGTGTGGATACCCAGAGCCTTTCACTTGCCAAGTATCCCCATCCTAAAAGATGCTCTCCTCCTGACTACTGTGACAGTGGTCCTACTACCTTGACCAGCCCTGCCATGCATCAGCCTAGCTAAGTCCGCTGATAATTGCCCCCAAGAGCTTGAGCTAAATCAGAAATGGCAACACCCCAAAGCAGAAAAAACAAACAGCTTAGCTCTGGTCCTGAGACTTCCATGTTTCTCTTTCCTTCCTTTAAGGTGTGCTGGCTGGGACACTCACCTCCTTCCTTTCTTACCCACAATCCTGCGGTTCCCACTTAGCTACTGAGATTGCCCTCAGCCCTAGTTGGAACGATGTGTCTGCACCATCGCTTAGATTATCTTTCAGAACGAAGCCTCCTGCCACAACAAGCAGCTCCCTGCTCCAGCCCCACTCACCTGCATCCTAAGAAACGGTTCACACACAAATCCTGCCAGGAACTACTCCAGAACTCAGGCCGACAACTGCCTCCGCCTCTATATGTTCTTTTTCTTTCTTTTGTATTTGTTGTTTCGGTGGTTCTGGGGATTGAACCCAGGATCTCACACGTGCTGGGCAAGTGTCGTCTCCTGAGGTAGATACACACCCAGTCATTTTTCTTTGTATTTTCAGACGGTCTCACTAAGTAGCCTAGGCCAGCATTGAACTCCTGGTCTTCTTGCCTCTGCCTCTTGAGTGCCTGTACCACCAGATCTGGATTGTTTTCCTTTTGTCTTTTAAATGAACATGTAACTGGGCATTGTGGTACGTACCTGTAAGCCCAGGCATTTGGAAAATGGAGGCCGAAGGACCAGAAGTCAAAGGTCCTCTTTCGCAAGCTGCCAAGTTTAAGACCAGTCTAAGCTTTGTGAGACCCAGTCTCAGAAAACCAAACATTAAAAATAGAATGAGTTTTATTATGACAGTTCACATGCAATAAACTCATTCATTCCGATAAAGAATTCAGAGGCTGGGGAGGGTAGACCAGTGGTGGGGCCAGGGCCCTGGGTTCAATACCTGGCACTACCAAAAAAAGTGTAGAAATCAGTGAGTTTATTTAAAGTGAGTGAATTTAAAGAGTTGTACAAATATCACAATGTAATTTGAAGACATTTGTGTCACCCCCCCCCCAAAACTCCTCATGCCTGTGTATATTCTCCTACACCCAAACCCTTGAGGTTTCTGTTGAAAGCCTGGAGTTCCTGGTCTCTATGTCTTTTTACTATAGCTCTTTGATCGATGTTTTCTGTCCCTTAATATCTAGTCTGGAAGAATTAGCCCCACCTGGGCTTAGCTGCAGAGACATGTTCCTACCTGTGCACTCTGCAGGAGTCTGGTGAGCCAGCTGGCCACTTTACTCCTCCTACATGGACAATGCAGTGTCACAGTGGCAAAGGCTAAGACCAGATCAGAAAGACCTACGCGGTGGGTTACATAGGTGCCCAGGGAAGCTCGGAGCCTCCTCCTTCCACCCCAGCCCTGGGGAAAGAGGCTGATATCAGATCAGAAAGATGTTTTTCTATGTGGTGGGTTACATAGGTGCCCAGGGAAGCTCAGAGCCTCCTCCTTCCACCCCGGCCCTGAGAAAAGCATTGAGACCAGCTGGCCTTCCCTTAAAACTGTATGATCTTGGAACCATGGTGAAGTCTTCCATCTCCTGGTGGGTCTCAGCTCCCTTTGTCCCCCTGTCTCTGGGCTCTGAGTCTCACCTGTGAGGATATCTGTGGTTTTTCTCAATGATGTTCCAAGGCTCCTGTTTTCATTTAGATTTTAGGAAGCCAGAACAGCCCAGGGATCCTAAAAGTGTACTTGAATCTCTGTGGGAAATGGCCAGAGAATAGGGAATTGCTGGTCATGGCTCTGGCTAAGCATAGCCAATATAGCTGTTTTGGGTTTAAAGTCAAAGGTGCAAGTTCTGGCATGTGCAAGATGCCTGTGCTACTGATCACCACAGTGGTTCCTGACCAGAGGTGAAGGCAGTGAGCCCGTCCATACCCCCAGCGATAAGCCAAAGAGAGTCTCTATCCTGAGATCCCAGTGTCCTCTTCCACTTACCTGATGTGGGACGTCCTCTGTGTACGTGATGCTTTTATTGGTTGATGAATAAAGCTGTTTGGGCCAATGGCTTAGCAGAGTAAAGCTAGGTGGGAAGTCCAAACAAAGATACAGAGAGAGTAGGTGGAGTCAGGGAGATGCCATGTAGCTGCCAAAGGAGAGAGATGCCAGAACATTACCTGGAAGCCACAGCCTTGTGGCAATACTTAGAGTAAAAGAAATGGGTTAATTTAAGATGTAAGAGCTCTCTAGGAATATACCTGAGTCATTGGCCAAACAGTGTTGTAATTAATATAGTTTCTGTGTGATTATCCGGGAAACAAAAGCACGGTAGAAGTGGTTTTGCAGGTCCCAGTGGAGTGTCACTGTATGACCCTGGCAAGGCATCTCTATCCCTGCCTACTAACAACAACCTTCTCCCGTTGTGCTCATAGAACACCTCCAGATAGGCCCCATTCAGGGCTTCCTGACCCACAGGAGGCTTAATTTGGAGTTGTTCCTGTTCTTTCACAGACCCACAGAGGTTTTTGATAAGTGTATTTTGCCCAAATGGAGCAGGTGACTTTACAGTTGGGTTTGAAGATCTGGGTGTAGCCATTCACTCACTTACCGACAAGTTAGGGGGTACAGTCTTTTGCCCTATGCACCCCTCACTCCGAGCATCAGAAACTGCAACATGGGACAATTGAGACACGGTGTGCTAACCCTCTTCTCCTGATCCTCTGCCCTCTGTGTCCCAGAATGGTGTTCTTCCTAGAGCATGTCATGGTGTGCACGAAACGGTCGCTGGAATGGATCGCTGGCTGGCTCCCTCGACACTGCATAGGGGCCGTCCTGGTTTCTCTCCCTGCCCTGGCTGTCTATTCACACATCACCTCTGAGTTTGAGACAAACATCCATGTAAGTAGCAGCATACCAACTTCTCTCTGTGCTTTCCAGGCTTCCCAGTGCCTTCTCTCACATTAAGTCTGATTCCTTGGGATAGGGATGACACACAAGCCCTCAAAGAGTACCTTCTGTCGCTGCTTCTAGCCATCCCCCTCAAACACAAAGCATGAGCTGGGCGTGGTGGCATGTCCCTGTGGCCCAGCACTTGGAAGGTGGAGACAGGAGCATCAGGAGCTCAGGGTCATCTCAACTACATAGAATTTGAAGATAGTCTAGACCGTATATACAACACCCTGTGTTCACACACACACACACACACACACACACACACACACACACACACACACACCAAAAGCTTGTGCCAGCGGCTATGCCGGAAAAGTAGGTATAAGGCTTCATTCAGTATCCATCAGTTTCAGATCAATTACAATCTCGACTTCCTGTAGTTCAGAGCTTCAGCCTTTTGGCCTTACAGTGGTGCAGACGTATACCCAAAGAACAATTCTGATTTCACTTCCATCCTTTTCAGCCATTTTGCTAAGATCACATGGAAGTTGTTTATTTTCACTTTCAGAGCTCAGTGAATAGCAGAGAGCAAACAGGCCTGGTATTGGATGGCTTTGTCCATCTGTGTGATTATGTAGGAGTTCTGAGCGTGGTGAAACTAGACCAAGCTATGGTGTTTGGAAGCCTAGGAGTCTTTACATGCCTTTTTATTTATGATAATTTTCATTTGTCACACTGTTGTTTTTAATTTTGGGGATGCTGAGGCTCAGACCCAAGACCTTGCTTATACGTGGCAAGTGTTCTGCCACGGAGTCACATCCCCAGCCTAATGGTATGTGAAGGGTGTACTGAGAGGCAGCTCTGCAGCAGTGCACACATTTGTACCTCAGGCTTTATAAAGAGGCTTCTGCCCCATGAGCCCATTTGACACAAGATAAAGCTGCTGACAGGCTCCTGGATCAGCTGCTGCTCTGGGAAGGAGCTTTGGAGTTAACTCCATGAAGAATGAGCTAGTTGTGGGAAAGATTTGCTTCTTGGCCTTTAGGCTGAGCTCTACTGCAGTGTATGTCTGAGTGTGAGAAGAGCTACCAGGCTGTAGTGATATTTCATTTGTATTTTAATAAATAAAACTTGCCTGAAGATCAGAACACACACAGCCACACTAGTCAGCCATACAGGCCAGGCAGTGGTGGCACACACCTTTAATCCAAGCAGCCTGACTAGTTAGCCATAGAGGCCAGGTGGTGGTGCATGCCTTTAGTCCCAGCACCAGAGAGAAACATAAGGTTAGATGAGACAGGAACTCACTCTCTTTCAGTCTGAAGATTTCATAAAGGCAGGAGCTCTCTATGACTTGGCTGCTTTGCTTTTCTGATCTTCGGGTTGAACCCCAGTATCTGTCTCTTGGTTTTCATTAATCATGCCACACTAGGGGGCATCTGTGTCTTAGCATCAGCTCATATCTCAGTGCTCTTAGCAGGACTAAGGAGGTGACTGATCCCATAGTGATAGGGCCCCAGTAAGCAGCTTCTCTTTTCTATCCGTCAAAGTGATGTTATTTTATATGCCTGGAGGAATACTCTCCTAGCAGTGCGGACATGTAACCTCATGTGCTGCGCTATGGGACAGACGTGTGATCTGTATATAAAACTGGTAGGTTACCCAGAGGAAGACCTCTGTATGTTTCATGGCTGCTTCTTGTCACCGTGACCCAGTGTGTGATGAGAAACATTGTAAGGGGCAACGAATTGGTTCTGGCTCAGGACTTCGGGGTATAAAGTGTCATAGTGGGCAAGATGTGGCTCTAGCTGAGGCTCCATGTCTCCTTACAGTCAGAGAGACAGGAAGCAGAGATGGAAAAGACCATAAACCTCAAGGCCATGCCCTCCAGAGACCCACTTCCTCCTACTAGGCTCTACTTCGCAAAGATTCCACAACCTCCCAGGATAGCACCCCTGTCAAACTCACGCATCTCTGGGGGACTCTACACTCAGGCATCACAAGTGTTAGCAGAGATGCTTGATGTCGAACAGAGCATGGGTGTTTTTGCGGACAGGATGGAGGCACCGTGGAGGTGGGAAGACCACTAACAGAGCCTTCTCTTGCAGTCCACCATGTTCACGGGCTCTGCGGTGCTGGTGGCCGTGGTGCACTACTGTAACTTCTGCCAGCTCAGCTCCTGGATGAGGTCCTCCCTCGCCACCATCGTTGGGGCTGGGCTGTTGCTTCTGCTCTACATCTCCCTGTGCCAGGACAGGTACGTGGCCTCACTCTCACCTCATGCCTTCCCCGCCTAGCCTCTCTTAGGCTCGGCAGTGGCTCTGTGTCAGTGCTGCGTGATGTGTTTTCCATCATGACGTAGGATAGCTTCCAGCACACGTACTACCAGCCTGACCTGCAAAGGCCCTCAGTTCAGTCCCCAGGACTAACTACCCCCCCCCCCAAAAAAAACCCAAAAGTACTAAAGTGCCATAAGGATGATATGAGAAAGATAAAACCATTTATAACAGCATACCATAGGTGGAGCATCCTTAATCCGAAAGCCTCAACTCTGGATGCTAGAAAATCTAAATTTTTGAGTGTTGGTAAGATTCCAATGCCAGAAGTCTAATAACTCAGGGTCCACAAGCTTTGATCAATGCACATTTTTTTTTTTTTTGGGTTTTCGAAAAAAGGTTTCTCTGTGGTTTTGGAGCCTGTCCTGGAAATAGCTCTTGTAGACCAGGCTGGTCTCGAACTCACAGAGATCCGCCTGCCTCTGCCTCCCAAGTGCTGGAATTAAAGGCGTGCACCACCACCGCCCGGCTTGCACAAAATTATTTAAAAATTTGTTTAACATTACTTTCAGTTTTTGTGTATGACATATATATACTGAAATACAAGTGAACTTTGGACTTAGACTCAGTTTCTGTCCCTAAAAGATAATCAGTTGTGTGCATATATTCAGAATTCCACAAGCATGATCCAAGCCGCTTGGATTTGGGAACTTGACCTGTATATATTTGAATATAGATGTCCTTGGGTGCCTGCCTCTGCCAGACACATGACTGTGGTAGGATACTGACTTATGAATTGGGATCTAAGAAAGGCATGAGAGTCAGGATGATGAAAGAGCTGAGGAAAAGCCAGAGGGATGCAGGTCTGAAATCCTAGTACTTGGGAAGCCGAGGCAGGAGGATTTCAAATTTGAGTCCAGCCTAGGCTACATAGCAAGACTAAGAGATTGCCGGGAGCATGGTGGAGAGACAGACCTTTAATCTCAGTAGGCAGAGGCAGGCAGAACTCTGTGATTTCAAGGGCAGCCTGGTCTAAAGAGCAAGTTATAGGACAGCCAGAATTATACAAAGAAACTCTGTCTCAAAAAAACAAATGAATAAAAAGCACAAACAGAACCTGGAGAGATGGCTCAGAGGTTAAGAGCACTGACTGCTCTTCCAGGGGTCCTGAGTTCAATTCCCAGCCTACATGGCGGCTCTCAACCATCTATTATGAGATATGATCCCCTCTTCTGACAAACAGGCAGATGGAACACTGTATATGTAATGAATAAATAAAAACTTTTTTGTGGTTTTTCGAGACAGGATTTCTTGTGGCTTTGATGCCTGTCCCGGAACTAGCTCTTGAAGACCAGGCTGGACTTGAACTCAAAGAGATCCACCTGCCTCTGCCTCCCAAGTGCTAGGATTAAAGTCATGCGCCACCACCGCCTGGCATCTTTTTAAAAAAGCATAAAATACCCTCACACAAACAAAAAAAGTAAAAAAAAAAAAAAACCCAAACAAACAAAACAAAATACTAGAAGAACCAAACTTGGTGGCACATGCCTATAATCTTACCACATGATATATAGAGGAAGGAGGATCAGGAAGGAGTTCAAGGTCTTTATGGCTGTATGTCTGAGGCCTTCTGGGCTACATGAGACCCTGTTTCATGGATAAAACAAAAATAAAAACTATTCTTCTGGCAGGGGCTAAGGAGGAGAAAGTGTGATGTGGACAGAAGAACTGGAGTCACATGATGGACCTCTGGGGGCAGGATCAGTTCTCACTGTGCTACAGAACTAGAGGGACATTTAAACCCTGTAAGAGCCAGGCATGGGGTTCACATCTGTAACCCCAGAGCTGGTGAAGGGGAGGTGACCACAGAAAGACAGGAAGTTTGAGGGTAGTGTGGGCCTCAGAGTGAGACCTCATCCAGTCAAACCAAGCAAGCAACCAGTCAACAAAGTAAAATAAAAACACCCAATGTGGGCAAAGAGCAGTGAGATTGCTTTCGGCTGCAGGTTCCATCAGGTGCATCATACTTTACTCTTAGTTGCTAAAATGTATCTCAAGTTTCCTATTACACCAGCAACTGGCTTTGTCAGCTAAGTACATAGTTGCAAATGGAATAGACTAGGATAGCAGAATGCTCACAGTTAGTACTTTACAACAGTTCATGATCTCTTAAGCCAGTTAACCTTCTGTTTGTGTAACAACATCTAAATATCAGGCTTTTCTCATAACTCCTTAGAGCGGTGCTTCCCAGGTGCAGCAGAGAACCACCTGTTTATAAATATGCTGGGACCGGGAAAGGGGGTGCAGGTTGTTTTAAAGTTGCAGTGGACAGTTCTCCATTATACTTTGCAGGACATCTAATATGTCTAACTTTCCTGCTCCCTAACTTATTATCACAACCAGGGACTGCCACACTTCCCAGGGGCCCCTTGGGAGTGTCATTGCTGTCACTGTGGACTAGCACTGTAGTGAATGCTGCTCAGCACTATTAGCTGTGTCCTCGGGTAATCAGAGGGCACTGGTGATCCATGAGCAGAGTGACTCTCTATCCTCGGCTTCCTCATCGTTTTGTAGCAAATGTGAAACATATTCATGTTCTCTGCAAACCAAGAGAAAAAGGCAATTTGAAGCGGAGCTGCCAGCCAATGCTGTGACAAGGAATTACATTAAGCGAACTGAGGCTGCCTCCTACCTTTGTGGGGCATCTGGATTCCTGGCCATTACAATGCTCTATACAAAGAGTATGGAATTCCTCAATAGCCTTTAACCTCAGATGCTGTGAACCACTCATTTAGTCACAGCTTTGGCTTGTGATCCAGAGAGACAAAGTAGTGGCCTCCCATCTGCCTTCCTGCCATAGGCAAACAGCAGGTTTTGGGGTGGAACTAGTAGGTTACCTCGCACCAAGACCTCCTCCACATGGAGGGCCTCTGGGCCTACAGCCCAGTCCCAGCTGCTGCTGGAACTACCAGGGTTCATTGCTTGTCGGGTAGTAAACAAAAGCCTGAATTCGCCTTTTCTTTTACGAAAGAGAAGTGTTTGAAGACCAGCTATCTAACTAAAAAATTTCTCTGTTTCACCTTGAAAACATACCTAACAGGACTACAAGTTTGATTATTATAGATGACTAACTACTAACTTGTCTTCCTTTATTATCTTAAATAGCTTTCAAGGACTAAAACTTTGCATTACATTTTTAAAGGTTTTTATTTATTTATTTTATCTATATTACTGCTCTATTTGCATGTACTCCTTTATTCCAGAAGAGGGCATCAGATCCCCACCATAGATGGCTGTAAGCCACCATGTGGTTGCTGGGAATTGAACTCAGGTCCTCTGGAAGAGCAACCAGTGCTCTTAACCACTGAGCCAGCTCTCCAGACCCTTGGGTTGAGTTTAATAATGTCTTTTTTGTTTTCTATAATATTTTTATACATTTTCTTTCCAGTTCCATAGTGATGTCACCCTTGGATACAGCACAGAACTTCAGGTAAGCTTTCAACCTGTGTCTGACAAGTGAGAGCCACCGTCTCTCCACTCTGTGTCGTGAAGGCACACATGTCACAAATAAACTGTACAAGTGTGTGTGCGTGCTTGTGTGTGTTGGGTTGAGAAAGCAAGCAATAGCTGTATGTTAAAGTGTCCAGTCACAGTTGTATCTTACTGGGAAGGTGATTGGTCACTGAGTCATTGATTAGAGTTAGTTTAGTTTTATGCAAGACTTTAGCATGTTATACAGGAACTTTCACAAATCAAAAAATACATTTATCATCTAAAGTATTTTGACTTGGAGCCATCCAAATGGCTCTGCTGTTAAAGGTGCATACCATGAGAACAGCAACCTGAGTTTGATCCCCAGAACCCATGTAAGAGAGGTTGGAAAAGCAACTCCCCTGGCCTCTCCACATAACCTCGTCATGCCACACAGACAGACAGTGATAATAAATAATCTAATGAGAAATTTGAAATAATTAATATTTGAATTATATGTTTAGTGTAAAGCAAGGGTTAAATATTTAATTTAAAAATTGAAGGGGAACAGGTAAAAATTATGTGGCTGTGTCCATTTGTATCTATAGCCACACCTGCCCCTGTATTAGTACATGCAGACATGCATACCACAAAAATAAAAACAAATATTTAAACTACAACAGTTAGAAAAATATTAATTTTCATGCCTCTTAAGACAGATAATTTTCCAGTCTTATCAATAATAAATAGGTTACAAGGAAAATAATGGATGACAAATTAAAGAGGAAGGGAAAGAAAACCAAAACAGACAGAAAAACATTTGTGGAACAAAAAGCACACACAGATGAAATTTCGACAAAGTACTCAAAGTTCACAGAAGAAATATATCACATATTAACCACATTTCCCAATCCTGGGACCCAAACGCAGGGCACTGAACATGCTGTGCCAGTGTCCTCCACTGATCTTCAACTCAGCTTCAATTGGGCCCTCGAAAAGCAGTAACACGATGCCGACCATGGCATGCAAGCCTGTGATACTAGGCTCTGGAAGCTGAGGCAAGGGCATTGCTCTGAGTTTGAGGCTAGTGACAGTGTGGTCCTGTATGTGCAGCCCTAATAGACCCCACATGTCAACAGCTGCCTTGCCTCGCTCGCTGCAAGTGCCTCTTGCTTTCTGTTTCTTTGATTTATTTTTCTATTTTAAAACCCCTCTTTTGCATGGTAACAGACATGCATTATTATTATTATTATTTTAGATATTTATTTATTATGTATACAATATTCTGTCTGTGTATATGCCTGCAGGCCAGAAGCGGGCACCAGACCCCATTACAGATGGTTGTGAGCCACCATGTAGTTGCTGGGAATTGAACTCAGGACCTTTGAAAGAGCAGGCAATGCTCTTAACCTCTGAGCCATGTCTCCAGCCCCCTTTTTTTTGGTTTTTCGAGACAGGGTTTCTCTGTAGCTTTGGAGCCTGTCCTGGAACTCCCTTGGTAGACAAGGCTGGCCTCTAACTCACAGAGATCCGCCTGCCTCTGCCGCCCGAGTGCTGGGATTACAGGCGTGCACCACCACCGCCCGGCTTTTTCTTTTTTTATTTTTTTTTATTTTTTCTTTCTTTTTTTTTTTGGTTTTGACATGCATTATTATTAACTTCCATTCACGGTTTAATGTCCCAGCATTCAGTTATAAGTTAACTCTTACATTTATTCACCTCAAATTCCTCTTTTGGACTGGGCCATGATGGTGCAGACCTGTAATCTCAGCTATGCAGGAGGCCAAGAGAGCAGAAAAGCTTGCATGGGCTGCAGAGTGAGCTCAAAGCCAGCCTGAGCAACTTTTTTTTTTATTTTATTTTTTTTTATTTATTAAGGATTTCTGCCTCCTCCCCACCACCGCCTCCCTTTTTTTTTTTTTTTTTTTTTTTGAGACCCTGTCTCAAAATGGAAATGAAAATCAAAGAGCTGGGAATAGTTCAGTGGTAGAGCACTTATCGCCAGAACCACTAACACACCAAAAGTCTCCCTTTGAAAACTGGCCTTTGCTATTTGAATCTAGAACTGGAATTGCCTACCTTTGTCCACAATCTTAGAATAAGAATTGCTGGTTGTTTCACCACAGGCCATAATCCCAGCACTTGGAAGTAGGGACAAGAGGATCAAAAGTTCAAGGTGATCCTCAGCTACGTAGTGAGTTAATTCCTGACAGCCTGAGTGACCCGAGACCCTTTGTTAATAAAACCAAATATTTCATGAGGGGTGCACCCACACACTGAGACAATGGGGATGTTCTATTGGGAACTCACCAAGGCCAGCTGGACTGGGTCTGAAAAAGCCTGGGATAAAACCGGACTCGCTGAACATAGCAGACAATGAGGACTACTGAGAACTCAAGAACAATGGCAATGGGTTTCTGATCCTACTGCACGTACTGGCTTTGTGGGAGCCTAGGCAGTTTGGACGTTCACCTTACTAGACCTGGAAGGAGGTGGGAGGTCCTTGGACTTCCCACAGGGCAGGGAACCCGGTCTGCTCTTAGGGCTGATGAGAGAGTTGATTGGGGGAGGGGGAGGGATATGGGAGGCTGTGGCGGGGAAGAGACAGAAATCTTTAATAAATAAATAAATAATAAATAAAAAATAAAAATAAAGTGGCAGTTAAAAAAATAAATAAAACCAAATCTGGTATAGGGCAGAATGGCTCAGAGAGTACAACACCGGCTGCTTAACGCAGAAAGAGAACCGATTCCACAGACTTACCCTCTGACCTTGACACACGCAAGGTGGAATGTGTGTGTCTGCATTCACTTATCACACACACACACACACGCACGCACACACGCACGCACTAATAAAGTGTTTTTAAAGGTATGGGCCAATGATAAAACTCATTGGTGCTTTGCTGCCAGCTCTTTTGACCTAAGTTCAGTCCCCCAGGAAACTAGAACAGCAGAATTACTGCAGGCTTGAGGCCGGCAAGTGAGGAGAGAGCGTGAGATTGATTATGGAAACACGGGTACTGTGGCCTGTTTCTCCCACTGAGGTTTAGAGCAGTTAATGTTAAGCCTGCTGTTCTTACTAGAGGGGGCTGTTGTTCGATGTGCAACTGGAAAAAGCAAAACGAAACTTAGCCCTAGACCAGCAAGCCATGCTCACAGGAGCCCAGACCCTTCCCCAGCTCCGCTTAAAAGCCCAGCCAGAGAACTTCATGTTTTAGTCAGTTAAACTAAGTGGTCACTTTGCTTAGCATTTGAGAATCAGAGACATTACCATTTGTCTCAATGAAATAAGTAAAATAGATAAGCATGGGTATCCTACCATAGAGAGCCCGTGCAGGTCCCCTGCCAGCCTACCTGGATTCCAGGGTTCAGCATGGTACAGGGATCAGCAGAGGAGAAGCTTCTCTCAGGAGCCCTTCGGGGGAGCTGTGAGGATCTCAGTCAAGAGCTGACTTAATAGCAGGCCGCATACAAAGCCTGGAGGGAGAGCGTGGTCAGCTTGAACTGCACTACCTGTGCAAGCAGCCTGAGACCGCTGGCGGCTGTCACCCAGGGATGACGGAAACTTCCCCCAGTCCCAGCCTTTCCGAGGATGGTGGCCTCCCCTGCCGAGCTGGCACCAAGTCCCAGCTGGGAAGGTGTGGTTTGCCAGAGACCCCCATACTCTGCAGGTGTCCTACCAGAGCAACCACAGCACCAGTCCAAAGGCAGGCCTTTGTGACGGCTCTTTGGGGAGTGTCTCAGTGACCTCAAGTTTCCTTTTCCTTTTCCTTTTCCTTTCTTTCCTTCCTCTTTCTTTTCTTTTCTTGTCTTTCGTGTTTTTTTTTTTGAGATAAGATCTCGGGTAGCCCAGGCTGGCCTTGAACTTGAACTTGCTGTGCACACTCAAGGGTAACCTCAAACTCTTGACACTCCTGTCTCTGCCTCAAAGGTGCTAGGGTAACAGATGTGTGCCACCAGGTCTTCCTAAATCCATTCTTTTAAAATACCCTTATGTCAGAGGTAACAATAAAACTTTAATTAAATAGTGTGGCTAAGGAATTAAGGTTTCTGTGTCCTAGACCATCTCACCTGAGGACACATCAGCTTTCTGTCTATTTATATCGACACAGTCACCAAGTCCACCTTTACATAAAATCTAAGAGCCTACCTCGGGCACTTTAGAAATGTATTAACTTGTAAAACTGATAGAAACTGAACAGTCGCAGTCACTCTAAAAGTAGGAGGGGTTGGAGGGAGAGAGGGAAGGGGAAACTGGAGTGTTAATGTTAACTGGCCTGGGTAGTAGGACAATGGATGAATCGGTTTTTAAATTTTTACTTTTTCCCCAAATTTTCTATGATTGAACATGCAGTATTTTTAACAGAAGGGAAAAAGCCTAAGCAAATTTGGTGGTGTATGCTTGGGAAGTGGAAGCAAGAGGATTAGAAGTTCAAGGTTAGCCTTAGCTGGGTAGCAAATCCAGGAAGTGTGGCCTCTAGGAGAATGGTTTGAAGGCTAGGGCTACAGTTTAGAGAATATTTGCCTAAATGCAAGGGCCTGGGCTCAATCTCCAGCACTGAAAAGGAGTTCTTGGGAATGTCTAGTTAAATTCTACATGCACAACATTTAAAATTATTCAATAATCCCAGTATATGCAAAGGAGGATATAACTCCCAAGAACATAGAGAACACACAATTCAAGTCTAAATTTCTGAGTCTCAAGAAAGAAACATTATATAATGTCACAGATGCCTTTACAAGAAATGATGACATGCAGTTGAATTATTCTAGTGTAAAATAGTCTCTAGTTGTGATCAGAATTTATACTTAGAAAATAAAAGACTATGAATAAAAGAGAAAAGAGAGACGAGGGTACAGGAATGTTCCCCGAAATATTATGTTTCATCGTAACTGCAGCTCCCTCAGTGTGAGCGTGGTGCGTCCCTGTCTTAGATTCCTCCACAGCTGCGACAGATAGCTCTGTGTGTCACCTCAGAGGAAAGACTGTCCCGCGCTGTGCTGATTGACACCCTCACCATACGCGGTAGATGCTACACATCTCGTATTCTTTTGGAAAACGCTAAGGTTGTCTCAAATGGCCTTGTCTTGGGAGACGCACACTAAAATAGTTAGACCAGCAACTTACTTTCAAAATGTTTAGGAAAAAGTACTCGTGTGTGTGTGTGTGTGTGTGTGTGTGTGTATGTCATGTGTGTCTCTGTATGTGTTAAGAGGAGAAGCAGAGAGGCAACATTTAACAATTGTCAGATCCAGGTGAAGAGCTTCCGGAAACTTATGAAACTTAAAGTTTCCATAAGGTTGAGATTGTCTAAAAGAAATAGTTGAGGAGAAAGAAAAGATCTTTTTTAATCCAATGAATTCTTTTCAAAAGCTGTTAGAGCTGGGCTTAGTGGGCCAGGGCTGCAAGCCTGTGGTAGGCATGGAGGCTGGAGGATGGATGCAAGGCCAGCCTCCAGCTACATAGCAAGTTCACAGTCAACTTTGGCTGCATGAGACCTGGTTTCAAGAAACCAAATCAAATGTAAATACAAAAGTGTCCCTGAAGCCTGCAGAATAACCAGGCTGCTTTCTGGCCTCGGGATGTTGAGGGTAATACTCAGCCACCCTGAGCAAAGCAGGCTCACGATCTGAGAGGGTTTGGGGACTCCCTTAGAGGTGTTCTGAACAGCTGTGTCATTTCTCGTCTCTCTGCTCCCCAGTGCCAGCGGGAACCCATGCAACAGCTCACTGCTGCCGGGCAGCAGGAGGCCGGCCAGCCTCATAGGCAGGGAGCTCATTCTCACCTTCTTTCTCCTGCTGCTCTTGGTCTGGTTCCTCAACCGAGAGTTCGAGGTCAGCTACCGCCTGCACTACCATGGGGATGTGGAAGCGGATCTGCACCGCACCAAGATCCAGAGCATGAGGGATCAGGCTGACTGGCTGCTGAGGAACATCATCCCCTACCACGTGGCCGAGCAGCTGAAAGTCTCCCAGACGTACTCCAAGAACCACGACAGTGGAGGCGTGATCTTTGCCAGCATCGTCAACTTCAGCGAGTTCTACGAAGAGAACTACGAAGGAGGCAAGGAGTGCTACCGGGTCCTCAATGAGCTGATCGGGGACTTTGATGAACTTCTGAGCAAGCCAGACTATAACAGCATCGAGAAGATCAAGACCATCGGGGCCACATACATGGCAGCATCGGGGCTGAACACTGCCCAGTGTCAGGAGGGCGGCCACCCACAGGAGCATCTGCGGATCCTCTTTGAATTCGCCAAGGAGATGATGCGTGTGGTTGATGACTTCAACAACAATATGTTGTGGTTTAACTTCAAGCTCAGGGTTGGCTTTAACCACGGACCCCTGACAGCAGGTGTCATAGGTACCACCAAGCTGCTGTATGACATCTGGGGGGACACCGTCAACATCGCCAGCAGGATGGACACCACCGGTGTTGAGTGCCGCATCCAGGTGAGCGAAGAGAGCTACCGTGTGCTGAGCAAGATGGGTTACGACTTTGATTACCGCGGGACTGTGAACGTCAAGGGGAAAGGGCAGATGAAGACCTACCTTTACCCAAAGTGCATGGACAATGGGCTCGTGCCCCAGCACCAGCTGTCCATCTCCCCAGACATCCGTGTGCAGGTAGACGGCAGCATTGGACGGTCTCCCACGGACGAGATTGCCAACTTGGTGCCTTCTGTTCAGTACTCAGACAAGACTTCCTTGGGATCGGATGACAACACACAGGCCAAGGAAGTGCACCTGTCCTCTAAGAGGCCCTGGAGAGAGCCGGCCAAAGCTGAGGAAAGGTTTCGGTTTGGAAAAGCCATAGGAAAGGAGGAGAGTGAAGACACGGGAATAGAAGAGGCCAACGAGCTCACCAAGCTCAATGTCTCCAAGAGTGTATGAGGCGGCGTGGCGAGCTGCCGAGGTGCTCCGTTCATCCACACACAATAATATTTGTACTGACGGGCTGGCGTGCTCTCTAGCCCCTCAGTTCCTGTTCCCGGATGTGGTGTCATGTGGTCATTTCAGCCCTGATCTCTGTGTGGATCACAGTTATCGGGGTCCATTTCCACCCTCTCTTCTTTCCTTTTCCCCCTTTCCTGGAAGCCTGCCCCCAGCCTGGGGGATCCGTTCAGCTGCGGAGGAACACAAGTGCCTTCAGGGTTTGGCCTTGAGTCTATGGCCGAGGCCACTGGTGGAATCATGGCCCTGGGTATTATTATTTGACTTCTTTAGGGGAAAAAAAGAAAACAAGAAAAAAGAAAAAAAAGCTGTGGTTAAGATACCGTTTTTATTGCCTTTTCTCACAAGTTTTTTTCCTCATACAGTGTTTTCCAGTTTATTTTTTTCTATAAACGTAATAGTGTTTTCAGTCACCTGGCCTTTCTAAGCACATACACGCACACACTTGCATTTATGAATCTGACATAAAGTGCCAGTAACTCATCTGGGGGAGGGGCTATAAAGGGGAGCAGGGCTGGGAAGCTCAGCAAGCCCCCTCCTGGCATCTCTGGGTACCTGGGCCCACGAACACTGGGCAGTTTCAGGGGCTCATCTGCACGCAGGCCAGGATTTCCTATACTCACCAGGCACAAAGCTCACAAACCAGGCCTCAGGAATCTCAAAGCCGTGTTTCATCCTGACCTTCCACAGAGGGGTCTTCCAGCCAAGAGCGAAGATGTTCGTCTCAGAAGCCGACTCGCCTGAGGGAGACACTCAGCCATCTGAGGGTTGCGTTTATTTATTTATTTATTTGTCAAAACGTGTATTATGGGGAGGGGGCACAGGGTAGTTTTGGTAGAGGGAAACGGAGTGGGCAGGGCAGTTTGCAGAGGACACAGCAGATCAATGACAAGATGTCCCTCAGTGTTTCATGTCTCCTCCACTGTGGCCCACGGTGCCTCCCAGGGTGCTGCTCCCCCTTGTGGGGATCCGGAGTAAAACTGGCTCTGCTCCAAGTGGGAATCGGCAGCCCTTTTGTCCTGTCCTGCCACTGTTGAACTGCTGATCTGCAGTGGGATCTAACTCTGCTGGCCAAGTCAGACTCTCTAGAGGGGTTTCTTACTGTGCACCGAGGGGGGACAGAACCATCTGTATGCCAAAGGAGGTGCAGGCAGCCAGACACAGAGAAGCTAAGGAAAATGGTTGTTAGCCTTGCTTGGAATTGTCTTTCCATGCTGAGTCTCCAGTTTGTGCTGATTGGAGCTCAGGCTACAGGTGCCCTGCCTTCGTCATTTTCCAGGTGACGCTGGTGTGCAGCCCAGAGGCAGCCGAGGGCCAGCTCTGTTTGGTGGGGGTCTCTGACGTGCCCTGTGGTGTGTCCTTTCTCTGGTAAACCTCACTGTATAATTGTCACATTGTTACGCCCAAAGACAGACAGAACCTGCTGATGCTAGCGAGGTGACATCTTAGTTCTAGTCAGCAACTTCCCCTGGGACTCCTGGGATGGCCACCCAAGCATCACAGCCATGCCAGGCCCCGAGTGGACCTAGTGACTGGGAAACTTTCCATCCCAGTTGGCTCCCTGTTGGTCTTCCAACTCGAAAAACAGACAGTTGTGACAATACCTCTTGCTTCTAAAGAATGTATTCTTGTACAATGCCACAGATTTTTTTTCTTAAAAACACTACCTGATTCTTTCCTAGGATTTAGGGCATGTTGGGTTTCTGCCTGTCAGTATTAGGGCATGCACTCTCTGAGTGAGTGCCGGTCTTGTTCTGCCTCCAGGCTGCGTAGCCGAGGAGCTAGCTGGTTGTCGGTGTCCTTGCAGTCCTGGGTAAGATGTGCTCTACCAAGTTCATCTCTACGCACATTTTCCCTCCCAAACTCTTCTTCCATTCTCTGCTACAAACGCGTTTGTGATTCTTTCCCGCCCTCCCCCTAACCATAGACCTGCAAACCAGCTGGAGAGAATCACTGGCCTTGAGCAGGTAGTCCAGTTGGGCATTGTACAAACGGAGCCCTGGATGAAGGGCAGCTTGTGCGGGGTGCAATGCTCTTAGGAAACACCCTGAGCCTTCCTGAAGAACCACAGACATTCTTTCTTCTTTCAGGGTGCCAGGCCCCCGAGGCCTTCCCAGCTCCCTGCCCCAAAGCATACCTCAACACAGAACCACGGGCTCTGCAGCATGCCTGCCGCGCAGCCTGGTCTGTTGGCATTGAACAAACAGCTGGAGACAGTTGGGCTTCTAGGCAGTGGACTTGGTGTCCTTCGGGTGGCAATACTTCTTAGGAACCTAGGACAGGAAGCAATACTCCAGAACTGAATGTGTGTAAATAGTCACTTGGCGTTGCAATTGCGCTTCCCTCCTCGCTCCCGGCTCAGAGCGATTTTATACATCAGTTATCCCACACAGATGAGCATAGAGCATCAGTTATAAGCCCCTAAGCTGCTTGACGAGCCCCACAGACTGTGCCACACCTGCGCATGGCTCCCTTCACTCTGGCTTCACTCCTGGGGACTGCACCTGCACATTTGCACATGACACAGAGCCAAAGGCAGTGTGCAACCATCACCTGGGCTGTAGGCACCGGTACTTTCCAAAGAAAAGTCTGTGCTTGAATCTCTTGATTTTCAAGGTCAGCATTTTTTGATTGGTTGTTTTGAAAATCGCATCATGCCTAGATCCTGAAATTAAATTAGCAAGAACCAACTGTTTGTGTTTCCATGTTTCCTTTGCTCTGCTCTTTTTAAATTGTTAATTCTAAGAATTTCAAAATGCATCCACTGAAAAAATGGATATTAAACTACTCTAAAACTTAACTTTGGTACATGGTATTTCCTCAGTGAAAAGCTTGATACGACCGCAGATTAGGCCCGCCCTCTGCCCTCCGCCCACCCCTTGTATTGTCTGCAACTTTTAGCCAAAACAGGAAGATTTATTTTTCATTCCCATCATGGCTTTAAAAATAGGAAAAAGCAAAATTCCAGTTTTGTTTGTTTCTGGGGCAATAATATTTTTATTATTATTATATTGATGAATTCACCTACTGCAGTCAACTTTAATTGAGAAATACTTATTTTCACACAGAACATTACAGATCAGGCTGTAGGACACATTGTACAGTTGACAGTTCCCCTGCTTCATTAGGAGTTGATTGTGCAGCATCTTAGTGGAGGGACTAAGAGAACACAACAGGGTTTCTGAAAAGACGGCCCAGACGCACGCATCTCACGGCGATTGGTGACTGCGGGCCAGGATGCTGCTGCCTTCTGCTCTTCTAGGCCCCATTTTCAAATCTGCTGGGTGCAGAACTCACTGCGCTTGGTGACCACACCTGTTATCCGCTACTTAGAAGATAGCGAAAGGAAGATCAGGAGTTCAGCATCAGGCTCGCTACAGAGTTCAAGACCAGCCTGGGCTACGTGAGACCCTGGTTTTGTTTGTAAGTTATGGAATCTCTCCCCAGAAAAGCTCACGTGCCATTTTGTACACATCTTTAAAGGTTTGCAGTGCTTCTAAATCTACAGCCAGAGCATAGCTCTTTCAGGGTGTAGAACCTCTTCCCCCGAAGGCTTTTCCTGGTTGGTCAAGTGTTAGTTGGTGAGCAACGTAAAGGTCCGCTGAGAGCTTCCCTGCCCGGCAGTGCTGCGTGCTTCCGCAGGAGCCTCCCCAAGTGCGGAAGATCACAGGAACATGTGCTTAGGCTACAGAGGGCACGTGGGGACTGAGACATCTTTGCAGACCAGAAAGGCAGCCTCTAATCTCTGCAGACAACTTATCATTTGTGGTTTTTCTTTCATCTCCGATCTCTTTTGCACATGGTTGCTTCTCTTTGCTGTCGCACACTGTTGTTATGGACCAGATCCCAAGGACCTGGGAAAAAAGCTGACTGGAGAAACCAGCAAGTGAAAGGGGGTGTTTTAAAAGTTCTTATTTGCATATTGTCTACATGTGCATTTAAAATCATCCCAGGTGTGTGTCTTTGCTTTACAAAAAATGTAAAAGCCTGACTCTAAAGAGTTGTTAGTATCTGAGTAACTAAGCCTGTGGAACTCTCTTCCACTGAGCCTGCAAGTCTATGAAAACCGAAATTAAGCAATCCAAATGTCTGTTGTTGAAACCTTACTTATTAAAAGCAGGAGATTCTTTATATTTTATGGTTTTTTTTCCCTCAGGAGCCTTTAGTACTTTGATTAAAGTTGTGGCCTCTTTCCTTTGAAAAAAGAAGCGCACATAAAACTCCACTTTGGGGGCTGGCAGGTGGCTCAGCCAGAAAGCGTATGCCTTAAAGTGTGAGCACCAGAGTTCTGCTCCCTGGAAATGCCGAGTGGCTGTGGCACCCCTCCTGTAATCCTGGCACAGCCAAGGCAAAAACAGGGATTCCCCAAAGCAAGCTACCAAAATTGGTGAGCTCTGAGGTCAGTGACAGACCCCAAAGGCAAAGGCACCCAGCACCAACCTACACACACACACACACACACACACAGCATTCCACATGAGTATGAACAAAATCCTCCCTCTTAATAATGCATAAGATTTCAATTCATGGATCATCAAACTACCCCTTACCTGTAATAACCAGAGGGTCAATGAGTTCTAATTCTGACTTGTAGGCAAGGCCTTCACCATCTGTTTAAGGATCCCCACTTGGAAATAATGGAGTTAAATAAATTTTTTTTCAAAATTATAATTTACAGTTTTATGTGTGTGATTTAAATATATTTGAGGACCCTCAAATTCTCATCATATAAATATCAATTTAGTTAAATTACTTGTAAGAGATGAGTAAATTTCATCCAGTATTTATTGAGCTCCTACCGTGTGCCAGAGGCCCCAGAGTTTCCTTGGTGTGGGACCTTTGATTTGTTATGTGCTTGAGAGCCTTTGAGAGGCAGCTCTGGGTAGAAACAACCTTTCCCGATGGCTACCCCAGACTCTCAGCTCCCTGGAGTACACAGTAATGTCCGTTTCCTGACTGGCATATTCAAGCAGGGCTCCTGAGTGCCACCCATAATTCTTAGTGGGTCTGCCACTGAACACAATTCTCTCACTGCTGACAAGCAGTCACGCGGCTCCATGTTGATTTTGTTGGGTGAGTCAGGAGTGACCTAGCACCCATAAGAGCCTCCGTCCCACCTTGAAAACAGTTGCTGGTTGACCAGGTGTCTGCTAGGCCCACCTGAATGTCTCTGAAGGGAACAGACAGTTCCTGAAAAACTGCAATCAAG
This sequence comes from Microtus ochrogaster, assembly GCF_000317375.1. Taxonomy (NCBI): domain Eukaryota; kingdom Metazoa; phylum Chordata; class Mammalia; order Rodentia; family Cricetidae; genus Microtus; species Microtus ochrogaster. The sequence goes on along the minus strand of NC_022014.1, from coordinate 5,254,691 downwards.
TGTCTTCTTCAGGTTAAAAAAAATGAGATAGGGTCTTTCTATGAATCCCAAGCCAGCCTGGACCTTGCTATGTAGATCAGGTTAACTGTGAACTTGTGGTGATCCTCCTGCTTCAGCCTCATTTTCCTCACCACAAAGAAGTCTTATCTTTCCACGTTGGGTAGGGTCAGGAAGGAAGGAGGGTGTGGGTTTGGTCGCTACTTTGAAGTTCCCATCACCAGGGAGGGGTGTGACATGCTCAGAGAAGGGCCCAGAAGTGGTCAATAGCTTATAGCTCCCTAGGCACAGGCTGTTAGGTCTCAAACAAAGTGGACTCTGGCCTCCAGTCTCCCTCGGTCCCTACCTGTTACAGGGTTCTCATGGCTAGAATCCCCACCCCCTGGCTAGCGTCCCCAGCCCAGAGGTTGGCTGCCCTTCCCCCATCTTCTCTAATTCCAATATATCCCCAGTCATTTTGCCCCTTGGCGGCTGGCTCTTCTTGGTTCCTGATCTCCTGGCCTTTTGGAGTCTGGTTCTCCCTTCCCACTTCCCCCACGTAGCCGGTTCAGTCCGCCGGCCATGTTCACTCTGGGCTCTTCCAGGTGCCTCTGCCTGTGCTCTCCCTCATACTACAATACACCTTCTCCGCACCGTATCTCGGGGCGCCACGTCCTCATTTTCATTATTTTGTTCACAAACATTGCCCCCTTCAAGACACACCTGAGAAGCTGCCTTGCACTCCACCCCCTCGGGACCACTGCTGTCTAGTTCTTCCTGTCTCTTCTGATTGTCCTACAGGACACTTCCGGTTTCAAGCTAGCCCAGCTTTCAATCACTCTTGGCTCCAGCTCTCTCTTGGGATCTTTGTCTCAGGAACACAAAGCCTCATGAAGCCTCAGGACATGCGCGGTTCTCCACTTACCCCCCCCCACACACACACCTCTGCACTCATTGCTGGTCTCCTCTGCTGCTCTCCTGTTTGGATGGGGAGCATCGGCTAGACCTTAGCAACAGGGTGGGCAGGCACTGTTGTGATGTTATGCAGTATTGATTTCATGGGCTGGAGAGCTGACCAGAGGCTAAGAGTGCTTTTTTTTTTTTTTTTTCAAAATGTGTTTATTGGGGTGGTTCCCACTCATCTCGAATCCGGTGCTTTTCGGTGCTGCTTCCTCCTGAAGGAGCATCCTTCTGTCAGGCTTGCTTTCCCGCCTGTAGGCTGACAGAGGACAGTGGAGCAGCCAACACACACAACACACAGGACTACCGTCTGTGCATGGCTAAAGACCGTGGTGATTCTATAGCATCCTGGGCACTTCACATCCATAAAGTAGGAATTGGGACTCTGCACCAGGCGCTTTTTCTTGTGTTTCCTCTTTTCCTCCTCTGGAGAGGGATGAAGGAGATCCTTTGCAAGAGGCATGTTCTCATAGGGAGGTCGTCACCGCCGGAAAGCTAAGAGTGCTTCTTAACTTGAGTTCAATCCCCAGCAACTCCGCGGTGGCGCACAACCACCTGTAATGAGATCCGCCACAGCTGTCCTTGCAGCTGGGAGGGAGCCTTTAACAGAAGAGGGGAAACTGGGTGTGGATGAAGAACAGGTCACTCGATCCAGGGAAAATACAACCAAGCTCTACCCTTCCGCAGCTTGGAGTCCTGAAAACTGCATCTTGGAGTGAGCCAGACACCACCAGACAAGCACAGCAGTCATGGCTCCCATGAACCTTTTCTAGTCACAGCGTTAAACCAAAGAACTCATGATGCTGTGGATGAACCCAAACAGAAAAGCAAAGCCTTAACAGATTGTTTTTGGTGTGGACAGATGGCTCAATAGTTAAGAGCATGTTCTACTCCTGCCAAGGACCTGTGTTCCATTCCCAGCACCCACATCAAGCCGATCACAACGGTGTGTAATCCCAACTTCAGGGGACCTGACCCCCTCTTCTTCCTCTGAGAGCACCTTCACTCACATGGCAAACACATGCAGATAAATCATGATTTTTAGTAGTAACAACCTGTGTCTCTCTTGAAGGTTCTGTTGGGTTTTAGCCTGATATCCAGCCACTGCTGGCGCCTGTCCTCACAGCACCGTAACTCAGGGCACAGGATCGTGTGGTGTGTGCCTTGTCAGGCATGACATTGTCAGAGTTGAGAATGTCTTTATGCTTCTGGAGGGACAAGGTGAGCATGTGTTGTAAAGTGCATTTGTTGCACACTTTGGGACTTCCCATCCATGGCCGTTGCACACTCTTGTCATTAAATAAATGACAGAAGGTTATAAACAACCCGAGTAGCTTTTTTTTTTTTTATCACTGTTTTCTGGAAACGAGCTTTCCTCTCTCCCTGCTATGCTTCTCACCTGCGCCTGCTTATCTCTTGTCTAGAAAACAAGCAAATTCAAAAAGAAACAAAAGCCAGACTGCTGGATGGCCTGGAGCGGCTAAGTGCTTGCTATGCAAACATGAGCAGCCGAGTTCAGACCCCAGAACCCACATAAAAAGCTGGGGGCAGCAGTGTGCACTTGTGTTCCCCAGTGCTAGGGAGAACAGAAGGATCCTGGTGGCGTCCTGGCCAGCGTAGCCAGAGTGGTGGCTCTAGGTTCAGTGAGAGAGCACATCTGAAAAATAAAATAGGGTGGAGAAGGGCTGAGGAAGACCTTCCGTGTGCACTTCTGACCTCTGTGCGCTTGTATGTACGTGTATACACACATACACATGCGTGCACACATGGCTGTGCTCTGAAGAATGAATCTGGGAAATACTGAGCTGTGGACCTAGAAGAACGCACATTCTGGTTAGCTCATCACTGAAGCGCTGAAATCTAGCATATATTCAAATGATTCTTCTGTACCAGAGAAAAATCATGTACTCCTGGATATAGAAAATCTTTCTAAATATATTTTTTCAAAAATTATAATTATTTTTTCAAAAATAATTCAAAATACATTATAATTAAATTCAAGTTTCATTGCTGGTTTATTTTGGACTAGTTGCTGTTTCAGATAGAAAATGAATGTAATGGAAGACATTGGCGAGACAACCTGTAAGACCCTTGAGATGTCATTTTAACACAACACTAACTCACAAGCATGACTCAGCCACAGATGCCCAGTACAACTACAGAGGGCACAGGCTGGTAGCTGCCTGTGAATCTACCAAGCTGAAGGGCCTTGGGGACTTGAGGAAGCCACTGGCTCAGGGGACTGGTGGTTGGTCCTGGTATAGCCATTTCTGCTAGGGTCTCGTGGTGCACTTGATCCAGCCTGCTTCTGCTGGGCCGCCCTCGGCTCCCTTCGCTCCCAGTTAAGAGAGCTCCCAGTTTTCAGAGCCTCCATTCTCACTTTGGGCATGAGTTTCAGAGGTTCCTCCCCTCCAGCAGGAAGCTGACTAGAAACACAGTGGAGGGAGGAGCAGGAAGGAAGACACAGCCTGCGTGGGTTCAGCCACGCCCCCCTCCACACTGCTCGGCTCCGCCTAGCTTCCCTGGAGCTGTTCACACCAAGCTCACAGACAGGAGCCAACCTAGGCTTATTTTCTCTGGACTCTTTTAAGCAGAAATAGACTAAGTGCTCGTCCCCCCCCCCCCCAGTATTTTTAAATGTCCCAATAACCGCGCAGATCCAAAGTAAGGGTTCACTTGTCCGCCCGGCTTCCAATCTCTTCACCCAAAAGTGTGACTGGTGTTCCGTGGGTCTTAAGATGCTGAAAATGAACTGCCGACCTTTGATGCCCAAGAATCAGATTGTTTTCCATGGTGACAGAGGTTTAGGTCCCCAGGTGGGACTGTTCAGTGAGTAGCCTTGAATACGGAGCACAGCTGAGCACCGCTGAGCACCGCTGAGAGGCAAACGGTGCAAAGAGAGGCCCTCTGGGAGAATACTCGTGATTGTATTCGTCTGTCTACTCATTTTGTTTTAACTTAACACACTAGTTAGAAAGAAACAAAATCCAGTTGGGCATGTTGAGACATTCCTGTAACCATAGCACTCAGGAAGCTGAGGCAGAGGATGGCTGCAAGTTCAAGGCCACCCAGGTTCTAAACCACCCAAAGGCTACATAGTGAAATATGACTTCAATAACAGAAGAGAAGAAAACAGAAAGAATGGGCTGGAGAGATATCCCAGCAGTTAAAAGGTAGCAAGGCTCTTTCAGAAGACCCAAGTTCAGTTTCTAGCACCCACGCTGGCCAGCTCACAAATGCCTCTAACTCCAGCGTCAGCGATTCAACACTTCTGGACTCCATCTGCACTTAAAGGCACATGACCACACATAAGTATACATAATTAAAAGTCAGGTGGATCTCAGAGTTCGAGGCCAGCCTGGTCTATAGAGTAAGTTCCAGGACAGCCAGGGCTACACAGAGAAACCCTGTCTCAAAAAACTAAAAAAAAGAAGAAAAGAGTGAATTCAGGCTAAGAATCCAGCTTCGTGGTAGAGTGCTTAACTAGATCAGGAAGGGGAGGCTATGAGTTTATCCATAAAGGAAAATTGCTTGTGCTCTCTCCTTCCCTCCCCCACCTCATCCCTCAGCCAAGGCTGTCCTTCAACTTCTGCCCCTGCTGCTGGGACTCCAGCCTGGCCACAGTGCCTGCTTTCTGTGGTGCTGGGGATGAAACCCTAGGGTTCCTGCATGGCCGACACTCACCAACTGAGTCACAACCCCAGACCCCACACCCTCTCTCTAAATGGTGTGCTGCCATGGGAGGGGTCATTTTCAACCTGGTGACCCCCTCTCTGTGTTGCCGGAGAATATAGCACCCTGTCTCTTCTCTGGAGGGACACTTCATCTGAGATGGCCAGCATGTTGGTGCCCTAATGTCCTTTTCAAGAATAAAACGGCTCATTCAACAAATTCTCATAAGCTGGGAAGGATCTGTGGTCAAACATTGAAATCCGGGCATATTTTAAAAAGTGTTTTAGTTTTGGTTTAAATTTACTAAATTGTTTTTTGCTAGGAAACTCTTTTTTTCCAACCAAATCAGTTACTTTTATACTATTGTGAGCCATTCGTTTTAATTTCATGGTTTTCAAAAGTTTACAGTTACACAAAATTTGATGTCAGTGAAATTCGCTAGAATGTTCATTATCTGGAGACTTCAGCGTTCATCTGCCTCGCATATGTCTCCACGGTGGCTTTCAATGGCCCTCAACACATATCAGACATATTCCAACTTATTAACCACGCATATAAACACTCAGGCAGCGAGACCCAGCTGGGTCATAAAGTATGACTGTCTCTAGCGTGGATTAAAGTTTGCACGAAGGGGGCCTGGCGTCTCCACAGAACGGTGCACACACACTGGTGTGCTCTGGAGAGTTGATGTGAAAAATCGGTTCCTTCCAGCCCAGCACCTCTTGCTTTGTTCCTGCCCACTCACCACCCTTTCATCTGCAATAAACCTGACAAAAACTTCCCGAATGAAAATAAGAACGTTCGCATTTTGAAGGAAATGTTGGCGGGCAGCCACAGACTGAAAGTACGCTGGCTAATTTTGCTCTTGTTTTTCTGCCAGTAACTCCTTGGCCTCTGCACGCTCCGTACAGGCTGGCCCCAAAGACGATTCTGATCGTGCCGAAAACTCTTGGCGCATGAGCCTGCCGATGAATCACGGCGACTTGAACTTCCTCTACTCCGGATGGACTGAGCTGTTTCTCCTCACAGACAGACTCATGGCAGCCCTAATGATAAGGCAATAAAGACATACCGAGGGTGGTAAAGCCGCTCAGAATGCTCGGCCAGGGAGGGTGGGACCAGCAGAAAAAAGTCAGCTTCAGCGGAGAAGGAATGAAGTGGGGGAGGCCCTGGGCCTCGGGTACAAGCCTTGAAATCTCAGCACTCAGGAGGCTGAGGCAGAGGAATCTTCTATAGCCTGGGCCACAGAGTGAGACCCTGTCCAAAAAAAGAAGAAGAAAATAAAAGAGGGAAGAATGGAGGGAGGGAAGAAAGGCGGCGATACCTTGACGGGAGAGGGGACTGGTACAGCTGGAACTGTCTGGATCTCCTAACCTCTGTGCCAACCACCTCTGTGCCAACTTGGTTTAGAAACCAGATTGGAGGGCTCTTCTCCCAGGGGTGTTTCCGTGGACCTGGGAAAGAACTGGGGGAGGGGGATTGAAGAGCAGCTGTGATTCCAGAGACAGACACTCCTGCAGAGGAGCCAGCACAGGGCTGTGAGCCTGGTCTTAGAGCCTGTGTCTGTCCCCAGAGGAAGGCTACAGGTCTCTCTAGTCAGAAGCCCCAGGCAACCCGCAGAGAGACCAGAACAAGCATCCCAGCAAGACTCAAAGCCTTGTCAACTGCTGGGAAGTGACATCCACAGAGCAGAATGCCCGGGGACCCTGGGCCTGGAATGTGTCTGGAGATAAATGTTTGGCCCATGTGCTGGCTAGTTTTCTGTCGGTTTGACACAGCTAAATCGTCTGAGAGGAGGGACACTCAATTAAGAAAATGCCTCCATAAGATCAGGCTGTGGACAAGCCTGTAGAGCATTTCCTTAACTAGTGATTGATGGAGGAGGGCCCAGTCAACTGTGGGAGGTGCCATCCCTGGGATGGTGGTCCTGGGATCTATAAGAAAGCAGGCTGAGCAAGGCATGGGAATAAGCCAAAAAACAGCATCCTCTATGGCCTCTGCATCAGCTCCTGCCTCCAGGTTCCTGCCATGCTTGGATTCCTGTCCTGACTTCCTTCAGCGATGAACAGTGATGTGGAAGTGTAAGCCAAATAGACCCTTTCCTCCCCAGCTTGCTCTTTGGCCATGGTGTTTTGTCACAGCAATAGAAACCCTATCTAAGATAGCCCACCTGGTGCAAAAGGCTCTTAGAGACTTAGGTCTCATCAGGAGAATCCTAGACTTCAGCCCTGAAGTTAGCTCTTCAGGGGCACGCTCTTCACTGCAGTGACAGTTCCGAAATGTCCCAGAGTCTGTTATAAATTGTGTTCTGAGATAGCGGTCATGCGCAGCTACACTCGATGGATGGATGGATGGATGGATGGATGGATGGATGGATGGATGTAGTTATGGATGATGGATGTAGTTATGGATGGATGGATGGATGGATGGATGGATGGATGGATGGAGTGACGGATGGATGGATGGAGTGATGGATGGAGTGATGGATGGATGGATGGAGTGATGGATGGATG
>NC_022014.1:5225919-5246019 GCF_000317375.1 Microtus ochrogaster | reverse complement strand
AAAGCAATGCGGGCTGGGGAGAGAGCTCAGCTTGTTTGCCTGTCGTGCACTAAGGTCTGCATTCAGTCTCCAGCATCCGCTTGAAGGGGCTGGAGCTAGGGAGATGGCACAGTGGGTAAAAGCAATGCGGGCTGGGGAGAGAGCTCAGCTTGTTTGCCTGTCGTGCACTAAGGCCTGCGTTCAGTCTCCAGCATCCGGTTGAAGGGGCTGGAGCTAAGGAGATGGCACAGTGGGTAAAGTGCTTGCCATGCAAGTACGAAGATGTGAACACAAATCTCAAAAACTCACAAAGGCCAGACTTGGTGGCCTAAGTCTGAAAATTAGTGCTTGTATGGTGAGGTGGGAGGCCTGTGAGGGTAGCGCAAAGACAACTGAAGACCCCATCTCAAAATGAGGTAGAAGGTGAAGACCAACACGCAAGGTCATCCTCTGACCTCCACGCACATGCTGACACACCCGTACATAGGAGGGTTGTCGTCTGGCCTCCATCCACATGCTGACACACACACACACATACACAGACACACAGAGGCCAAGTTTTCCTGTCCTGCAGCTGCTCTCAAATAAACAGACTGAGGCTAATATTAATTAGAAATTTTCAGCCAATAGCTCAGGCTTATTACTAACTAGCTCTTACATTTTAAGTTAATCCATATTCCTTACTTACACTCTGCCATGTGATAGTACCTTTATTAGTATGGCACATCTCCTGTTCCTTCTGCATCTGACTGAACCCCAGACTCTGCCCTTATTTTTCCCATTATTCTCAGTTTGGCTCTCACTTAACTTTATCTTGCTCAGCTATTGGCCAGTCAGCTTCTTTATTAACCAGTGAGAGTAGTACATATTCACAGTGTACAGAAGGATTATTTCACATTTCCCCTTTTTGTCTAATTAAAAAGAAAGGTTTTGACCTTAACATAGTAGAACTGTGTATAACAAAACAGTTATTACGTAAGAATTAAAGTTACAATATTCAGTTCATTTGCATTTGGCAAAATTAGAGAAAATATTCTATTATCTATTTTATCTTTTTGTATGACTCTAAAGTTTTATATCTAATTCACCTTTTATGATAACTAAGGAAAACTTTATTACTATCTAGTCTTTGACTGTTGTAGAATATTATTTTAAGATGTGTTAAATTTGTTTATGCTATGGAACATTTGCTTTAATGATGCAAAGGCACATTGTATTCTTTTATGTTGCATTTGTTTAACTCTGTGTTACTTTGCCTGTCTAAAACACTAATGGTCTCATAAAGAGCTGAACAGTCAATAGTGAGGCAGGAGAAAGGATAGGCGGGGCTGGCAGGCAAAGAGAATAAATAAAAGAAGAAATCTGGGAGAAAAAAAGGAGCAAGAGAACAGGAGAGGAGACATCAGGGGCCAGCCACCTGGCTATACAGCAAGCCATGGAGAAAGAAGTAAAGAAAAGAATATAGAAATAGAAGAAGAGAAAAGCCCAGATGTTAAAGGGAGACAGATGGACTAATTTAAGAAAAGCTGGTTAGAAACAAGCCAAGCTAAAGCTGGGCATTCATAAGAAATAATATGCCTCTCCTTGCATGATTTATTTGGGAGCTGGGTGGCAGGCCCACCAAAAGAGCATAAGAGTAAAAGAAAATCCTACAACATTTGGAATACCAACATGGGTCCAAATTTCCAGGTAGGGCCCAAGAAAGCTGGAAGAAGAAAGAAAGAAAGAAAGAAAGAAAGAAAGAAAGAAAGAAAGAAAGAAAGAAAGAAAGGAGGGAGGGAGGGAGGGAGGGAGGGAAAGAGAGAGAGAGGTGACATGGCTCCTTAAAGAGGCTCTACTAAATAGTCAGCAGCACTAAATAGAAACTAGAAATGGCAAGCTAAGTAGCGAACTGCTTGTGGCAGCACAGGCATGGCTTCCACAGCTAGTAAGGTTCAATGTGGTTCTCAGTCACGAACCTCCGACTGGGCTGTGAGCTTTAGGCTTGGCTTTCCCAGCCCAAGAAACTGCCCCAACCAGTCACCAAAGCTGTGCAGAGGATCCAGGTGTAGCTTAGCAGTTAAAAGTTTGCTCGTGTCAAAAAAAGACTAGAGATATAAAGTAAAAGAGATCCAGATGGGAAAAAAACTCTAAACAGGTTTCAGTGTGTTTTACAATATGCGTAGGTTTAAGAAAGAAAGAATATGGGTATAGGCAGTCATAGAAATAGTTTTAAAAATTTAAGTCTTCAGAGGCAGTAAAAGTAATATAAAAGAAAAAGGCCACAAGGGTGAGAAATACACAGGGAGTCTAGATCCTGCAGAGAACTCTGTTGGTTTTGAATTATTTGATTGTTGATGGGCAAGAGACAGCTGCTGGGAGATGTGGGATTGTGAACTGTACTGCAAAATTGAACCAACCCGGATACTTTAGGGCTACCTTAACTTTAAAAAAGAAGTAAAAAAAAAAATGCATTTGTCAAAGGGAAATCAAAATGCTTTGGAGAAGCAGTTTTACTTTTGTTTCTACAGGAAACAAAGGACCGTGGATTTGTTCCAGGTTACTATGGATCAGATTTGATCAAGAGAGACCTCCCAAAACTTGACAGGCGATATCTATCAACAAAGGTTATTTCTGGTCTTCCCAGGACTTGGTCATTATCTCAGATTTTCTCAGGGGCTCCAAAGATGCCTTTTCCCACATTCAACAGGAAGCAGTCTAGAAAATATAATTTCCGCATTCCCAAAATTTAGGTTGTGGAAGATTTTTGGTTATGGATGTTTGCTATAATTTAGGGGAATATAGGATAAAAAGGCAACTATTAATCTCAGATATTGCATTGGCATGGATTTTGATATATTGATACATATTTAAATTTTGTTACAGAATACATATGTTTCCATTCCTGTTTGGGGTATTGTACTTACACAGTTCATTGAAAATAACTTATAATAAATTATTTATTTAAGTTATTCTTATTTATAATAAATTATAAATAAGAAATGAGGTTAGTAGTTAATCTGTAATAATTAAACTTGTAATCACATTAGGTATGTTTTCAAGGGTAAACAGGTATATTTAGATATATGATTTTCAAACACTTCAAAGACCTATAGAATATGGCATTTAAAATATTTTGTTAACTTAGGGCTTTTCATGACAATGAGTCATATCTTCTCCTGGCAGAACCAATTTACTTCAGAGAAAATGATGGACAAATTGAAGAAACGCCAGAGGAGTTTGCTTTCATTGTGACAAATTTAGACATTTGGGCAAGAAACTGCTTTTGCCTTGACTGCTTGACAGTATGCTGTACAAACTGGACATGCAGGACCCACAGGAAATTGGCTGCTGAACTTTGCCAAAACAAGGTGGGACAGTCCTTCAGAGTTCCTGATTCACAGAAGAGTCTGCCCGACATTCTTCAGGACACAGAGAAAAGTAATTTTTTTTTTTTTGGTTTTTCGAGACAGGGTTTCTCTGTGGCTTTGGAGCCTGTCCTGGAACTCGCTCTGTAGACCAGGCTGGTCTCGAACTCACAGAGATCTGCCTGCCTCTGCCTCCCAAGTGCTGGGATGAGAAAAGTAATTGATAAACTTTGTCAATGCAAGGCAGGACAGTTCTTTGTATTTCCTGTTTCACTGAAAAGTCTGTCAGATACTCTAGGCCTGTAGGTTGAAGATGGATGTCCCAATGTTGCAGAGGAACTTTGGGGGACCATCCAGACCATCCAGACAGATGTCTCTGTTGTTAGGGAATATTAATTCCTTCTGGGGTCTGAAATATATCTCTGTTTCACCTTGAAAACATACCTAACATGACTACAAGTTTGATTATTATAGATGACTAACTATTAACTTGTCTTTCTTTATTATCTTAAATAACTTTCAGGGACTAAAACTTTGCATTGCATTTTTAAAGACTTTTATTTCTTTATCTATATTAGTGCTCTATCTGCATGTACTCCTTTATTCCAGAAGAGGGCAGCAGATCCCCTCACATGGCTGTGAGCCACCATGTGGGTGCTGGGAATTGAACTCAGGTCCTCTGGAAGAGCAGTCAGTGTTCTTAACCTCTGAGCCAGCTCTCCAACCCCTACATTACACTTTTAAATGATTCACATAGGTACAATACTTTAAACAAGAGTAGAAACATATATACAGTATAACAAAAATAACATTCAATTCATTTCAATATACAAAAATATATACCAAAGTAAAAAAATTGAGACTAGTAGTTGTTCAAAAACAGACTCAACAATCCACCCTTTTATTTTATCATTTCTATACTATTCCCCCCCCCCTTTTCCCTTCAGAAAGAGATTTCTGAATCTAATCTCCTTTGTTCAACTTTTTTTTTCCTGACCATAATCAACAACTTGCAGCCAACCTCCCTAAATGATGACAAACATCTATAACCCATCAAATGACCAAAATCCATCCACCCCACCTCTTGGGAATGTGGACATCATGTTCTCTAGACTGCTTCCTGTTGTCTGGGGTGATGGCATCTTAGGGGACCCTGGGAAAAACTGGGATAATGGTCAAGTCCTGGGAGAGCTGGCTGTTGTCCAGTGTCAGTGTGATGGGAAAGTGCAGGGCTTATCTGAAATTCTGACTGGATACTCTGTGAGGCTGGACCATCTCAGGTAGCAGCTTTGAAGCTGTTCTGGATGCAGAATTTTGAGGAAACTGTAATAGAGGCATTTTGAGAGACTGAATTACCTGGGTTACTTGTCTTTATTAGTGTCTGTTTCTTTTTTTCTGAAAACATATAAACTTTTAAAGGTTTTATATACATATATATATATATATCTGCAGCAACACAGGTGCTGTGTGACTGTGTGGTGTGCACAAGTCAGCTAAAGATGATTTCTGTGTTCTATGTTTGAGCAGATAAAAGGTGTCTGTTAACCTTAGTCTGTTTGGACTCTATAATCAAACCTCTTCCACGCCATATGAAAGAATGGCATGTAATAAGTCATGAGGACTCTGTAGCCAACAAGAGTCTCAGAGCTGTCCCCATGTAGAGAGATCAGCATGTATGTCACCTGTCCTACCTGCAGTCTTTCATGGTTTCTTCTTCTGTGTTTGTAGTCAAGACTTTCTGGATGTCTCCCACAGTCAAATCTGATCTTCATTAATTTTGAAGAGAACTATAACTTTTTGCTTCCTGTGGAAACAAAGGCATAACCTCTCCCCCAACACAAGATATTTTCTGACTTCTATTTTGAAGTAAAGGCATTATTAAATTATGTAGGTTGGTTTAATTTGGCAGTTTCTATAATTCAATGTCTCTCAGCAGCTCTTTTTTTGTACATTAGCATTTAAAAATTCAAAGTCAATGAAGCACAGACCCCTGTGTATTTCCCATCTTTGCATGGCTTATTGTTTTATATTATTTACCCTCTCTTTAAAGACTTTAACATTTTTAAACTATTTTTTTCTAGGACCGTCTATACCCATTTTCTTTTTCTTTTCTTTCTTTGGCATCTAAGCACATTTAAATTTTTTTTTTCGAGACAGGGTTTCTCTGTGGCTTTGGAGCCTGTCCTGGATCTAGCTCTGTAGACCAGGCTGGTCTCGAACTCACAGAGATCCGCCTGCCTCTGCCTCCCGAGTGCTGGGATTAAAGGCGTGTGCCACCATTGCCCGGCCAATTTTTTTTTTAAATATAAACTGATTGGTCTAGTAGCTCAGGCTTCTTATTAACTCTTATAACTTATATTAGTCCATAATTCTTGTCTATGTTAGCCACGTGGCTTGATACCTTTTTTGGAGAGGCAGTCACATCTTGCTTCCTCTGCAGCCGGGTCATGACTGCAGACTGAGCTTTCCTCTCCCAGAATTCTCATTGCCCTGCCTCTACTTCCTGCCTGGCTACTGGCCAATCAGCATTTTATTAAAATATGATTGACAGGGTACAAACCATTGTCCCACAGCACTTCCCCCCCTTTTTAGTTAAAATAAGAACTATGAAAGCTAATATTCTTTGTTTAGCTTTTCTCCTGAACATTATCCATAACAACTTATAACCAACATTCTAAACAAAGGAAAATATCCATAGTTCATTTTGGGGGGAATGTGGGCATAGTTTTCCAGGATACTTCCTGCTGATTGGGGGTCACTGATAATCTTATGGGGACCTAAAGAAAAATTAGAATTATGATCAATTCATGATTGGAGTATCCTGTGAGGCTTGATCATCTCAGGCAGCAGTCTTTGAACTGTTCTGGATATAGAACTCAGACATCTGGGCCATCCGCTTCTATCAGAGATTTCTCAGGGGGTCTTCCTTGATCAAACCTGATTTTTCTTAACTCACAATGAATCCACAGCCTTTCATTTCCTGTGGAAACAAAAGCAAAGCCTCTTCTCCAAAGTAACATACCTTTTGACTTCAATTTTGAATCAAGGTATTTTCAAAATACCTATCTTGGATTAATTCAGCAGCATTTATAAACAACAAATATATTTTAGCAGATATTACTCCTTCCTCAGCATTCAAACAATTCAAAGAGAACATAATAACATACAGTATCTAGACTCTCTGTGAATTTTTCATCTTTATGTGTCTTTATTTTAACCTCTATTTCTTTTGTTTCTAAGCACATTCTTTAAGCATACTGCATCTTCGTAGAGGTTTTCTGTGTCTGGACCTACCTCTGCTAAGCACCTGCAGTGTTCTCTGATGACATGAGACAAATCTTAAACTGCCACATCAGCTTAGTGCATGGTGTGGGCACATCGGTTGGCAGCTGGCTCCAGCTCTATACACTGAGCACTGGCCCACCTGAGAGACTGCAGGACAAGCCACATTTGGCTTCCTGTCCTGAACTTTCCTTGGCTTTCTCAGGCCCTGTGTTTGAATATTTGAGGCTCCACATCAGGCCATATGTAATATGCTTTTTCCTCGAGACCACCAGCCCACAAATAAAGACACAAAGACTTTTTATTAGCTAGGAAGGCCTTAGCTTAGGCTTGTCCTACAGTCTCTTATAACTTAAATTAACCAATATTTTTATTAATCTGTGTTCTACCGCGTGACTTTTACTCCTCTCCTATTCTATGTGTCCAACTCATTCTGTGTCTCCATGGCATCTAGATTCTCCTTCTCTTCATTCTTCTCCCCAGAAATCCCACCTATACCTCTTGCCTAGTTATTGGTCATTCAGATTTTTGTCACACCAATCACCACAATCCACCTTCACACAGTGTACAAATATCCCACAACACCTTTGAAGATGTAATCAAGGTTAAATGAGATCACTGGGGTAGATCAGGCCCGAATCCAATACAAATGGTGTCCTTCTTAGAAAGGGGGGCAACTTTGTGAAGATAGGGAGAAGGGGCTTACTAGTCAAGGAGAAGAAACACAGACAGGACCAACTCTGCCACATCTTGACCTTGGACTCCTATCCTCTAGGACTGCAACAGAAGCTGTTTGTATTGTTGAAGCCACAGGGTCTGAGGCATTTATTCTGGCAGCCCGGGACTTTACCCCTCCGGTCTTCCTTTGAATAACCAGTAACTTAGGCCAGCTCAGGATTCTGTTCAGTGGTAGAATGCTTACCTCCCATGCACAAGGCTCTACCTTCCATCCCTATACACAAAAGGTGTGTAGGGGAAGAGAGTGCTGAGGATTAACCTGGACCTGGTGTCCACATCTGCATCCCAGCACTTGGGAGATGGAAGCTTGGAGGTCACACTGACTACCTAACCCATTCCAGGCCACTTAGGGCTGGGATACTGAAGACACTGCCTCAGAATGACACAAAATATCCTTGCTGTCCCCTCTATGATATTTTAAAATCTGCTGGTCTTATTCATTAGCCTCCCTTTCCCCAGTTAGACAGTGAGTCTCCTAGGCAAGGGATCAGGTCCTAGTATTTGTTGGGTTTTCTTATTTCCAGACTGAAACTCAGAAGTTGACAAATAAATGTTACCAGAATAGCTTTTAAATTAAATGGGAAATGAGAAAAAGAAATAATTGGTAACACAGGGAAGATCATTATCATACACCAAACTCCAGTTTCTCGAAAGGAAACTGGAAATCATTCACTCTTCAGCTCTTGAGAGAACATCTTCCTTCAGAGTATGTTTGTCTGGCTTTTTTGGGGGGGGGGATCTGTAGTGATCTGTGATGTATTCTTTGTTTTAAATTTGTAATTTGGGGGGGGGGGTTCGAGACAGGGTTTCTCTGTAGCTTTAGAGCCTGTCCTAGAACTAGCTCTTGTAGACCAGGCTGGCCTCGAACTCCCTGCCTCTGCCTCCCAAGTGCTGGGATTAAAGGCGTGTGCCACCACTGCCCAGCCTTAAATTTGTAATTTTTCAAAAGTCTCTCAGGTTTGTGGAGACGGCTCAAGGGGTAGGTGCTTGCTCAAAAGGAATCAACATTTGTAATTCAGGTCACCCATCCCCATTGGAAGACACAACTTGCCTGTAATTCCAGCACCCAAGAGATGGCAGCGGGAGGGTCCCTGGGGCTTGCTAGCTGGCTGGACTAGCTCCAATGGGCAGCGCTGGTTCAAATGAGAGACCCTGTCTCAAAACATAAGGGGCAGCTCAGAGGAAGGCACCTGACACCAGCCTCCGGTTTCCAATGCATACAGAGTCGTACTTGTACCCCCACATATGTGTGCAAACACGAATACACATGAACACCACGAACACACACACACACCCAGAGAGAGAGAGAGAGAGAGAGAGAGAGAGAGAGAGAGAGAGAGAGAGAGAGATAAAGCACAATAAATGAACACAATTCTCAGCAGAATGTGCTTCTTCTGGATTCCGGATGCTGCCGTATTTCAGGATCCTGGATGTGAGATCTCTCTCCTGTCACACCATCATAGGAAATGCATTCCTTTCGATCTGTTTTGATGGATTTCTTGTATTTAGAAACAATGTGATTTTCTTTTTTTCTTTTCTTTCTTTCGCTTTTGTTTTCCAGAGACAGGATAGCTTTTCAGCAATGTAATTTTCTTGCCAATCAACAGTCCGCTGAAGCACAGCGTGAAGACTCTTCCAGATTGGTTTAACAGCGATTCTCAGCTGGCATGAGAGAAGGGGTCACCTGGAGCAGATGCCTTCAGGTGCCACCTGAAGGGATCCCACCGGTCACTGTGAGAAAGGTGAGACCTGGCCCCACCATCAGAAAGCCGATGCTCGCTCGCACCAGAGCGCACTCTCCCGACCCCAAGCTTCAGGACCCCAGCTCTAGACCCCCTCTCTAATCCACGCCCCTTCTCCGGCACCAACTCCGAGACCCCGACCCCGCGTGCTGTTCTGTTTTCCCCCCAGGATCTCAGCTGGAGACCTCTGCCCCAAGACCCACGCTGGAGGGGACTCGGTGCTCTCGGGCGCCGCCTAGCGCTGGCCATGTCGGCCGCCTGCGCTCTCGGATTCGCTGCCCCTACGCCCAGGAGCTGCGGCCGGAGCCTGCTGTGGCTGGGACAGCTTTGGGACCCGCAGCCAGCGCTGGCAGCTAGAGACTGCTCCTGCCTTGGAATCCAGGGGTCTTTCTTTGGGGTCCCAGAGGCGCGGGGTGTGCAGAGGAGGGCACTGATGGGACAGGGGTATGGCCCAGGTCCCGCTTCAGTCCTTCCGCATCCGCTTGTCCCTGCCATGGGAGGGAGGCGCCCTGATGCCGCGCTGGGCCAGCTTTGAAACCATCCCTGGAAGCTGCCCAGACTCCTGCAGTTTGTTAACCATGGCAGGTCGCTGGAACCTCTGGGAACTTTTAAGAATACAAGTATTTGGACCCCACCCCAGGCCGACTGAGTTGGGGGTAGTAGTGCAGAAACGTGTGTATTTTTCACGCTCACCCAGTGAGTCCTAAGGCCCTCAGTGTTAAGAACACCTACTTAACTATGTGTGAGCTGCGGGTCTCTTTTGCACCAAGCCTTCTTAACTGCTTGTGCACACCCTAGCGTCCTTCTAAAGGCTTGTCTCTGCACTAACCTGACCTAGATAGCATAGGTCCTAGGTCTAGCCCGGGTGATCACCCTCACCCAGGAGGAGGAGTGGGGGCTCTGTGTTCGGCACCAGAGGTCTGCGAGGTGATTACCATTGTGCTTTCCTAGTTAAATCAGTCTCAAGACTAGAATCTGGATCCTTCCTTGAACTTCCTGTCTAGCTGGAGTTGCCAGGTCTAGCAAATAAAAGTGCAGAATCCTCAGTTAAATGTGTCTCTCAGATCAAACCATAAATAATTGTTTTCATTTATCTCAAATATTGTGCAGGGAGGCCTGCGAATGCAGTATTTGTGAAGTGGGGGAAGAAAATTAGGAGTTCAGACCAGCTTTGGTGACCTAGTGAGTGTGAGGCCAGCTTGGGCTACAGGAGACCCCACATCTCAAAAAAGAAAAAAGAAAAAGGAAGCTCAGATATGCTAAATACTTGTTATAGGTCTGGAATTAAGATGTAATAGGGTGTCCTGCATTTTGTCAGACACACTATGCCCAGGGGACCCCCCAGGAAATCCTAGCTGGGCCTACACAAGGCACATTTGTCTTCCGCCAAAGGCCGAGAGCCCAGCTAGCCTGCCACAGGTTGCTTGCTGGAGACTTCCTCACCCAGCTCCAGTCTTTGCTTCCTGTTCCACCTTTAAGCTACAGGGTCATCGGGGAAACTTCCTGGTGGACGCAGAGCCGGGCAAGGTTGATGTGTCTAACGCAGTGCCAAATATCTGAAAAATAGAATGGGCTTTGGCAACACCAAAACCCAGGTGTAGAGCTTTTCCTCAGCCTGGTCCTCTGGACTACCAAACCAATGTAGCAGGTGAGCTCCAGGTCCAGGGAGGGATCTAGTCTCAACAACAGCAACAACAAGACAAAGAAAAAGCTACAAAGTGGTGGGCTGAAAAGATGGCTCCGTGCTTAGAGTACTGGCCGCTCTTCTGGGGGACCCGGCTAGGACTTCCGGCACCCATGGTGTCTCACTCCAGTGCTGGGGGTCTGACGTCCTGCTTCTTACCACCACGGTCACTGCATGCACACAGTGCAAGACAAAGATGCAGGCAGAGCACCACAGCATAGAATGCAATGTCAAAGGTGAGACATGACTGACAAAGACGCCCAACATCAACGTCTGGCTCCCGTGAGAACTCACGCACCTTCGCGAGCTTAGGCGGGAACACGTTATATGTATTTTTAGGTCCCACAGATCTAAAAATGGCTTGCAAGCACGGCCAGTTCCTTGAGGATCCAACCGAACACTGGAAGTCTGGAACCCAATGCAATGACAGGTGTCACGAGGGTGAGCCGCTTCCTTCCTCCTCTACCCTTTTGCGGATATTGGGAAACCTTATGGATATCTATATTGTGCCGTTCTTTTAGCTTATTATTTAATTTCATAAATTTACTTATTTCTTTATTGTTTTTCATGAGCTATACATTTTTTCTCCACTCCCTTCCCTTCTTTCCAAAATTTGCTTATTTTTATTTCATGTGTATGAATGTTTTGCCCGAATATATGTTTGTGTACTACAGGAGTGCCTGGTGTTCACAAAGGCCAGAGTATGATGTCAGATGCCCTGGAACTGGAGCTACAAGTGGCTGTGAGCTGCCGGTGAGTGCTAGGAAACAGACCCCGGTCAAACCAAAACAAAACCCAGAATTGCAAGCCTGGCCTGATAGGTTTGCCTGTAATGCATGGGTGACTGAGGCAGGAGGATTGTTAAGAATCTGAGGCCGGTTGGAGATGTAAAACAACACCGTGTGTTAAAAAAGCGAGGGAGGACTGGAAAGGTGCCTAGGCTTGAGCGCACGGGCTGCTCTTGCAGAGGGTTTTTGGTTTTTCGAGACCTGCTTTCTCTGTATAACAGCCTCGACTGTCCTGGAACTTGCTTGGTAGACCAGGCTAGGCTTGAACTCACAGAGATCCGCCTGCCTCTGCCTCCTGGTGCTGGGATTAAAGGCGTGCGCCACCACACCTGGCACATGCTGGTTTAAAAGGAAAAAAAGAGCCTCTAAATCAGGTGCATAATTGCTTGCTGAAATTGCACATTTGTGTGTCCCAATTTGTGTTCTGTTGTTAGAGCTTGACAAAAAAAAAAGTACCTAAGATGAGCACACCAACCACACTGAGAAGTTGTCACTATGACAGGCACTGCCAGCCTAGACGGAAAGAGCCGCCATCCCAAGGCCATACAGGTGGAACACCTGACTCCCCCTCCCCATTTTCATGCCCAGGCTCTATTAGGGTTAATAAGAAAGAAAGCTGGTGGTGGTGTCCCACGGTGAGAACAGGGAGGGGTACCTGGCCAAACCTAGAGAACCAGAGAATGGAGACCCCTCGAGATCAAGGGTTGTGGACAGAGAAATCTCAGGTGTGCTGAGACCTCAAGCCCCCAGAGAATGCCATATCATCCCTTTCCCAAAATGCAAGTTAGTAGCCGGGCAGGTGGCTCAGGTGGCAAGTGGCTTGTCCTGCAGGTGTGAGAACCTGGGCTTGATCCACGGCACAGCCACGTAGCGGCAGCTCACGGCAGTGCTGTTAACCTACAACCCCAGAACTGGGGCAGCAGGAGAAGGGAAGGCAGAAACCCTGTCTCAGAAGATGAAACGAGACTGAGAATGACACTGGGTGCCACCCTCCGCAGGAACCCACATGTGTGAGCATCTGCACAAGTGTGTACTCAGGAACACACGCGTACATTAACACACACGCGCGCACACGCGCGCACTCGCACAAGGTTAAGACAGAAACATTAAGAGTTTGAGCTGGGGATAGCAGCTTTGAACAGGCAGCTGGCCTTGCTCAACTTGTGGATTGTTTAAGTCTGCCCAGGCCCAGCACAGTCCAGAATCTCTGCATTTAAAGAATTCCCAGGTTGACACCGCACATTCTGGAGACAGTGCTGAAGCCTCCAAACCTGACTAATCTTTAGATTCTGGCTCTAACCCCAAATTCCCACTTCTCTCCCCAACCCCAGGGAATTACATTTTGTTTGTTTTGTTTTGTTCTTTAGGAACATTCTACAGGGATTTAGTAAGCATCCCCTGTGTGCCTTGCTTTGCTTATCTGCAAAATGGGAGAATGGACTCTCTCCCTCATGGACCCAGGTGAGTTACTTTACGCAGCATGCTTAGATGGTGTCCGATGCACCTCACATGTGAAGCAGTGGTTGGTCCTTACTAAAAGCCGAGGTTCTGGGCCGTGTGCAAGAATGACTATTGCCTGCTTTGTTTTCAATTTGTTTTTAAATACAAATAGGGCCAGCTTCAGAAAAACCATAACAAAAAGAAAGAATTAAGCCCAACATGGCAGCATATACTCACTCAGGAGGCTGAGGCTGTGAGGCCTTCTCTAAAGCAGAGAAAAGCAGGGGAACGGGATGGGGGCTGGGGGTGTTGCTCTTGCAGAGGATTGGAGTCCTAGCACCTAGGGTAGCAGAGGTCCTTCCTCTTCTGGCCTCTGCAGCCCCCTTGTACTCATTTATGCATGCAAGCTCACACACACACATACATGAACTTGCGCACATCCCCCCCACAAACTTTTAAAAATAAGTAAGATATTTGTAAAATATTAAAAATAAAAAGTTGCTCTCTTTGCCCCATCTACTGCGAGAATGAAGACCATTCTCAGCAATCAGACCGTCGACATTCCAGAAAATGTGGACATCACTCTAAAGGGGCGCACAGTCATTGTGAAGGGCCCCAGAGGAACCCTCCGGAGGGACTTCAATCACATCAACGTAGAGCTGAGCCTTCTTGGGAAGAAGAAGAAGAGGCTCGGGGTTGACAAATGGTGGGGCAACAGGAAGGAACTGGCCACCGTCAGAACCATCTGCAGCCACGTTCAAAACATGATCAAGGGTGTTACCTGGGCTTCGCTACAAGAAGAGGTCCGTGTATGCTCACTTCCCCATCAACGTCGTTATTCAAGAGAATGGCTCTTTGGTTGAAATCCGAAATTTCTTGGGTGAAAAATACATCCGCAGGGTTCGGATGAGGACAGGCGTTGCTTGTTCTGTCTCTCAAGCCCAGAAGGATGAATTAGTCCTTGAAGGAAATGATATTGAACTTGTTTCAAACTCGGCGGCTCTGATACAGCAGGCCACAACAGTTAAGAACAAGGATATCAGGAAGTTTTTGGATGGTATCTATGTGTCTGAAAAGGGAACAGTGCAGCAGGCTGATGAGTAGACCTAAGTTACCAGTTCCAGAAACAAGATCCTGAATTTTAATATGATTTGGGGTGTCTTTTGGGACAATAAAAGACTTGTATTGAAAAAAATAAATAAACAAAAAAAATAAAAATAAAAAGCTAAGCCGGGCGGTGGTGGTGCACGCCTTTAATCCCAACACTTGGGAGGCAGAGGCAGGTGGATCTCTGTGAGTTCAAGACCAGCCTGGTCTACAAGAGCTAGTTCCAGGACAGGCTCCAAAGCCACAGAGAAACCCTGTCTCAAAATAAATAAATAACCTGTTATCAGCTATGTGTTGAGTTCAGAGCCAGCATTACGTTCTTATGGCAACATAAGCCCATAGGAAAGCTCAAAAGGAAAACACACTGTCACCTGCTATGCCCAGGGAAGTGCCAGCCTTGGAAAGAGACTTTAAGCTGGGCATGATGGCAATACCTGTGATTCCAGCACTCAGGAAAGTGTGGGACAGGAAGACTTCCTGTTCGAGATTAGTCTAGGCCAGAGAGTGAGTTCAAGGCCTTACTGAGCCACTGAGTACTTTACCCAAGGCCGGGCAGCTAGAAGATAATGAACTGATAACCAAGCTGATCTCAGTCTAGTTCGCGCGAAGCTGCCTGTTCAGTCCCTTCAGAAGATCCCTCCCACTCCGCCTGCTCCACTCCGGGCAACCTCTGATCCCTGCTACCCCACCTGCTCTGGACAACCTCTGATCCTTCCTACTCTGCCAGCTCCGGGCAACCTCTGATCCCCTTCCTAGTGTCTGTTCCAGAGTCCGGGATGACTGGAGTCAGTCTGCGAAGCCCTTTAAAGGTCTGGCTTCTTATTTTGTCCCATTTGGTTTTAGTTTTGAAGATAGGATCTTCAAGTGTAGCGCAGGCTGGCCTGATCCTCAAGGTCTTTCCCCTAGATCTCCGGGGAGCTAAGATCACAGGTGGCCTGGTTTTGCTCAATGTCACTCCAGACACGTGTTTCATGGATCAGCTTGTCTTGTCCTTCTGATGGTGGCAAAGGATTCTGAGGAGCTCTTCGCCCCTCAGCAGGCATCTGGGTTGTTTTCAGTTTGGAGCAGTCATGCTGTTGCTGTGATCATTCATGTCCCAGTCTCTCTGTGTAATAGATTCTCGCTTCCCATAGGTAAATTCCTAGAGGAGTTTTCGGTCAAAGAGAGGCATATGTTTTAGGTTCTGAGATGTTTTCCAGGGTGTTAGTAAATCACACTCTCGCAAGCAAACTGAATCATCTTGCCAGCTCCAAAACATCACCCACACTTGGTACTATTATTTTGGGGAGGGCTCTTTGTTTATTTAACTTCTGCTACTCTTCTGGCTTTGCTGGATTTGGTTTAGGGGAACCAGGATTCCACTATATAGCCAGGCTAGCCTGGAGCTCTTGGAAAGCCTCCTCCCTCAGCCTCCAAGTGTTAGATTACAAGCATGTGGCACCACACCTGGTTTCCTTTACATTTTACTGTGCGTGCATGTGTGTGGGTGTGTGTATGTGTGCGTGTGTGTGGGTGTGTGTGGGTGTGTGTATGTATGCACGCGCGTGTGTGTATGTGCGTGTGTGTATGTGTGTGCGTGTGTGTGCATATGTGTTTATGCACGTCTGCGTATATGGGTACTCATATCTGTGTACATGTGCACAGAGGACAGAGAAGGACTGTGGGTGTCCTGGTCTGCATTCTCAGCTGTATTCATGTGACCTGGGGTCTTGTCCTGAACCTGGGACTATAGCTAGGCTGGCGGCCAGCCCATCTCAGAAAACCTCCTGTCTGCCCCCACCATGCCGGACTTACATGCAGATTTGAGGCCATACAAACTCAGCTCTTCCTGACGTATGAGCCGGGATCTGAACTCGGGTTCTCATGCCTATGCAGCCAGCACACTTCCCTATCCGGCAGTTTCTCCAGACCCTCTTTACGTTTTCTAAATGCTATCCTTTGCAGAGTAGATGACTCAAGATGATTCAAAATTTTCCTTACGGGTGAAGAGCGCTTCCTGCCCTGGGGACCTGAGCTTGATGCCAGCCCTTACACTGGGCATCTCACAACCACCTATAACTCCAGCCCCAGGAGAGCTGATGCCTTCCTTTGGCCTCAGCAGATACCTGTACTTCTACAGAGGCACAGATACACAGACATAATTAAAAATAAAGATAAACCATTTTAAAAAACAAACAAACAAACATTAACTGTTTTAAATGGGAGGGTTGGTCTGGGATCCTCTACCAAGCCAAGACTTCCCAGGCGTGATTCCATTTCCAGATGTGTTGTAAGAAGTCTCCAGTGAGGATAAAACTCAGAGCTAAATTCTCCCCAGATCTCTCTCCCCTCCCTCTCCCTCTCTCCTTCCTCTCTTCTCATACTGGGGGCTAAACCTAGGTCCTGCCCATCCTAGCCGACCACTCACCACCAACCCACATCTCCAGCAGCCCGGGTCTCTCTTAGCATGTAAGTTAGATGGGCAAAGTTGGTACCAGGGTCACTGAGCTGCCAGGATTCCCTGCTACACAGGGAGCAGCCCTTACCTAGGCAGGTGGACTGTTGTGTACAGGCCCAGAAACTAGAACATTAGTAAGAAGGCTCCTTCTCTGAGGCCTGTTTCCTTCTGGGCTCCAGTCAGAGTCCTGGTCTCGGAACACTCAAGGTAACAAAACAGTCCTGAAAAATAGTCCTAGTGAGGCCAGGAGGGAGGACAATGCTGTGGATTTGTTTCGTTTGGTTTTGTCCTGTGGAAGTGGGACTTGGAGGTATCTCTGGTGGCCCTGTTCCTTGCCCTTCTGAATCAACAATGGCAAATTTGCGGCCTTTAGCAATCTTCTTGGGCTCAGTCCAGGCCACTCCCTTCCCTATGGCCTCTGTTAAGGTTTAGTTAAGCATCTGCTTATCTCGGCGAGGTGTGGTGGCACCTGCCGTGATCCCAGCACAAAGAAGGCTGAGGCCGAAGGATCTGGAGTTCCAGGCCAGCCTAGGCTACAAATTGAGACAAATTAGTAAGAGCAAAAAATAACAGAAACTAAAGAGATGGCTCAGTGATGAAGAACTTGCCACTTTTACTGAGGACCATGGTTTGGTTCCCGCCACCCTTATGGTGGCTCACAGCTGCTTGTGACTCCAGTTCTGGGAGACCCAACACCCTCTTCCAGCCTCCTCAGACACATGCAAGCAGAACACTCGCTTATTTTATATATGGTCTTGCAGCACCTATGACATTCCCATTCTGACAGGCGAGAAACATCCTAGAGCACCGTTGTAAAAGATACTCCATCTCTAGAAGATATACAAGATAGCTTACCGTAAAGCAAATACTTGTCCAGTCACTTCAGGCCCCAATGTGGTCGGTACCAGCTCACCAGAACCCACCGTGTGCCCTGTCTCATCACAGGCCTTCTCCACTCACATCCTAATTTGCATCCAATCCCTTCCTCGCTTAGATGTACAATTTTATGTGCATATTTCTGAGCCCTCAGGCCGGCGTGGGTGGAAGCGCTGCTGGCTTGTCTGAACACTCTTGTCATTGCAGGCTGTCTGTCTGTCTGCCTCGTTCAGCCTCTGGACAGACCACGGTTTGTTTATCCCTTCTCCTGGTGATGGGCTTTTGCATTGTTTTATTTTGTTGTAATTATTTTGTCACATTTATTTAGTTATATATTTTAAGTTATGGGGATTTTCACAGGGGTCCATTCAGAGTGCAGACTAGTTTCAGTATGGATGTACTTACATAGTTGAGTCTCTTTGTCTATGAATGAATAACTAATTTTTTTTTTTGGTCAGAGTTTTACTATGTAACCCTGTCTGGCCTGGCACTCACTATGCAGATCAGACTAGCTTCAAACTCAAAGCAATTCTCCTGCCTTGGTGCTGACATTGTAAGAATGTGTTACCAGGCCCAAATAATTTTATTTTTTATTAACATGTACATATCATGAGTGTATTATTATATTTCCTTCTTTATTTATTTTTAATTTTTCTTCTGACAAGGTCTTTTGGGGCCAAGACGGGTTTTGAACACTTTCTGATCATTCTGTCTCCATTTCTTAAATGCTGGGATGATAGGTGTGAGCTACCACTGTCTGGCCTCTAGTGGCTTAGCTCTGCACTCTGACCTTTGGGCAAGCTTTATTTGTTGAAACACAAACGAAATGTAACTACAAATTTCCTTCCTCTATTACCCAAGGAAAAAATGACTTTTTAGTCTTTTCTTCCTTTCAACCCTTTGTGTCTTTTATATCTGTTTGTTTTGTATTTGTTTATTTGTATGGGACGGGGTCAAATGCTATAGTCAAGGACAGTCTCTAAATCACTATGTAGCCCAGGCTGGACTCAAACTTAGAGGATCCTCTTGCTTCAGCCTCCCAAGTACTGAGCTTATGGGTATAAGCCATCTAAATCTTTTTCACCTAAGCAAGAGGCAAGTCAGTTAGCAATGGGAAACAGTGGGGTACCAGGGAGCAGTAGGGACTGGGGTGGCAATGAGTACTGGGGAGCAGTGGGGTACCAGGCAGCAGTGGGGTGCTGGGCATCAATGGGATACAGGGAGCAGTGGGGTACAGGGAACACACAGATATGTCACTGTCTGTTAGTTCTCTGCTCTGACCCCTGTTGACACCTGCCTGGTACATTGGGACTTCTACTGACAGTGCCCTGGGTCCCCCAGAAGTGCAGATTCATGGTCTCAGCGGTAGAGATAGCAGAGATTTGATGCTAAAATTTCCACTAGGAAGCCAGAGGCTATGTCAACAGTGCATATCAACCATTGCGGTTTTTCATTTCCTCTAAGTTCTTCCCTCAAATTCAATCCACTACTAATTGTTCTTCATATATAAATATGCTCTATTAAAAACATGGGTTCGCAGTCCTGACAGAATGCTCCCATAATACAGCTCATACCCAAGGCTCAGGGATCATTGTGGAAAGATCTTGAGAGCCTAGGGTCAGGGAGCTTGCTATGATTCTGTGTCTCCTAGGAATGTCAGATGTTACATAAAATCTCACCAACATGACTGCCTAAACATGAGCTGAACAGGAGAGCAATACACATGCCAAAATGAACAAGGAAAAGCCCAGAAGTCCTCAGTCATAACGAAAAACTCTAGGCAATGCTAAGAGTGGAATCTTCCTTGGGGATGAGCACAGCAATCGCTAACCAATACCAAATGGTCAGTCCTGAAAACACATGGTGACATTGCATAGACAGAGCAGACTAATTTATGTATTTAGGAGT
The DNA here is from genome assembly GCF_000317375.1 of Microtus ochrogaster. NCBI lineage: Eukaryota > Metazoa > Chordata > Mammalia > Rodentia > Cricetidae > Microtus > Microtus ochrogaster. The sequence continues at coordinate 5,226,691 of NC_022014.1, read as the reverse complement.
ACATATATACATGCATGCATGTAACAATGACTATATTATGTATTTAGGAGTACATATATACATGCATGCATGTAACAATGACTAAAAAAGAGGCCACGAATTTGAAAGAGAGCAAAGAGGGGTAGACAAGAGGGTGTGGCGGGAGGAAGGTAGAGGAAGCATGATGTAATTACATTATAATCTCAAAAAGTAGCTCTATCTTTTCTTAATTAATTAATTAATTTTTGGTTTTATTTTTTTTAAAGCAGGGTCTCTCTATGTAGCCCTGGCTGTCCTGGAACTCACCATGTAGACCAGACTGGCCTTAAACTCAGAGAGCCACCTTTGTCTGCCACCTCAGTGCTGGGATGAAAGGCATATGCCACCATGTCTGGCAGAATTTTTTTTTAAATGTGGATTTTTCTGTTTCTTTTTGTTTTAACTGGTGTAGTGGCTCCAGAGTTACGGGCAGGTATGAGCCATCGGCATGGGTGCTGGGAATCAAACTCCAGTCCTTGGTAAGAGCTGTGCACACCCTTAACCACCGCACCCTCTCCAGCTGTGATCTCTTGTTCAGAGTCTCACTATGTAGCCTGGGCTGGCTTGGAACTCACTGTGTAGATGAAGCTGGTCTCAAATTCACAGAGAGCCTCTTCTGCTCCTGAAGTGTGACTCTCTTAAAAGAAACTTTTTGTTGTTGTAGTCTTTTGCAACAGTTGCATTATACTGTAGCCCAGGCTGGCCTACAGCTCAGGCTGGCCTCCAATTTGGTGGGGGCGGGGGGGGGGGGGGG
>NC_022014.1:5220439-5225819 GCF_000317375.1 Microtus ochrogaster | reverse complement strand
GGAGAGAGAGCAACAGATTCCTGGGAGCTGGAATCACAGGTGTTTTTGAGCTACCTGTCATGGGTTCCTGCTAGAGAACTCTGTTCTGAGCCATTTCTCCAGCCTGGTTTCTGACTTTTGGCAGTCTACCTGCCTCAGCCTCCCAGGTGCTGGAGCTTCTCACCTCTGAGGACGTAGACTCCCCTACATACATGTCACTAAAAATAAACATTTAAATAAATAAATAGGATAGATAAAACGAAAACTTTGAGTGCCACAGTTCAAAGCAAATTAAAAATTTTATGAAAAACAAAATATCTGGAGTATAATGGGGGTAAGGTAAAAGTCACGCTGTCAAGAGCATCCTTTTGCAGGAAAATGTCCTTTCTTTACAAACAGACTGTGGTACCCAGCTTGGGGAGTGAAGACAAAAGGGCCAGGAGTTCAAGGCCAGCCTTGGCTACATAGTGAGTTTGAGGTCAGCGTGGACTATGTGAAACCTGGACTCAAAAAGTAAAAGCTGGCTTGGGAAGACGGTTCTATGGGTAAAGTGCTCACTGCACAAGAGTAAAGACCTGAGTTCAGATCTCCGGCACCCAAGTGGGAAGCCAGGTATGGTGGAGCACTCTCTTAACTCAGTACTGGGGGCTGGAAATGGTCAGACCCTGGGGCTGGCTAGTCTGCCGGTCTAGCTGAGACAGAAGACTTCAGATTTAGTGTGAGGACCCTATCTCAAAACGTCACGACAGCAGGGGCAATGGGAGGTGCTGGAACGGGACAGAATGGATACAACAGACAGATGGACGGACTGGCTTAGGAGTTAAAAGCCCTCGCTGATCCTTCAGAAGACCCAGGTTTGGTTCCCAACACACACATAGTCACTCACAGCCTCCTGTAACTCCAATTGCAGATGATCCGATGTCCTCTTCTGGCCTCCCGGGGCTTCTGCACTCACATGGGGGAAGGGAAGGACACAGGAAGAAATGGAGGAAAAATACAATGTACCTGTACTTTGTGGATAACATGTTTGAGTGTGACCTCTCTCTTGGACAGAGTAATTGGAGTTTATCTTTATAGCTACACCTGGCTTCTCTTCAGCGCTCGACATACAGTGAAGAATTAGTTGTAGGAGGTTAGGATCCTGGGGTGACGGACGGGACGCTCTTTTCCAGGGAGAATTTCTCTTGCTTTTTTTCGGGTGCCTGGTGACATCAGCCATCTGGCACCTCCATTGTCAACATCTGGGCTACCCATGGGCTTGCGGCCAGGCTGTAGTCTTCCACAGCTGTGTTACTCCAGGGTACCCCTCCTCCTGAGGTGCTGCCCTTTGAAATCAGAGCCGGCAGGGAGAGCTGTGTTCAGCAGCCTGCGATTGTTGGCAGGCCTGGGATTCTAGTTCTCCCCTACAGCTCTGTGAAGTTATAGGTGGTGAGTGTCAGCCATCTCTTCAGATCAGCAAACAATCCCTAGACAGAAGCAGCTGCAGTGCTGGCAGGGGAGAGGGATGGGGAGGGTGGGAATGTCAGGCTGTTTTGCTCTGTCTTGCTGACCCTTTCTGGGGGGTTATATTGTGTCCAGGTTTTTTAACTGGTTTTGTTGGTCAAGTTGCTGCCAATTACATAGACTACCTTTATGATTCTACTTCTAGAAGCAGAAGTAGCCACTATACCCAAATGTCTATTACCCCAACACTCAGGAGGCTGGGGTAGAAAGATAGAGTTCAAATCCAGCCTAGGTTACTTAGGGAGACAAAGCAAACACCCACAAATGTAGTGAAATCACCACCTTCTGTTTGTGTATATGGGGGGAGGGGGGTGAATGTGTATGTGTTGGTTTGATTTAATCTGGGTTTGGTTTTGTTTGCTTTGATGCACATATTATATGCTCACTGTGCGTAAATTACTAGTTTAGAAACATAAAATATTGAAGATAAACAAGCAAGAGCTGTCTGTGTAGAAGCAGCTTGAAGCTTCTGGACAAGATACCCTTATATTCATCTTGCCCAGCTAGAGCCTAGGACAGAGTTTCCAGTGGTAAGACTACGTGGCCGTGGGGAAGACTACGTGGCCATGGGGAAGACTACGTGACAAAGGTGGCTCAGTGAGTAAAGCCTTGCTGTGCAAGCACACGAATGTGAGTCTGGCTCTCCAGCACCCAGGTAAAAGCTAGTGCGCATGTAAATATCCATAACCCTGAGGAGAAGAAGCAGTCAGGTCCCTAGAGCTCACTGGCCAACCAGTCTGGCCAATGGTGAACCTCAGCTTTAGTTAGAGATGCTGTCCGGAAAGGTAAACCTCCATCTCTGGTTTCCACCTATCTGCTTTCATGCACACTCACGCACCTGCACATGAGTGTGCACACACACAGGCATACACACGCGTGCACAAATGCACACAACACACACACACAGACTCCTGCTGGATGGGCCCCATGACAACCAGAACTTGACAGTTTCTTGTTTACTTATTTTAAGTTCATACTGAAATTCAGCAGAAAGAAGACAGATGTGTGGGTAATCCCAGTGTGCTCCAGGTGACAGAGTGAAAGAGACCCTATCTCAAAAAGACAATAAACAAACAAATAAAAAGAAGGAAAATTAGAGAAAAAACAACATTAACAGCAGAAAAATAGAAAGACTCGAGGATGGAGTTGAGCTTGAGACACAAGCTGGTGATCTATCTCAGACACTCAGAAGGTTGAGTCAAAAATTGCAAATTCTAGACAAGCATCGTCAAGCGTGTGTTCAAGGCAAACCAGGGCAGTTTAGTGAGACCCTTTCTTAAGAGAAAAGGAAAAGAAGTTGAGGGAGCACTAGGTTGTACCTCAGTGAGAGCCCTATCACCTAGCATGTGCAAGTTCAGTCCTCAGCATGGCAAACTCCAAACAAGCCAAGCAAAATAAAGATCACAAAACCTAATTTTTCATATACTCTGCTCTACTAGACAAGCCTCCCAGACTGTCCCAGAGCAGTGCATTTGTTCCAAAGGGCGAATCCATGTTGACGCATCGTTGTCTGTGGCCGCCGTCAGGCTACCTCTTGGTCATGTTGATGCATTGTTGTCTGTGGCTGCCGTCAGGCTACCTCTTGGTCATGTTGATGCATTGTTGTCTGAGCTGCTGTCAGGTTACCTCTTGATGTTGTGTGGCTTTTGTCCCTGTGGTAGCATATTGAGAAGTTCACTGACCTAAGAGCCCTCTCTGCTTCTCTGATTCTCTCCCTTCCTCTGGCTCTGGTCGGCCTGAGCACTGTAACATCTCCAGATTGCTACAGCGTTTATCTTTGCCAGAAATTCTTGTCGTTGAAATCATCTCATCAGGCTTGGTAACAAACATTTTTACCCACTGAGCCATCCCACCAGCCGTTTTGCTGTTTGTTTGTTTGTTTGTTTGTTTATTCTGTGACAGAGTCTCTCACTGTGTAGTTCTGAGACTGGGCTGTAACTCACAGAGATACACCTGCCAATGCCTCCCAACCTTTACTCACTGGGCTACTTATTAATTTTCTTATATGATTGCAAGCATATATCACCACACTCAGTTTTTTTTTATTTTCACGTGAGTTCTGGGATTGAACTCAGGTTCTTTTGGCACTTTACCAACTGAGCAATCGCCTCAACTCTGTAAACTTTATCTTTTTTTTTCTTTTCAGAAAAAAAAAAACATAGTTTATAAACAATTTAAGTCTTTAAAAAAATAAAATAACATAAAAAGGATAAGCCACGTAAAGATGGAAAATGCACAGACAGTTTGGATCCTGCAAGGTGTTGTGCTTCTGGCTTTATGTTTTTGATTGCTGATGAGCACAAGTAGCTACTGAGAGACACTGAATTGTGAAAACCACTAAATTAAACCCTTGTTCTGTCTTGTAGTTGTTTCAAGTTTACTTCTTTCTGTCTGCAACTGGAATTTTCAGAGGGTCTTCCCCAGTCAGCTCTGATCTCTACTAACTTTGAAAGACTCCACAGCCTTTCATTTTCTGTGGAAACAAAAGCATAACCTCTTCCCCAATGTAATATATGTTTGAACATTCATCTTGAAGTTAAGACATTTGAAAAATATATAAGTGGCCGGGCGGTGGTGGCGCACACCTTTAATCCCAGCACTCGGGAGGCAGAGGCAGGCGGATCTCTGGGAGTTCGAGGCCAGCCTGGTCTACAAGAGCTAGTTCCAGGACAGCTCCAAAGCTACAGAGAAACCCTGTCTCGAAAAACCAAAAAAAAATATATATATATAAGTATATATATATTATATATATTATATAAGTATATATAATATATATATTATATATATAATATATATGTATAAGTTGGTGTGCCCCTTATCTTAACAGTTATTTTAATAAGAAATTCCTAGCTGGGCAAGATAGCACATACCTGTAACCCTAGCACTTAGGAGGTAAAATCTGGAGGCCTACTAGTTCGACAGCCTTGGCTTCATAAGACCCCGACTTAAAAAAGAAATTCATTACTTTTTTAAAAAAAATACTATTTTTTATTTCATGTATGGGTGATGTCGGATGATTCTCTGTATGCTGTGAATATGTCTTATTACCACTGGTTAAAAAGAATCTGATTTGGCCAGTAGTCAGGCAGAATCGAACCAGGTAGGAAACCCAAACAAAGACACAGGGAGAAAAAGGGTGGAGTCAAGGAGATGCCAGCATTTACCAGGGAAGCAAGATGTGATGTAAGAAACCATGAGCCTCATGGTAAAATATAGGATAATAAATATGGGTTAATTTAGGTTGTAAGAGCTAGTTAATAATAAGCCTGAGCTAATAAACCAAACAGTCTGTAATTAATATTAAGCCTCAGAGTTGTTATTTGAGAACTGGTGGGTAGAAGAGAAACCTCCAGTTATAAATGGTGCCCAACGTCTGGCATGGATCAACTGAGACCTGAGGAAGCTTAAAATAGGTTCTGAATGCAAAGAAGTGGAGTCGCACTGGGCTTTCTAGTCTCACAGTCTCACGCCGGCAACAGTGCAGTGATGTGTCTCTCAACAACTGTGAGCCAACTGCCAGCCACCATGAGCTAAACTGCATGCGGGTTTCTGCGGTCTCACACAGGCCTTGGTTCAGAGAGTCTAATCAGCCTCACACTGTGTGGCAGATTTAGCTTTTACTTATACAAACAAAAAGGGTTTATGGGCAGCATGCTACAAGCTGATTGGTGGCAGTATGGACCTGCTACATCCCAGAGTTGGAGGGGTGAGCATGGCTCCCAGAGCTGGCAGTGAACATACCTCTGCCATGTTGGAAAGCCAAATGGGTCCTAGCCATGCCTGCTTAGCATTTTAAAAATTCTCCTGGTCAGCCAGGCAATGGTGGCGCACACCTTTAATCCCAGCACTCGGGAGGCAGAGGCAGGCGGATCTCTGTGAGTTCGAGACCAGCCTGGTC
>NC_022014.1:5192551-5220339 GCF_000317375.1 Microtus ochrogaster | reverse complement strand
CAGAGCTAGTGCCAGGACAGGCTCCAAAGCCACAGAGAAACCCTGTCTCAAAAAAACAAAAAAAAAAAATTCTCCTGGTCAAAAAATAATTACAGATACACAATGAAAACAGATTCAGACAAAACAAAACAAAAACCTCTAACCAGGTCACAATGTATATATAAAATGTATGTAGACTTGAGAGAGAAAGAAAAAAGAATATAGACAGTTATATAAAGAAATAAATAGTTTTAAAACATAAAGCAAATTCTTTAAAGAGACAGTAAAAATAATATAAAAGAAAAAACACATAAAGATGGGAAATACACAGGGAGTCTGGATCCTGTATAATATTGTGTTGAATATGAATTTTTTTGATGGCTGATGGACAAAAAAACAGATGCTGAGAGAGATGGGATTTAAAGAGAGACTGATAAAATATACCAACCTAAATATTTTTAAAATGCTTTAGTTTGAAAACAGAACTCAAAAAAATATATTTGTAAAATGGAACTTAAAAGGTGTATTGCTTAGAAGAAGTGGTGCGGGAGAATTGTCTGTAATCTGCCAATCATGTTTTAAATAAACGCTGATTGGCCAGGCAGGAAATATAGGCGGGAAAACCAGACAGGAAGTAGAAATGATGTAATGAGAACAGGAGAATTCTGGGAAGGAGGAAGTTGATTCCTCCCACTCCTGCCCAGATCATTGAAGCAGCAGGATGTGATCTGCCCCACTGAAAAAAGGTACTGATCCACATGGCTAACATAGATCAGAAAAATGGATTAATCAAGATGTGAGAGTTATCCAGTGAGAGGCTAGAGCTAATGGGCCAATCAGCTTATAATTTATGGAGACCTATGTGTGATTTTCTTTGGGGCTAAACAGTTGTGGGGTACCGGGTGGGACAGAAACAAGCAGGCCTGGCTCTTCATGTTACAAAGAAGCATTTTTGCTTTTGTTTCCAAAGGAAACAAGAGGCTATGGATTTGTCAATGAGTATCTTTATCTCAGTTTGTGTGGTGCATATCTTGTAATTCTCCAGCTACTCGGAAATGATTGGGCCAGGTAGAGTAACAAGGAAGAAATTTCTGGGCTGAAGAGGTGACTCCATGTGTTAAGAGCACAGGTTGGTCTTCCAGAGGACCCAGGTTTGATCCCCAGAATCCATGTGTCCACTCACAGCAGAACCCATGGGCAGTTCACAACTGGCTGTAACTCCAGTTCCAGGGATCCAGTACTCTCTTCTAGACTCTGCTGGCACCAGTCACACAGATTACATTGACATACGTAAGGCAAAACACCCATATGTAACTGGAGGTTTCTCTCCCACCCACCAGCTCCCAAATAACCACTCAGAGGCTTAATATTAATTACAAACTGTTTGGCCTATTAGCTCAGCTTATTATTAGCTAGATCATACAACTTAAATTAACCCAGTTTTATTATTCTATATTTTGTTGTGAGACTTGTGGCTTGTTATCTCACAGTTTGCTTCCCTAGTGACTACTGGCATCTCCCCCAACTCTGCCCTTTTTCTCCTTGTATCTATTTGGATTTTCTGCCTGGCTATTGGCCTAATCAGCTTCTTTATTAACCAATGGTAATAAAATACATTCACGGCATACAGAGAGACATCCCACATCATTTCCCCTTTCTGTCTAATCAAAAAGAAAGGCTTTAACTTTAACATAGTAAAATTACATATAACAAAACAGTTATCAAGCAGGAATTACAGTTACAATATCTAGTCTATTTGCATTTGACAAAATGAAAGAAAATACTCTATCATCTATTCTGTCTTTGTGAATCTAAAGTTTCATATCTAATTTACCTTTTATCATAACTAAGGAAAACTATAATTATAACTATCTAGCCTTCAACTCCATCAAAAACCCCAGAAGGATATAATATTTCCTGAGTAAACAGGAAGTGCATTGCCAGCAACTTCTACAACTCTAGAAATGAAAGAGACATCTGACTGCCCGGATAGTCACCTGTTCTATAATGTTTGGGACTCCATCTTCAGCCCACAGGCCCATAGTATGTGTCAGACTTTTCAATGAAGCAGGAAATTTGAAAGACTGTCCTGCCTATATTGGCAGTTTGTTAGTTGCTTTCTTCTGTATCCTGTAGAATGTCTGGTAGTTTCTTCTGTGAAGCTGGAACCTGAAGGACCATCCCACCTTGTTTTGGCAAAGTTTAGTGGTAATTTTCCTGTAGGTCCTGTGTGTTCAGTTTATACAGATTATGGTCAAGCAGTCCAGGGAAGCAGTTTCTTGCCCAAATGGCTAGCCTTGACACATTAAAAGGAAGCATCCATTCTCTGATGCTTTGAGCTTCAATTCCTCTTGAAGTAATTGGTGCTACCAGGAGCAGATGTGTCTCACAGTCGAGAAAATTTAAGTTCTTAAAACATTTTATTTGTTTTTTAAATATTTATTTATTATGTATACAATATTCTGTCTGTGTGTATATCTGCAGGCCAGAAGAGGGCACCAGACCTCATTACAGATGGTTGTGAGCCACCATGTGGTTGCTGGGAATTGAACTCAGGACCTTTGGAAGAGCAGGCAATGCTCTTAACCACTTGAGCCATCTCTTCAGCCCCCCTTAAAACATTTTAAATACCTTATTCTGTAGGTCTTTGAAGTGTTTGAAGATTATCTATCCATCTGAAATATGTCTCTGCATATCTAAAAAAGCCTAACTAACATGACTATAAGTTTGTCTATTACAGATGACTATTAATTTGCATTTCTTAACTATACATTAATTTTTAAATGAGATGTATAAACATAATACCTTAAACAATAGTATAAATATTCATATAACAAAAATCAACCTTAAATTTGTATCAATATACAAAAATCCTTTAAGCACAAATACAAAAATATATACAGTGTAGCAAAATTAACTTAAATCTATAACCACCACCATAATCAATTTTAGGATGTGTTTATTATGTTAGAAAAGTCCTCACTTTCCGAATCCTCTTACTCACCAGTCCCACCTCTCAACAGCCACTCTGTGACTTCTCTATGACTCTCATCTTTCATTGAGCACATGTTCAACATTTATCCACATTGTATTGCCAATCAAAACTTCCTCTGTTTTTTTATAGATGATTACTATTCAATTGTTTAGTGTGGTAGTTTGAATGTAGTTGGCCCCATAAGCTCATAGGAAATGGTACTACTAGGAAGTGTGGCTTTGTTGGAGGAAACATGTGGGGGAAGGCTTTGAGGTCTCTTATGTTCAAGCTACACTCACTATAGACTCAGTTCACTTCCTGTTGTCTGCATATCAAGATGTAGAACTCTGAGCTCCTTCTCAGCACCATGTCTGCCTGAACACTCCATGTCCAGCCATAGTAATAATGGAGTAAACCTCTGAAACTGTAAGTCACCCAATTAATGTTTTCCTTTATCAGAGTTGCCATGGTCATGGTGTCTCTTTACAGCACTAGAAACACTAAGACACAAATACACAATATTTTGTTAATTGAGCAGAGTAGAGACATGGGTTGTTTTACTCTGGGTTATAACAATGCTGCTGTGGATACTTACATACATGTTCATGTGCACAATCAGGTTTTACATTCTTCTTTTCAAACAGGCAAGGACTTGTTGGGCCATGTCGTAACCATTTTTACATTTCTGAGACTATTTATCCACACATATTGCACACTCTCACAGATCTGTATGAGGGTCTTCACATCCCCATCAACATTTCTTATTTTGTGCTCCTTTGATCATGATAATCCCGGTAAGTGTGAACTGGTGTCTTTCTGCAGGTCTTGTTTGCCTTTATAGTACTGGGATTTATTGAACCCAGCACCTCCTGCAAGTTAGGCACACATTCTACTACTGAACTATGTATTCATCCCTCTTTTTAGTTTTTATTTTGAGGCAAGATTTCAGCAAGTTGCCCTATTGGACAAAAATTTACTCTTGCCCCCAATTTGCAATCCTCCTGCCTCAGTTTCCCAAGAAGCTGAGATCACTCACCTGCACCCTGAGCATGGCTCCCTGGGTGCCTTGCTTGCATCCCCCTGTTGAGTGGCACAGCCATATGCTGCCTTGTTGGCATAACAATGTCTTTTTATTTTTCTTTGGTCTGTTTTTTGCCTTTTATTGCCCCATCCATTCACCAGGATGGAAGTGAATCCATGGAACTCATGCTGTAGAATGATGCTCCCAGCCTTTATCTCCAAACCTGGCAAAGTTTCCAGGCATGTCCAACCTGTTGCCATGGGAAACATGTACCCCATGGTACCTATGCAGGTAACCTAGCACAATGTTGAAAACTTACTTAACATAGATTTAACTTTTAAGATGACATTTATTTAGTGGTGGGGGGCTCATGTCATAACTGACATGTAGTCAGAGGACAACCGGCTTGAGTCAGCTCTCTCCTTCCACTGTGGGGGTCACAAGGATCAAACTCAGGTCATCAGACATGATGACAAATGCTTTTACCCTGATGATGAGATTTTTTTATTGTTGTTGCTGATCATTAGATTGCACCATTCCTGAATGTGAACTTTGTAGATGACAACATCATGTTTCAGTATCAACAGACTGGACATGCCTGTGACTTACTTACTCTTTGCTAGAATTTTCCCATTTTAGGTTTTCCATTTGGGGTAAAAATTTTACAGATTGTTCAACACTTAAAGTCCCTGGTCTTATCTTTCCTCATCAAACAGATACACCCTACCCAAAGTGTATCATTTAATTTGAGGGTTCTTTTTCCTTTGAGACACATCACCTGGGCTATCCTGTAACTATGTAGCACAGACTTCCTCAAATGTTTGACAGTCCTCCTAAAGCGGTCTTAAATGTTGAGATTACAGAGTAGACCACTATGTCTACTGTATACGCAGTTTGGTTGTTTGTTTGTTTGTTTTTCTGGAGAGATAGTACAGTAGCTAAGAGTCATGTACTGGAGCTCAAATCCCAGCACCCACATCAGGTGGCTCACAGATGCCTGTCACTCCAGCTCCAAAGGATTCTATGTATTCTTTTGATCCAGGTTCAGTTCCCAGCATCTGCATGGTGGCTCACAACCATCTATAACTCCAGTTCCAGGGGGACCCAATGCCCTCTTCTGGTCTCCATGAGAACTACACACATGTAGTGCAGACATACACACAGGTAAAACACCCATAAAATATAATAACTATTTTTTTTAATTTTAAACAAAGCAAAAATTTTCATGCCAAAGTGGTAAAAGACTACTAAAAATTATCAACAAAAACGACGACAACACACATACATGCACACAAATACCACCCTGGTACCTGCCTCTTGAGCTCCCACCTCAGTACAGGCTCTTGCCTAGTTCTGTAAGCCCACCTGCTTCTGGATTTCCCTAGTGGCTGCTCTTGGGGCATCCACACAGGGGGGCAAACCTGCCAGGGCTGATTGAGCTGCTTTCCTGTGTGCCAGCAGGGGTCCCAGCTAAGCCAGGTGAGTGAGCATCTCAGGGTGTCTTGAATCAGAGGCAAGGGTGTGCGTCCAGTCTGAACAGCAAGGGCCACTAGAACTGCTCTCCAAAGCAGGAGAGCAACCATCCAGGACAAGCTGGCCAAAGCCTTCTGGGTTTCAACAACTGAAGAGCAGAAAAGGGAAGCGCTCCCACCCTTCCCTTTAACTGAGCCCTCAATGCATGCCCAGGAAGGGCTGAGAGCGCCTCGCCTTTATTTTCCCAGGCTTCTAATGAAATCCCTCTGGCTACTTTATTTAATCACCTTTCTACCTAGTTGTCAAAAGTTGAATATTTCCATGGCAGAAGGAAGAGTATAACAAAATAGAGGGGGAAAAAAAAACACTTAGCGATTTGTTAGTTTTTTAATGGCAGTGCTCTCTCCAGTTCACAAATACAAATCTCAGGCATGGGCTCAAAAGCAAGGGAAGGACTGGATAGCTGGCTCCGTGGTTAAGAGCACTGACTGCTCTTCTACTTTCTAGGGTTCGATTCCCAGCACCCACACGGCAGCTTACAACCAACTCTAATTCTGGTTCCAGGGACTATGATGTTCCCTTCTGGCATCCCTGGGCTCCAGGCATGCAGGTACATAGACATGCATGCAGGTAAAACACCTATACACATACAATAAAAAGAAATAAATCTTTAAAAAATTTACAAAACAAACCAAAAAAATGGCAAAGAAAGGGGTGTCTGTGCCAAATAGGTCTCAGCCACCAAGGAGGCCTGAACACTTTGCAACTACATCAAGACAGTCAGTAGTCTTAACCGTGACGGGGGGGGGGGAGCCCTGAGCTCCCAGCATCATCACAACTCACAGTTCTGTACCTCGAGGGCGGGCTGGAGAGATGGCTCAGGATGCATGCTGCTAGAGGACCCGAGTTTGGTGCAGCATAGTCAAGCAGCTCATCATCGTCTGTGGCTCCAGCTCCTTCAGCCTCCCCACACCGTGCGCATGTGCAGTGCATGAGGGCCTGGTGCCTGTGGGGGCCAGAAAAGGGCAGCAGATGCCCCAACTAGAGTTTTCGACAGTTGTGGGCCACTGGAATTGAACCGAGGTCCTCTGGAAGAGGAGCCAGCACTCTTAACCACTGAGCTATCTCTCCAGCCCCCATCAGAGAGTCATTTCCTCAGACTCCCTTGTTCACACACCCCTAACAAGAACTCTCTGTGTCAGGGTGAATTAGGTTGGGTATGGTGGCTCACTATTGTAGTTCCATTGCCTGGAAAGCTGAAACAGGAGGATCACTGTGAGTTTGGGGGTCAGTGTAGGCCCCAGAGTAAGATCTTTTCCAAAAGGAAAGAAAAGAAGGAAGGAGGAAGGAAGGGGAGGGAAGAAAGAAGGGGAGGGAGGGGGCCGGAGAACAGAAGGAAGAGGGAAGAGAGGGAGGAAGGGGGAGGGAGGAAGAAAAGAAGGGGAAGGAAGAGAAGGGGAAAGGAAGGAGAGGGAGAACGGAAGGCAGAGGGAAGAGAGGGAGGAAGGGGGAAGGGAGAGAAGGAGGGAGGGAGAGAGAGAAGTAGGGATGAGATGTATCCCTTGTAAGAAAGGTGGAAGGTCATTAATTTTCTTTCTTTTTTTACTTTTTTTTTTTTTATAACTTTTCAGGGGTTCCAGGCCTCCAGTTCTTTCAGAAGGGAACTCAAATGATAGCCATAGAGCTTCTTGGTCCCAAAACATTCACTGAGTTTTTGTGTGCCCAGCTCCTGTGGCAAGCATAAAGAGCTCTGCTCCCATGTGTCTTTAATGCTAGTACTGGCTTCAAGCAAAGTACAACAACAAGATACTTTAGCTAGTAATAAAAACAATTCAATCATATGATAGACAGGACCCAGTGTGAGGTTCTTAGGTGGTAAGAGATTTGAACAATAGACAGGCCTGATGGGAAACTGTTTCCCGTGGGAGAACATGTGATCTGACATGTTTAAGGGCCATGGAGAGGATATGAAGGGGGTGTAGTGCATGGTCTTATAGCCATGTTAACTCAGATAGTTCTACTCTATAAAAGGGGATTCCGTTGAACATTTGAGGAAGAAGTGGTATAAACTGGTTTTCATCTTGGACATCTCACTCATGTTCTGTATGGAAGAGAAACATGAGTAGGGAGGTTGTACACAGAGTTGCCACTGGATCAGGTTAATTTCTTTGATCTTGTGTTTAAAAGAGAGAGCAGGCCTCCCCACCATGTACCAGGATGTCTGGTGGGCAAAGTCAGGAGCCATGCTGAGAACAAGGAGCCTTTCCATACACACAACCCACACCCAAACCTGCACCCTCAGGAGCAAGGGGTTTCTGAGACCTCAGAGTGGTAAGGCATTGATAAGTTGAGTCCCTTGTGCAGGTTAGCCCCGAGGTACTGATAAACACCCTGAGATGCGTAAGTCAGTTGTCTGCTGCTATGTAACAAATTCTCCCCCAAGATATGTTAATGTAGGATAATGAACTTTTAAAAAATTATATTTTTTTATTGATTCTCTAGGAACTTCACATCATGCACACAAATCTCACTCATTTCCTAGTTCCTCCATATCTACCCTTTATCCCTGTAGTGCCCCCAAAAGGAAAGCTTAAAAAGAAATAATAAAAATTAAAAATACAAATAAGAATATTAATAAAAAAAACAAAACAAAAAAGCAAGTAAACACTTTGCTCCTTCATCTTTCCCATCTCTCTGTCCCCTCTTCATTCATCTTGGTGGCACTGGGAGTGGCTGTGTGTCATGCAGTAGACTTTTGTCCAAACAGCTTTTCTTGCAAATGTTCATTGTGTAGTGTGTTGTTGGTTCAAGGCCTCTGGCTTGTGGTACAACCATCAATGCTGGCCCCCTACTAAATCTCTTCTTCAGTATAAGATAATGAACTTTTATTATTTTATGGTTTTTCCTGAGCAGGAATTCCAAATCAGCTTAGCTGGGAGGTCCTGGCTCAGGGTTTCTCAAGAGGCTGCTGTGACGGGTTGTTCTCAAGCTGGAATGGGGCTAGAGGAACCAAGCTGGCAGCCACACAGCTGTTGGCTGGAGTCTGTGGTTCTTCCCCTGCAGGTTCCTCCTCATGATGGCTCCTTGAGCAGGTGAGGGAAACAGCAGGAAGCCACAACACCCCTGTTACAACGCTCAGAGCTCACACAGTGTCACTCTGATTTTATTCTATCTGTTGAGGACCACGACTGATTCTGGCCCACACTGAAGAGACAGGGAATTAGGCTCCACGTCTTAGCAGGAGGAATATCAAAGAACTCGGGAACGTGTTTTGAAGTCCAGCAGGCAGCATCATTTACATCTAGGCCGAGTCTTTAATTAACTTGATGCTCATCACACTACCAGGAAATGACAGGAGCAGGATTAGAACCCAAGCTTCCAAAATTGGAGTCTGAGACCATTGTACCTCTGTGGCAGGGGGGCAGTCACAGCCTGGTCAGTGCAGGCTTCGGCAGTGCCTCTGAGATGTTGTTCCCAAACACTGTCTCCACCTGGGCTCAAAGTGGCTGCTGCTGCCCCTACAGGTCTTGCCCTTCCTCTCTGACAGCGCTACTGTCGTGGCCAGCACAGTGTTTGCACCCTGTTTTATGGGGTAAGTCAGCACCATTAGCTTTTATTTATAGCATGTCTGCCACCCCCTTTTTCCTTCAGCTCTCTGGAAATACCCAGCGAGTCTGCTGGGTGTCAAGTCATTTGACAAAGCCAACGATGCCAGTTTGACTCCCTGGTCTGACTTCTTTCTTGCTTAGCTTTTATTCTTTAGAATTCCCTTGGCCTCTACAATTAAGACTGAGGGTAGCCAAAGCCACCAGCTCAACATATGTCTCCCGAATGTCTGCATCCGCTCCTGGCCTGGCTTGGGCTTACACACTATGGTTTTCCCATTGGAAAATAGAAAGTGTAGCTGGGCAGTTTGTGCTTAGGACATTGAGGGGTCTAAGGCAAAAACAGAGTTTAGAGACCACTAACTATGCTGTCGGGGCAAGAGACCTAGAGGGGACCAGTTGACTATGGAGATCCCAGAGCACTTGACCAAATGGCCAGGAAATGGAGTGCACAGGCCTCTCCTGTCCTTCTCTCCCTGCCTTCAGCCCATTGCCAGGAAGTACTCGTGGCATCTTCAAAGAGCCAGGGGAGACTGGTTGTTGGTATGTGATAGAACTTGTCTGATCACTCCCAGCCATGCAATTAAGGGCAGATTCCCCACGCTGCGGGGATCCACCTTCCCGGCTGAGACAGTGCTGGGCCGCCATCTCTGCTGTGCTGTCTCTGGGAAGCTTCTGCGTGACGTGTGGTGAGACAGGACTCAGTAAGAGCATCACTTCATAGGATTACTGTGAGGCTTGAACAGAGCAGGGATGGCGTGGGAGGTGGTGGTGAGGAAGGAGAAACACGTGACTGGATCCTCCACACAGAGGCTCAATGGGGTGGCCCTGTTTCACTCATCCATTACCAGGGTGCTGGCCATAGGACCGTCTCCATGGGGTGTGGCTATTCTGTTTCAGTGGGAGGGCACATCCTCACAAGCTCTGACCTCCACTGGTCCTAGCGTGTGTTCTACAGTCAGACACAATGGGAGGGATGCGGCCGGAATTCTTGGGGGCAGCATGTGTCCACCTGCTTCCCATGGTAACGGATAGGAAGAGAAAAGGTTCCTTTGTGCTCATGGTTTTGTGCTCTGGTCAGCTGGTGTCCTACCTCCGGTGAGACAGCAAGCAGGGTCACAGCACAGCCAGAGGACAGAAAGGGTAGAAGCACCCAGCCCACTGTTCTCTTCAAGGAAACACCCCCAATGACCCAAGGACTCCCCAACGGGCCCCACCTTTTAAAGGTTCCACCATCCTTTTATACCAAACTGGGCCAAGCCTCCCACACATGGGCCTGTGAAAAACAGTGACAATCCAAGCTATTAACAAGACTTGACCAGAATATCCATGGATCCGGAGGGCAGCCACTGACATCAGATTGTACCAAAGTCGTTCATATGTCCCAGGAACTATTTCTATGCTCCAAGGAGGGTCTTGTAACTTATGGAAGCAAGGCAGCTCGTGTCCCTAGGAGTGTGTGTCTGTCCTGGGTACACCTGGACTGTTTAGAGCATTGAGAGTAATAAAGGTTTTATTTATTAAAATAAGTAAAAGCTCTCATCAAGGCTGGTGGTCAGATACAGGCATGAGCAAGCAGAGGAAGGGGGGAGAAACTGAGAGGCCATTAAGGAGCAGGCAACTGTGAGCCAAGGGGATGCCAGTCCTGGACCCTGTCTCTGCATTCAGTGGGGAATCCAACATCCAGCACGTTTAACTCTGGTAGTATTTGTGTACCACTCCAAGCAGGCAGCACATCATTGCTATCCTTTCTCCCTTGACCACAATGAACAACTTGTCAACTTGTCTGAGGAAATCAAGTCCTGTACCCACTAGCATTCCCGGCCTCTGCTGTTAGGCACTGGCATTTAACTTTTTATTGCAACGATTGAGGCTGTTCCGCAGGTAAAGACGCCTGCCACCAAGCCTGACAACCTGAGTTTGATCCCCAGAACCCACGTGGCAGGAGGAGAGAACCAGATCCCTCAAGTTGGCCCCTGACCTTCACACACATGCTGCGGAACATCTAATCCCTCTCCCACACGCACACACAACTAAATAAAAATGTAAGGGGAAAACAAGAGGCCGGGCATGCTAGAGCGCACCTTTAATCTAAGCACCCAAGAAGCAGAACAGGAGGATCTCTGTGAATTCCAGGACAGCCTGGTCTATATAGAGTGACCCTGTCTCAAACAAAACAAGAATATACAAGGCTTGAGATAAATATTCAAACAGTCCCTGCATCTTTGCATGTGCAAAGGCTCAAGGCCTATGACTGCAAATTAAGTGTTTCATGAGTCTGTGGATCAAGCATGACTTCACCCCTTATTAAACAGGACTCACAGTTTTAGCTGAGGCTGGTCACAGACAAACCATTAAATGTTCTTGGTCCTCAAAGTAAATAAAAAGCATAAACATTCAGTGAGCAGACAGGTGGTCAGAATCACTTCATAGATACCATCTTCACTGGCCACCCTGCCACCACCGTTACGACTGGTCCCCACTTCAGGATATTCAAAGTCCTGTCCCAGTCCCATGGCATCTTTCTGTGCTGACGGATAGTCAGTGACCCCACAGAAGGAGAAACATTCACACATGGACGTCCCACAACATTCCAGGCACTGAGCTAGCTGCTTCGTGTGCTCTGCTGATCACCATTTTGTCAGCATAGCTGTGCTCCTTGAACGGTCACTGTATCTGCTGTTGGGGTGCGGGGGGAGAGATTCTGGGTTCTGAGATCCAGCTTGCCCAGAGTCACCCCGTTTGTGGTGCCTCAGCTTACTACACTGTCTGTTGTGTAAAGACGCTTTTCCTGGGAACACACAACATATATATTACTCTCCCCCAGACAGGGATCCCACGACAGATCAGTGGGGATACCACCAAAGTTGGACGTGGTGAGCCAATGGGTTTTCCTGGGGTTACTTACAGGAGTATGGGTGAGGGGTCACTTACAGAAGACAAAATGACTCGAAGACAGCTGCATCACCAAAGTCCACCCAGCACGTGAGAGCTCACAAAGCCGGGAACCTGGAGCACAGTGTGCAGCCTCCAAGCAGCTCAGCAGGTGGGAGAGTGTCCTCTTTGAGTGACTCAGGTGGTCTTCCAGCTGCTGATCTGGTCTCAGAGTCTTCTTTGCAGATTTTATTACCTACTCTGGCAAGGAAAGGCCCAGAGGAACTTCCTGAAGCTGAGAGATTCAGGCACGGACAGACAGGCAGAGGCAGACAGAGAGAGCTAT
This sequence comes from Microtus ochrogaster, assembly GCF_000317375.1. Lineage (NCBI taxonomy): Eukaryota > Metazoa > Chordata > Mammalia > Rodentia > Cricetidae > Microtus > Microtus ochrogaster. The sequence goes on along the minus strand of NC_022014.1, from coordinate 5,208,067 downwards.
GCAAATCATATCCTCCCTCCCAAAGGCAAAACTTTTCTAGGACCCACCAACAGGTAGACCTGTATACCTGTATGCCGAAACATGTCTCTCCAGGCAGGGCATGTTCGTCAGTCATTGTCTTTGGTGAACCCCAACATATCAACTCTCTGGGCCCCCAGAAACATCTCTAGTTTCCCTGTAGTGTCCAGGGTCAAGAAGCTGCTGCTGGCTTCTCCCATCTTGCCCGAGGCTTTATTTGTTGCTTGTTGATGTTTTGGGTGTTTTTTTCTTTTTCTGTCAATATTTTGGGATCCCTAAAGCAGAGAGGAATATACAGAATCCAAATAGTGGTTCAAATGAGGTCCCATTTTAAGATTTCAAAGTATAGATTGAAAGCCTGGTATAGTGACACATGCCTGAAAACCTAGCCCTTGGGAGATGAAGGCAGGAGGATCAGGAGTTCAAAGTCATCCTCAGCTAATTTTGAGACACTGTCTCAAAACCAAACTAGATTAATAAGAAAGAATATTGCCGGGCTGTGGTAGCGTACACCTTTAATCCCAGCACTCGGGAGGCAGAAGCAGGGGGATCTCTGGGAGTTCGAGGCCAGCCTGGTCTACAAGAGCTAGTTCCAGGGCAGGCACCAAAGCTACCCTGTCTCGAAAAACCAAAAAAAAAAAAAAAGAACATTTGAGCACTTGGGATGCAGATGATGGGTTTGTTCTCAGCAGGCCAAAGGCTCTGGGTTTGATCCCCTGTACCACAGAAGCAAAAGGGTCTCCAACAGCAGGGGGCTGAGGGCACAACTCAGCCAGAAACAGCACTTGTCTGGCATACGGGAGGTCCTAGGTTTGACCCTTAGCACCAACAAACAAACACCCAACCAAAAACCCAAAAACATGTGGCCAATGATACTATTACTATGGTTGCCGTTTGCTTCTGTTTGAGTCAAGCTGACTCACTGCGTAGCCCAGGCTGGCCTCAAAGACAGGCCGTCTTCTGCCTCAGCCTCCTGAGTCTTGGGATTGTAGCTATGCCCTACCACGCCTGTTTGGTGTTTCCAGCTGTAACCTTAACAGCTTTGTGGATAGAAAAGAGTGATTCTCTCCTCTGTGGGAAGTTTTGTAAGATGCTGGTCTTTCTCCTCCGTGGCCTTGTTAATGTCCTTTTACAGGTAGAATCTCCTGATGGCTACGTATTTGGGGGTGTTGGCAGGGCTGTGGGCTGAGCCCCCTCTGTATATTCTATGGTGTTTTCAGCGCCATCATTACTAGACGGCCTTTCCTGGTGGTGACAGATGGGGTTCTTCATGTTTTCACCCCATCTGAGGGACCCCGCAGGCCCAGAAACAACTGTAACCCAGATGCTGTCCCCATCTCCCTGGAAGCTCATTCTTAGCTATTTCCTGTGGAAACAGAAGAGGGGCAGCGCTGGGGAGATGGCTCAGAACAAGCATAAGGGGGCCCAAGTTCGAATTTCCAGAACTCATGTAAAGTGCATTCCTAGTGTTCCTACAGGGAGGTGGGGGAGAGAGAGACTGAAGAGCCCCCAGAAGCTTCCAGCCAGCTAGCTTGACTTACCAAACACCAAAGGATCCTCTCTCCAACAAGATGGAAGATGGGGACCAACACCAGAGCTGCCCTCTGACCCCCACATTTAGGCATGGCATTTGAGCAGCCTCATTCATCCATGTAAACACACACACACACACACACGTGTCACATATACACACAAGAGGAAAGAAAGAAGAAAGAGATAAAGGGAGAGAAAGGGAGGAAGGAGGAGGGGGAGTGAGCATTTGGACTGCTGCAGATGGAGTTGTGGTCTCCCCAAAATTGCCCACTCTGGACCTCATACTGTGACCTTAGGCAGAGTAAGAGCCTTGGCAGATGAAATAGAGCTCCGGTGAATTATCCTGGAGGGAGATGGGCTCTGGGCCCCAGGACCTGTCCTCATCACAGGAGAGAAGACAAAAGAGACACAGAGGGGCCATGCAATGACGGAGATGGGTAGATTGGTGCAGCCACAAGCCGGGGAGCAAAGGTCTGGGGACCCCACAAGCTGTGGGTGACAGAGGAGATCCTAGTTGGAGCCTGTGTATGGAGCTTATCGCTAGCTCAGGACTCTGGCCTCTAGAGCGGCGAGAAGAACTGCCTTCACTAGTAGGTTCTGGGTGGTGCTTGGCTGTGGCAGCCACAGAGAACCCACAGCAGCGCTGTAGTGGAAGATGCTCCAGGGGAAGATGTGTGTGTGTGTGTGTGTGTGTGTGTGTGTGTGACGTTTACTAGCAGAGAAGCATTTACAGGACAGGCTCCAGAGACAGGGATTGCAATGCCATCTCACCAAACCTCACTGCCACTTGCTAGGGTGGCCATTGATGGCTGACCTCCCATCCTATATCATCTGCCTTGGGGACGGACCCCAGGAAGGAGATATGGGGTCAGAGAATTTTTCCTCCTCGGTTGAGGGCAATTCCTCACAGCGTTTCCGGCTATTGAGGCGTGGGAGGGATGGCGGCAGAGTCCTGAAGGAGGGAAGCAGTGTCCGGCGGGAAGAGTCATTGAAGTTTCCCCATCTCTCCTAGGACTCTTAGGACAATAGATGCAGATGGTAGGTGTTCCCCTACTGCAAGGCCCTGATACAAATGTGACCTGGAACTCAGTGTCCACTGTTTGCCACATTCCAGCTAGCCACCCCCAGCTCAGAGACAGCCTCTTCCAGGCTCAGCTCACATCAGACAGTCACAGAGAACTAAGGTGTATGTGTGCAGAGGGGCGCAATTTCCCGCCTCTCCCAGCCTCCTCTCCCCGGCAGCTGACTGCATATCCTTGCTCAACAAGACACCAAGATGGTTAATTACACTCGCTAGAGACAGACGCCTGACTGCCCAGTCACCCAGTGAACACCCTTCGGTCACCCCATAGAGGCCAGGAGGACCTTGCAGACGGTCTCCCTCCTTCGGTGTATGGGAATCTGCTCTAAGCATCAAGCAAGAGAATGAAACGTGTTCCCTTCACGTGTTCCATGGCTCCCCAGGACTTGGGGAGTCCCTTCAGTGGCTGAACAGAGTTCAACCCCACCCTGGCATCTTTACTCAATCCATTGCTGGCCCAGCCCACAATGAGTCATTCCAAAGTGCCCAAGCGATGTCCAGGGGACTCCTCCAGTCTGTCCTTAGAGCCAACAGGGCTCTGTGGTAGGATTGCATCCTCACCTGCAATGGCTGCCTGACTTACTGGATTTTTCCTTGTGATTTTTAAAAACTACCTTTTTATTTGTAGCAATACACACAGAGAGAGAGAAAGAGAGAGAGAGAGACAGAGACAGAGAGAGAGACAGAGAGAGAGAGACAGAGAGAGAGAGACAAAGAGAGAGAGAGACAGAGAGACAAAGAGAGAGAGACAGAGAGAATAAAATTCCTGACCCCCACCATTTTAAGAGTTCCGTTTGTGCATGCCTTCATATCGTCGTGCAAGCTCCACCAGCCAGCACCTGTCATCAGATCTCGTTTCTTTTTTCTAAACTCAGTCTCCGTCCCAGTGGGCAATAACTCCCCATTCTCCCTTCCTCCTGCCACCCCCCTTTCTCTCTCCATGTGTTTTCATCTTAGTGTGTGTCTGTGTGTGATATGCATGTTGAGGGCATGCTTGTACCACGATATGCATGTAGAAGTCAGTCCTAACCTTCCACCTTGTCTGAGACCTTCACTGCTGCAAACACCAGGCTAACTGGCCTGCAAGCCTTCAGGGCTCTCCTCTCCGCGCTCCCCTCTCACCAGAGGAGCACTGGGATTACAGAGAGTTGCTAACTCGCGGGGCTCTAGGTGGGCTCTGAAGATTCTAACCCAGGTTCTCGATGTATGATGAGTGCCTTACCCACTGGACCCTCTCCTCAGCCCCCAAACTTCTTTTGAAGTTTTTGTTTTTGTTTTCTTGAGGCAAGGTCTCATGTATCCCAGGCTGGCTGCAAACGTATGTAGCCCAGAATAAAACTTATTCTTGATTCTCCTGCCTCCACCTCCCAGAGATTACAAGCCTTCACCACTAGTCCATTGTGCGTGTATGTTTTCTTACCTTTGATCATTATTATTTTTTATGAAAAGGAAGAATAAGAGGCTTAAACCCGTGCTTGCTATTGCATGCTTATAATCCTAGCCATTGAGAGAAGGAGGGAGGGGAAGCAGAAGTTTAAGGTGATCCTCTGCTACACATCAAATCAGCATGACCTGTGGCCATGTCTGTGAGAGACTGCCTTAACTGGTGTGATGGCCCAGCTCCTTGTGGATAGTTTCCTCTCTGGCTTGGGGTCCTGAACAGCATGAGCCACAGAGCGAGGCAGTAAGCAGCATCCCTCCATGGTTTTGTTTCAGTTCCTGTCCTAACTTCTCTCAGGGGCTGACTGTGGCCCGAGAGAGCGAGCCCTAATCAAGCCTTTTTTCCTTCCTTTCTTGGTTCTGGTCAGTACTTATCACAGCACCAGACAGAAAACCAGAAAAGGGGAACCACGTAGGACATTACAAACCTTTCGGGAGATGTATCCTCAAGCCCAAAGCAGATGATTTCACCGCGGATGCTCAGTCCTCAGAGCACCACAGTGGCAGCCTCATCCCTACCAATGCAGGAGGCTGAGATCTAAACCAGGGCAGAGGGGGAGAGAGAGGCTAAGTTTGCACTGCGTTATTTGAAAGCCTGTATTCAGGCTGCTGGCACCAGAGCCTGCCACCATGCCTTCCCTGGTGCGGCTGACTGGACCCTCAAGCCATGAGCCAAAATAAACCTTTCCTTTCTGAAGTTACTTTTCTTGGGGGTTTTGTTAGAGCAACAAGGATGGTAGCGAGGCGAGAGCTTTGTCAGCTCACCTTGGGGAAGGCGCCCCTCTAGGCACTCAGCCACGGCGCTTCATCCTTTCTTCTGTGATCTGTGGAGAGGTGGCTCAGAGGTTAAGAGTACCAGCTGCTCTTCCAGAGGTCCTGGGTTCAATTCCCAGCACCCACATGGCAGCTCACACCTGTCTGTAACTCCAGTTCCAGAGGATTTGACACCTTTATACAGAAATACTTCCTGCAAAACGCCATTACATATGAAATAAAAATAAATAAATCATTAAAAATGTGTTTGAAAAGAGTCATTGACTAGGTACGTGGCTCTCTTGTCCCTGTAAAACACTCGCTTAGGAGGGACGAGGCCCTGGGTTCCGTTCCTAGCGTCACAGGGGGAAATTGTGAGCAGAGAGTGTGGCTAGGCCTGTAATCCCAGCATTCAGGAGGCAGAGGCAGGAGGGTCACTTCAAGATGGTCTTTGACTGCATAGTGAGTTTGAGGTCAGCATGGGACACAGGAAGCCCTGTCTCAGAAACAAAGTGTAACTGTATATTATTGCTATAAATGTTACTGCTCATACATGGCACAGTTGCATGCGGAACGGCATGCGTGTCTGGCCGGAACAACAGAAACACCACACTAAACTCACGCAAACTGGTTCTTCTTTACTAGTTCACTGGTTTGTTTTGTGTACTAATGCTGAACCCGGGACCATGTGCATTATATACAAGCATTCTACCACTGAGCTACATGGCAGGCGAGTTTTAGAATGTAATTCAAACTGGACTTGAACTCACTTTGTGGCCCAGGCTGCCCTCAAACTCACCGCAATGCTTCAGCCCCTCCTGCTGAGGGCTGGGATGGTAGGCATCTGTCACTGTGCTAGTTCAGATCTATTTTCATATCAGTCTGTGGGTTTCTATTGCTGTGACTGTACAGACACTAGCCCAGCCTCTGGGGTACGGGGCTGCAACGGCCTCTTTCTTTATAGAGTGTTGTTAAAAATCGGGGATGGAGGAGATTTGCTTTCCTTCTGCATATATTTAAGCTCATTTCTCTAGCAGATTTCATCTTGAAGGGACATCCTCTAGGGTCCCCTAGTCTCCAGTTGTACTTGGGGACTGCCTTCATCATCTTCGATGTCCTTCACTCTTTTTGTGGCTGCATAATTCTCTGATAATCTCGTGGCTCTCGCCCTCCACCAAGCCTCTCTGGAGCATGGGCAGAGCCCCTAGCTCCAGGAAACAGATCCCCCACCCCCACCCCCCACCCCACTCTCGGATCCGTGTCGGAAGGAAGAACTGTAGATGTGCCTGATGTTACTGATCAGTTGAGGTTTAGCTGAGATTTCTCCAGCCAGGCTGATCTAATCACAGGAACTCATTGCACATGGGGCTCTACCCTGGCCCATGGTGGAAGTTGGGAGTCTGAAGTCACAGGTGGTAGCTAGCTGTAAGGGTGTTCTGCATAAGAAGGATGGGGGTAGCCTCCGGTCAGGGCCTGGGAGATGTGCCCACCATTGCTCTTCTGCAAGTGCAAGGAATAGCCTGAGGGTGCTGGATGTGAGAAAGGAGCCTTCAAAGATTCCAAGTAGGGGACAGTGAGGTGGCTCAGCAGGTGATGGCACTTGTCACCTAGACTGACATCTGTGTTCCATTCCTAGGTCCCACATGGTAGGAGAAGAGTTGATCTTTGCTCTTCCATGTGTCCCGCCAAGATTCACAATAAATATAATGTCAATTCTTTGTTTTGTTTTTTTGAGACAGATCTCTATTATGCAACCCTAGCTATTCTGGAACTTGGTATGTAGACTAGACTGGCCTTGCTATGTAGCCCAAGTTGGCCTTGAACTCACAGAGATCCACCTGTCTCTGTTGGGATTAAAAGGGTCCATAGCCATGCCCAGCAAAATGTAATTTATTTATTTTTAATTATGTACATATGTGTATACCTTTGTGAGTTTATGTGTAAGATGCACATGCAGGGGACCAAGGAGGCCAGAAGAGGATGTCAGATCCTCTGGAACTAGAGTTGTAAGCAGTTTGAGCCACCTGACGTGAGTGCCGAGAACTGAGCTAGTGTCCTCTACAAGAGCAGTACATGTCCTCAATCACAGGGCCATCTTTCTAGCTCCCTCCACCATATTTTAAAAGAGATCCCAAGTATGGGACCTGTAACAAGTCTTTCTCTGCCTGCCAACTCCCAAACAATGACACAGAGACTTCTTAGTAATTATGAAAGCTCAGTCTAGAATTTAGGCTTGAATCTAACTAGTTCTTTTTTTTTTTTTTTTGGTTTTTCGAGACAGGGTTTCTCTGTGGTTTTGGAGCCTGTCCTGGTCTCGAACTCACAGAGATCCGCCTGCCTTTGCCTCCCGAGTGCTGGGATTAAAGGCGTGCGCCACCACCGCCTAGCTCTAACTAGTTCTTAAAACTTAGATTAACCAATATTTTTAATCTGTGTTCTACCACATGGTACTACCTCTCTTTCATCTTGCACCTCCTGTCTCTGCTCCATGTCTGGCTGGCGACTCTGCCTTTCTTCTTCCCAGAGTCCTCTCTGTCTCCAAAGTCCTGCCTATACCTCCTGCCTAGCTATTGGCCATTCAGCTTTTTATTACACCAACCACAGCAATACACCTTCACACAGTGTACCAATATCCCACAACAGGGACCCAGCCACTGCACACTACTGATTTCTAATTTATGGAAGTAGGAGATTACTGTCCTGAACTTGCTACATAGACCAAGAGATCTTCCCTCCTCTACTTCCATAGCTCTGGGATTTAAGGCATGTGCCACCAAGCCCAACTTGTTTTTTGGTTTCCTTCCTTCCTTCCTTCTTTCCTCCTTTTTTTTGGGACAAGGTGTCATATACTCCAGGCTGTTCTGAAACTCTTGACCACAGTGGAGATGACCACCTTGAACTTCTGATCTTTTTCCCCAAGTGCTGGGACCTCAGGCACAGGCCACCAAGCTTGACTGTGAACAATGCTTTAAACTGAATTTGGGGTTTTTGTTATGCAGCAGCAACCAGACAAACACAGCTATGTGTGCTGACACATTCTTGAAATCCCAGTACTCAGGAGACTGAAGCAGGAAGAACCACAGTTTAAATAGTCTGGCTACAAACGCGGCAAGATCCTGTTTGGGTTTTTTTGTTTTTGGGTTGTTTTTTTTTTTTTTTTTGCTTGTTTGTTTTTGCTTTTTGTTTTTCCAAGATAGGGTTTCCCTCTGTCTCCCTGGCTGTCTTGGAACTAGTTTTGTAGACCAGACTGGCCTCAAACTCAGAGATCCACCCAACTCTGCCTCCCAAGGGCTAGAATTAAGGGTGTGCACCACCACAGCAAGATCCTGTATTTGTCTTTTTGCTTCTAATCAAAATTCTCTGCTTCCTGACTGCCAGCCCTGTGGCCAGTCACCTCATGTTCTCACCATCATGAACAGGAACCTGTCTTACTGCGGTGTGGTCCCCGATGTGACAGACTGTTCCTTCTGAATTGTGAGTCAAAGTTAACCAACCACTGCTCTTTCTCAAAAAGCCAACGACGTTCTTTTGGGGATGGGGTGGGCTTCCATTTCTTCCCGGCTTCACCCAGTGCGCTGGGTCCTCTGCTGTCTTGGTCTCCTCCACTCAATGTAGCACGTCTTCTAGTAGCCTCTTGAGCCACATGGGTAGCCCAAGATTACAAGTCTGCCGTGACCTTCCTTCTCCACCCTCTCTGTGTTAGGCTGGGCTCTCTAAAGGGTCATAACTGATAGAGTGTATGTTATAAGGGGGTTTCACTGGAGTGGCGCACAACCTGTAGGGGTTGGTCCAACGGTGGCTGTCTACTCTGGAGGGGGTGCGGTGGAGTAGCTCCTCTGTCGTGGAAGCTGGATGCCTCAGTAGTCTCAATCAGGTAGTGAAGGCCTGAAAGATTCCGTGAGAACCACTGGTCTTCAGCCCGTGTCAGGCCTGGAGACACTGGTTTCTGATGTCGGTGAAGGGAGAGGGGGTAGCACAGACGCATGAGCAAGGAGCAAAGTTGGGCAGGCCAACAGCACTCTGCACCCTGGATCTCTTAGATAGGGGCCATCACTGGATTCTGCTCACTCTTGGGGAGCTTTCTCTCCTTAATCTTTCCAGACTTGCTCCATGCTTGCCTCTTAGCTTATTCCAGATCCTTCAAGTTAGAAATCAACATTTACCAACAGACCCGCTCAGCTCCGAGCGTGGCCTCTGCAGACAGGGTTCTAGGTTGTAAAGCATCTCCTTCTGGATTTGGAAGCATGGCTTCCTACCTTCGACCTCCAGCTCTGTGTTGGAAGAGTCTTGTCTGTTGTCATCCCGTTGTCACTCTGACACTGGTTCCCTAGATGACGCCATCTCCTGTCTGTCTGTCTCTCTCTCTCTCCCTTGCTTTCCCTTTCCAGGAAGTTTTTTAGAACCTTCTCTTTGTCCCAGTGTTCTAAAAATTCATAATGATGAAACAGACCTCTTGGTGTGGGTCCCTTTCATTCAACATGGAAGGTTCCCCGACACATGGGCAACAATGTCTACTGTGTTGGGCACCCCTCTTTAGGAAGAGCCCTGCTCATCCTCCAGCCAAAGACCCTTCCCACAGGACAAGGACTCCAGGACAGCTCCAAACAGGCCATGATAATAACCAAAGTATATACCTGGAGCCTAGAATCCATGCCACAGCTAAATCCTGGTTTCCAGGACCTGTGTTGGTATCTTTCACAGGTCTGTCCTCTGGAGGACAACAGATAACCCATACTGTTTATTCCTTTATCATATAGGGCTTTAATAACTGGCTGTTTATAGAAGATGTGACCAGAGCTAGCTGTGTGAAGTGGGATCCAGATCCATGCACATGGGCTCTTCATAAAGTCAGCAGACCAGGACCTGGAGGAGAGAAGAAGAGGTACAGAGCTGTCAACCTATCCCTCACGGTGGAGCAGGACCGCAAGGAACATCTGTCTGTGTGTCTTCGTGTGTCTCTGTTTCTGTATGTCTCTGTCTCTCTGTATGTATGAGCATGCATGTGTATATGTAGACACAAAATGTGCTTGGTTTCTTGATTTACTCTTCACCTTAATTTTTTATTTATTTAAAAAATTCCACTTTATTTATTTTATGTGTAAGTCTTTTTTTGCATGTATGTCTGTGCACCAAGTGCATGCCTGTGCCCTGTTGTGCTCTTGGGAGCTGGAAGAGAGGACCAGGTCCTCTGGAACTGGAGTTACAGTTGTGAGCCTCCATGTGGGTGCTGGGACTACAGACCTGGATCCTCTGGAAGAATAGTGAGTATCCCTAACCACTGAGCCATCTTTCCAGTCCCTTATTGATTTGTGTTTGAGACACCATCTCCCTATGTAGTCCTAGCTAGCCCGGAACTTGATATGTAGACAGGCTGGCCTTGAATTCACCTGCCTCTGCCTCCTGGGTGCTGGGACTAAAAATATATGCCACCACTTTATTTTTCCACACCTTACGTTTTGACACAGGATTTCCAGCTGACCCTGGAGCTAATGGATTTACCAAGACTAGCGAGCCAGCAAGCTCCAGAGGTCCACCTGTCGCTATTTCTGCAGTGCTAGAATTACAGGTAGTTGTTATTGAACCTGTTTTTCTTCATGAGTTCTGGAAATTTGAACTCACATTTGTACATCAAGCACTGACATCTGTCTCCCCAGCCCCAAGCCTAAGCATTCTCTCTGGAGTCTGGACCTGCAGGGAGTCAGGAAGGTTACTTGCTAAGGTAAGAAGATGACATGTATTTATTCGGTCGTTGCTTAGATTCATTTGTGAAGTTTAAAGTTTCGTTGTAACAATGGTATCGCCATTGTTGTATATAGTCTGTCCTAGGATCCCCAAATGGCGAGGGCAGGCTTGAGGCTGAGAAGTGTCCTCCATCTGAAGTGTTCATATCATTTCTTTCTTTAGTTATTCTGGTTTCTCTGTAGCCTAGAAAGTTCTGGGACTTATTTTGAAGTCCAGATTGGCCTCCAGCTTTCTTCAGTCTTCCTGCCTCTGTCTCCCAAGTATTGGGATGATTACAGGCTTGCCTCACCATGCCTGGCCTGTTCAACTCTTTGTTACAAGCCAATGATTTTGACATATCCTCAGAGTTTCATAGCCATCACCACAATCAATTGGTTTATTTATTTATTTATTTATTTATTTATTTATTCATTTATTCATTTATTTATTTATTCTAGCCAGAGTCTCATATAGACTAGGCTAGCCTCACTTTTCCTCTGTATTCAAGGTGGCTTTGAACCCCTGCTGCTCCTTTGCCTTCTGAGTGCTGGATTCACAGATGTGCGTTGCACTGGCTAGAATCATGTCTTCAAATCACGTGATTCACAGGTGTATGCTGGCTAGAATCATGTTTTCAAGGTTCATTCACGTTGTAGCAGTGAATTCATTCACTGTAGACAGTGCTTCATTCCTTTTTTGTGACTGAGTAATATTTATGAATGATATACGTTTTTATTATTTTATTAATTAGCTAATGAACATGAGATATTTGGGCTTTTTAGACATTATGAATAATATCGCTAAACATATTTTTGTACAAGGGTTTTCATTTTTCTTGGTTAGAGAGCCAGGAGTGGAATTTGTGGAATTCAAAACTTAGCGTTTGTTTGTTTGTTTGTTTGTTTGTTTGTTTTAAAAGACAGGGTTTCCTGTTCTCCAGGTTGGCCTTGAACTTGCTAAGTCTCAGAAATGACCTGAACTCCTAGTCCTCTACACCCCCCAAGGCTGGGGATTTAGGCCTGTACCACCATGCTCAGGACTAACCATTTTAAGACATTTCTGACTATTTTCCCCAGAGACTGTACCAGCTCCCTTCCTCCCAGTGAAGTGGGAGAGTTCCATTTCTCATTGTTCTTGTCAACATTTTCTACTCTCTGTTTGAATATAGCCATCCTGAGGGCTGGGAAGTCTTAGCTCTCTGTGGTTTTGATTTGTATTTCTATGATGACCAATATTTCTTGTGTTTTCATAGGTTACTTGTTCGTTTTTACATCTTCTCTGAGGAAATCTCTACTTAGAACCATCTTTTTCTGATTTCAGAGCCAGGTCAGTGGCCTTCCTCCTATCGCTGTCCCACACAGTGCTGGGTGACAGACACACCTGGTCAACCCAGCTTTCTGCAGTAATGATGGGGATTTTAACTCAGTTCCTCATGGGTTCACATCAAGTGCTCTTGTCCAACCAACTCCTCAGCTCTCTTTTTTCTTTTAGTTAGAGTGCTCAGCCTGTACATTGATAGAGTTGTTAAAATGGAGCAAGAATTAATAAAATAGAAGGCAAAGAGCCAATAAAGATCAATAAAAAACAAAGGTTTGTTTTACAAAAAAAAAAAAAAGAAAAACAAGATAGAGAAAGACCCTCTAGTAAGAAAAAGTCTAAAGTAGAAAAAATAATTAAACAATACAGCAGCAGATGAAACAGACGTGTTAACGATGCTGTGGGAATAACTCTCCCCATGCTCTAATTGTATTGACTGTTTGTGCGGATGTGTATTGTATATGTTCGAGCACACTTGGCCCACATGTGTAGAGGTCAGAGGACAACTTGATGGAATCGTTCAGTCCTGCCACCTTTATGTGGCTTCTGTGGCTGGGGCTCATTTAGCCAGGCTTGTGTGACAAGCATTTTTAATGCTGAGTGATTTTGTAGGCCCTATAACATAATGGTGTTTTTAAAGGAGATGGATTGGAACTGGGGATGTAGCTCAGTGATAGTGGGCTTGCTAAACTTGTGCAAGGCTCTGGGTTCCATTCTCAGCATTATTGAAAACAAAACAAAAAAGTCATTTTGAAAAATGACCCAATATACATATTCACTTATAACCATTCCATCCTGTGAGACAAAATATGTATGGTAACAACACAAAACCAAACATAGAAGATGTGTCATAGGGCCGAGCACTACAGAGTTCAGGAGACCACTACAGTTTATCATATGCAAACTATTGCAGAAAAAAAAAACAGTGCTGCTGTATGGTGGTGGCGCACGCCTTTAATCTCAGCACTCGGGAGGCAGAGACAGGCATATCTCTGTGAGTTCGAAGCCAGCCTGGTCTACAAGAGCTAGTTCCAGGATAGGCTTCAAAACTGTAGAGAGAAATTCTGTCTCAAAAAACAAAACAAAACAAAACAGTGCAAAGCAATTCCTTCGTGTCAATTCAGGAGACAGGGGCAATTTGAACAGAGAAAATTACAAGGCAGTCTCATCTATAAGAACAGAGGCAGAAATCCTAACTAAATATTAACCAACCAGACCCAGCAATATATTAAAATGATAACAACAGAAAAACAAACTCACAATCCAATTAAAATCACTGAAGGCTTTAACCCAAGAATAAAATGAAGGCTGAGAACGAAGTCTCTCAGGAAACCTCACTGCGTTGGCAGATTTGAGGAGAAAGAACTAGAGAAAATTCCGTGTCTTTTTTGACTGTTGTTACTGTTTTAGTTTCTTGAGACAGAGCCTCCTTTGGTCCAGGCTGGCTCTGAATTCCCTGTACAGCCAAAGGTAAACTCAGACTCCTGAGCTTGCTGTCCCCAGCCCGAGGATTGGGATTACAGTTTGTACCAATTCTTTTTTGTTTCAACTTTTTATTACATGGAGTGGTGTGTGTGTGTGTGTGTGTGTGTGTGCATGCATTTACACATGTGTGATGGTGTGCATGTGGCAGGACACGCCTGGCAGAGATAACTTCCAGGAGTTGCTTTCTCCTTCCACCTTGTGGGTCCCGGGAATCAGTAAGCCTCTCTACACCCTGGCCCTTCAACATTCTCTTAAATGACTTGCGGTAAACCGAGGCTAGAAAGGAGACCTCCCCTACCCTGAGAAACTGGATCTGGATTAGACTCTCGATTCCTATGTCACCATCTGACCTCTAACCTTGCCTCCTAAATGCTTCATTTTGTCCTTTTTACCTCAGGGGACAACAGCTACGGTCTTCCGCCTGCTTAGGTTAAACTCTGCTGCTTCCCTTGACTCCTGGTTTTTGCTTTCGTCCATCCTATTTCTGATCCATCAGGAAATCTGAATGGCCCTTCCTTCAAGCTGTACCCGGCATCCAACCACATTTTCACACCTGCATGGCCACCCTGGTCCAAGACACTGCCACCTTCTCACTGTGGATGTCTCCTTCCTGAAGCTGCAGTGGGGATTGAATCCAGAGACTTAAATATGCTAAGCAATGGCTCTCCCACTGATCTCCATCCCCAGACCCAAAGGAACTTTGTGTGCATACGTTCTTCAAGTGTAGGCTTAAACACATGTGGGTGAGTGCATACATGAGTGTGTGTTGCTTGTAATGACCACAAGTCAGTCACAGGTTTGGTTCTTCACGTTCTTTTTTGAAACAGGATCTCTCACTGGCCCAGTGCTCACTAAGTAGGTGAGGCTGCATGGTCATCAAGCCCCGGGGATCTGCCTGTCTACCTCTCTGGTGTTGGGGTTAATCTCCCCAGTGTTGAGATTATAATTGCATACTATCATGCCTGGCTCTTTGATTGTCTGTTGATATGGAGATATGGCAATATATATATACATATATATATATATATATATATATATACATATATATCTTAGATACAAGTCCTCAGATAGATGGCTTACAGGTAAAGAAGTTAAATGTATAATTTGAGCTGTGTGGTGATATGCTCAGGTAGTCCCAGCTACTTAGGAAACTAAGGTAGAGGTCACTTGAGTCTAAGAGTTCAAGGTCAGTCTGGGTAACCTGGTGTGGTGGCTCCATTTCAAACCAAAACAAAACAAAAAGAAACAAAGCAAAAAACCTAGATGTGCCAGTATATGCATGTAATCCCAGAAGAGGCAGGAAGATTGTGAGTTCCTAGGCAGGAACTCACTCTGTAGACCAGGCTGGCCTCAAATTCACAGAGATCTGCCTGCCTTGCCTCCCAAGTGCTGGGATTAAAGGCATGTGCCACCACCACTGCCTGGCTGCTCTGAAATGTCCTAATGGCTACCATCTCAAAAGAGTAAAAGGTAAACTCCATAATGTCTTACCTGGTTCTAGACCCATCGATCCATCCCCACTAATCTACCTCTCTCTCTCCCTTCAGCTCCCTCTGCTTTTCAACCTCCATCCTTCTGTTGTTTCTGGAGCAGGACTTTGTGACCTCCTTGACCTTGTCATTTTGCTCTGCCTGAGTTCCACCCTCGGGGTGCCTTACACATCACATCTTTCCTTCTAGCCTGCTGAGACTTCACTTTTTGCTTTTTTGTTTGTTTGCTTGCTTGTTTTTGAGACAAGGTCTCTCTAAGTAGTTCCAGAACTCCCTAAGTAGATCAGGTTGGTTGAACTCACAGAGATTCTCCTGCCTCTGCCTCCCAAATGTTGGGATTAAAGACATGTGCCACCCTGCCTGGCTGACTTCACATTTTCAAGGTCCACCATTTTCTTTCTTTTTGAGACTGATCTGCTATGTAACCATGCTGGTCTCAAACCCCAAGCTGTCCTCTGCATCAGCATCCTGGATGCCAGAGTGACAGGCATGAGCCTTCTAGGCTGCTCTCTAAATCCTTCTGTAGCAAAAACTGACTCTGAACTTCTGAGTCTCCTGCCCACACCTCCCAAGAGCCCAGCTTACAGTTCAGAGACACTGCCTGGTATGGTTTCTTTCCTCTCTTTCCCTTTCTGTCTGATTCCTTCCTTCCCTCCCTTCCTCCCTCCCTCCCTCCCT
>NC_022014.1:5176312-5192451 GCF_000317375.1 Microtus ochrogaster | reverse complement strand
TTGCCTTCTTTCTTTTTTCCTTCCTCCCTCCCTCCCTGTATGGCTCCCTGTATGGCTCCCTCCCTGCCTCCCTCCCTCTCTTCCTTCTTTGCTCTTATGTGGTACCAGGGATTGGACAAAAGATCTTACCCTACTAGCCAGGAACTCTAAGCTCTACTCCCAGCCCTCTTTGAACTTTTTATTTTGAGACAGCATCTCATCAAGTTACCCAGGCTGGTGGTCTTGAACTCATTCTGCAACTCATGATTCTCCTGCCTTAGCTTCCTGAGCAGCCAGTATACAGGCTGCACAACCAAGCCTGGCTCTGCCTTCTTTTTTTCTTTTTAACCATTCTCTGTGTCTTCGCAGCCACCACTTACCTTTCTCTCCCTTACTGTAGAATGTATTTGCTATAAGGATATTGATTAACTGTCACCCTAGGATCTCCCTACAAAGGATAAAGACTTTTTACTGTTCTGTTCACTGATGTATTGTAAGTTCCCAGAACAGTTCTGGGCTCAGGGAAGGCTCGTCATAAATATTTTTAAATGTAATATTTATGTGAATATTTTAGTGAGTGAATTGTTGTAAAAATCGGGGCCTTTGGCCTGACTTATATTTCTGAATACTCACTGTGAGCACTGGGATGACAGACTGTACCGGGACAAGGTGGGGACAGGAGACAAATGGGGAGAATCCCTATAATCTAGGTAAGATATGGCAGTCACTCAAACCAGAGGGAGTTATGAAGATGGGCTAGACTTATATGTATTTTTGAAATAGGGCCTTGGGATTTAAAAATTTTGTCTTTATTTTATTTTTTCAATGAGTTGCCAGGGTGACAGAAACAAAAGAACCAAGAATGTTGGCCTGGAAAGATGTACTTGTTCAGAGAGCCTGATTTCAGATCTGAGCTTAGGCTCCCAGAACTCACAGAGAGCCAGACACAATATCAAACATGTCTGTAATTCCTGCCCTCCTACGACAGGATAGGAGACAGAGGCAGGAGACTTCTTAGGAGCTTTGCAGCAGTGAGTGACAAGAGACCCCATCTCAAACAATGTGTAAGGTGAGGGCCAACACACATACACACACAACACACACAGCACACACAAATATACAACACACATATACATAATACAATATACATACACATATACACACATACCCACAACACATACATATACACACATACACACACAACACACACAGCACACACAAATATACAACACACATATACATAATACAATATACATACACATATACACACATACCCACAACACATACATATACACACATACACACACAACATATACAAGCATACCAAACACACCTACATACAAATGCATTCACAGAATACACCCATATACATACATACAACAATCATATACACTCAACACATACATACACATGCATATATACAATACACACACATACACACATATACCCAACACACAAGCATACACACAACACACACATACACAACCTATATCACACATAACCCAGACACATATACACATGCATACATATACCACACAAACATACACAACACATAAGTACACACAATGCACATACATACATACACATGTACATACATGACACAGAAGTGACATTGGAAACTGACATTCCACATTGATATTAAGTTGTGAGCCTTTAGATGCTGTTTAAAGATTTGAAAGCCAGTGTCATGGTATAAGCCTATAATCCCAGCACTTGAAAGATAGAGTCAAGGATGGCCACATATTCAAGGCCAGTCTGGTCTATATAGCAAGTTCCAGGCCTGTCAGGGCTATATAGCAAGATTCTGTCTCAAAAGAGCCAAAATTAATTAAAGCTTTGACGCCAGATAATATTGCCAAAGAGTCAGGCTTGCTGTCATATATCTGTAACCCCAGCATTTGAGAGGTGTATGCAGAACAAGCAGAGGTTCAGGATCATCCTTAGTGACGTAGAAAGTTAAAAGCCAGTCTTAGATATATAAGGTCATGGTAGGTTGGATAATAATGCCCCTCCCCCCAGAGTCATATATTTGAATATTCAGTTACCAGGGAACAGTATTATTTGAAAAGATTAGGTGATGTGGCCTTGTTAGAATAGGTGTGACCTTGTTGAAGGAAGTGTGTCACTGGGGGCAGGCTTTGAAGTCTCAAAGGCCCAACCCAGGCTCAGTGACTCTTCCTGCTGCCTGTGGATTCAGATGAAAAACTCTCAGCTACTTTTGCCTGGGTGCCACCTCCCGAGCTTAGACAATAATGGACTAAACCTCTGGAAACTGTAAGCCAGCCCCAATTAAATGTCTTCCTTTATAAGTGTGGCCATGGTCATGTTGTCTCTTCACAGCAATAGAACAGTGACTAAGACAGACACCCTGACTAAAACATGAGGCCAACGGTGAGGGGGCAGCT
The DNA here is from genome assembly GCF_000317375.1 of Microtus ochrogaster. Lineage (NCBI taxonomy): Eukaryota > Metazoa > Chordata > Mammalia > Rodentia > Cricetidae > Microtus > Microtus ochrogaster. The sequence goes on along the minus strand of NC_022014.1, from coordinate 5,190,067 downwards.
ACCAAGGAAACCTGTATAGGAAGGGAAGGACTGAGCCCTGTGGTATCCCAGCATCCTGAGCTCAGAATGAAGGTGTGCATGTGTGTCTTGGGGGTGCTTGTAATCTAAGCTCTAGAGAGGCAGATCCAGGAAGATATGTGATGGCTTGCTGGATAGCCGGTCTAGCTGAATCAGTGAGCTCCAGGCTTAGTGAGAGACCCCGCTGCAAAAATAAGATGAAGAATGATTCAGGAGATGCTTGACATTGACCCCTGACTCTGAGGCATGTGCATGCAGGTGCAAATGCACCTGCACATACAAGTGTACCCATGCATAAAATTAGAAACAAGAGACTAGATGATTAACTACTGCAATTTGCAACTTTGTGGACACTGATGTCCTTACCAAGTACAGTTTTCAGTAGAACACTGAGAGTGGAATTCTATCTAGAACTGGATTAAGAAAAAAAACGTGGACTTTCTACATCCTGCCATGATGGATCCTGAAAGAGTAGTGGCCTCCCTGAGATGAGGCAGGAGTAGTGTTCCCAACCTTGTATTAGGTGGAACACGAGGGGGTTGCACTGGGGAGGAAGAGGTTCTGGAGAGAGAGGACCCATGTATCTTGAAGGGTGAGAGATTCTACAAATCAGTGACTGAAAGATGGGCTCTTCATGGGTGGAATGGGATGTCCTCAGTCTTCCTAAAGAGTGCCTGTTGACTGAGGTTTCTATGTACCATCTGGTCCTTGTGCTGCCACGCCATTCTGTCCTGCCTGGTTTCTGTCCTCCCATCAGGTCCCACAGCCATTTGGCCCCAAAGAAATTGGTCCACTAGCTCAGGCTTCTTATTAACTCTTATAACTTATATTAGCCCATTATTCTAGTATATGTTAGCCACATGGTACCTTTTTCAGTGGGGACTATGCCCAAAGCAGGTGCCAGAAAGCCTTTCCTAAAAAGGCCAGTATTAAACACTTTAAGTTTTGTGGGTAATTTGCCTCTACTGCAGTTTCTCAGCTCTGAGGTTGTAATATGAAAACAGTCATAGACATCCAAAATAAAATTGTGTGTCTGTGCCCTAGTACAATTTACTTTATATATTAAAACACCTCCCCCCAAAAACCCACAAGAAAACAAACCCAGCCATGGGCAGATTTGTGGTTTTCCAATATTTGTCCTAGAATAAGTTATCTTTTGTTTTGTAGTTGGAAATATTTCACAGTATGAAAACAGAGTTCATCACTATCACCCGGAAGGCATGGCGGTAGAGCAGCAGGCTGCTGGTCACACTGCGTCTGCAGTCGCAGGAAGCAGAGTGCAGGATGTTGATGCTTGGCTTCCTCGCTCTTCCAATTTTTCAGCCTAGGGTCCAGGCCATGAGATGGTGCCACCCATCTTCAAGGTAGGTCTTCCCTCCTCCAGTAAACCTCTCTGGCAATTTCTTCATAAATACACCCAGAGGTGTGTCTCTTCCAAATCAAATCAGTTGACAATGAGGGTTTCACGTTTTTAAAAACTGTATTTATTTTGTGTGATGTGTGCTCCGCTGTGTGCATATCTCCATATAGTCAGAGGACTATTTTCAGGAACTGGTTCTCTTCTTTCACCACGTGGGTTCCAGGGATCAACTCAGACCATCAGGCTTGGTAGTAGGCGCCTTTACCAATGAGCTGTCTCACTTAACTCAAACACATCACTTTAAGCCTGGTCCCCATAGGCTCGTGGACATCTTAGAATTCAAAATGCACTAATTCCCACTCCAAAACTCCCAACAGCAGGCAGGAGAGCTGTCTTAATAGTTAAGAGCATTTGTTGCTCTTGAAAGAGGACCCAGCACCACATGTAGGCGAATACTGTCTGTAACCCCTGTTCCAGGATATCTGATACCCTCTTGTGGACCTCCATGCATGTGGTACAAACACATACATGAAGCAAAATGCTCATACAGATAAAATTTTAAAAATTAAAAATCTTTAAAAAAAACCCTCCCAATAGACTAGTTTCTTTTTTCCAACTCCTATTTCTCCTTTTCTTATTTTAACATTACTATATTGAGATTTATTTTTAATTACAAATATATCTGTGGATGTGGGGTGCCCTTGAAGGCTAAAAGAGGGTGTTGGATCAACTAGAGCTTGAGTTATAGGCTGTTATGAATCATCTGATGTGGATGGGTCCTAGGAATGGAACTCAGGTCCTCTAGAAGAGCACCAAACTTTGTTTTGTTTTTGCTTTGTTTTGTTTTTCGAGACGGGGTTTCTCTATGTGTAGCCCTGACTGTCCTGGAACTTACTTAGTGGACCAGGCTGCCTCGAACTCAGAAACCCACCTCCCGAGTGTTGGGATTAAAGGTGTGCACCATCACTGTCCAGCAAGCAGCAAATCTTCTTAAGCACTGACCCATCTCTTCAACTCTATTCATCCTTGAATCTCAGATAGAGCAGGCTCACTTTGAAGTTGCTATGTAGTTGAGGATGACTTTGAACTCCTGATCTTACTGCCTCTGTCTCCTAAGTGCTGGGATTATAGGAACACACCACTGTACCTGACTGAACCCAGGGCTTGGTGCTCGCTAGGCGTGTGCTCTAGCAGCTGAGCTGCATCCCTCTTAACCCCTGTTCTTTTTATTGAGACAGTGTTTCATACAGCCCAGGCTGGTCTCGAACTTGCTAAGTCAGCAAAAGATGACCTTGAACTTCCAGTCTTTAGGCTTTTACCTCTGAATGCTGTCGCAATAAATAATAATCATCATCATCATCATCATCATCATCATCATCATCATCATCATCATCCTTCCCAGGAGGAGCCATAACACTTGTCCTTTCTCATAAGGTACCAGTGACAAACTGAGGCACAATTTCACCAAAGTTCATTTTGGGGAACCAGCGAATTTATTGGGTTTCCTTACAGAGCATAAGTGAGGGGTTCCGTGCGGGGCTGTGGGTGCTCTTCCCACAATAGCCAGTTAAATGGAACCTCCTTTTGCCAGTTCCTCAGTCTATGACTTTAGTCCCTCTCCATGGCTGCATAAATTTCGGGCAGAACAGCATCCAGCAGGTGTGGTATAGAGATACTGGGCACTCAGAGAGGGTCTTCTAACCCTTCCCACCTTCCACAAGGGCGTGCAAACAGTGAACAAGTCCACTGGGGATGATTCTTCTGCAAAAGTGTAACTGAACCCCCAGATGCCTGTTGCTTGGACCAGAGGATGGTTACTCACACGCAGGTGTATACTACTGTGCCTGGAAGTTTTAATGGTTTCAAAAGTCCAAAATCACTTCTGGGAGTCAAAACAGACTCTTAACTGTGAGCCTCTATAAAATAAAATTAAAACTTTACCCACTTCACTATCCAATGGTGTGAAATACACATTCTTATTCCAGAAGAGAGGAACAGGGCTATAGCAAGGAAAAACAAGGGCAAAGCAAAAACAAAACTCATCAGGACAAACTTCAAATCCCATGCACCATGTCTGGCATCTGGAGCTCTGACTAGTATCATCTGGCTCCATTGGATTAGACAGCCTGCAGCCTGTCTCTGGTTCCACTCTGTGTCTGCAACTTTTGTCAGTGGACAAACTGTGGTTCTGGTATCTCCAGCATCCTGGGATCTTCATTGCGAATTAAGCTTCTCTTTCACAGTAGTCTTTCAGGGCCTCCTTCCAGAGAATCCAACACTGCTATGCCTTGCCTAGCTTTCTGGACAGTTGTAAGCTTTCTTCTTCCTGTAACTCTTGCATTTACCATGCTTGCAATACCACATGGATAATGCTGACGAGTTCTGCTGCCAACTTGAGATGTAGCCTGGCCCCATTCTGCCACAGCTCTAAGTGACTGGTACTCCTTAGCAACTGACCCTGTTAACTACTTCCCCATGCTTGTTTACAAGCTGGAAACCTGCTCAGCGACATTCTCAATTTAGTCTCTCTCCTTTGATGGGTGAACTCTGGACCTCAAGGAACCTTTCTGATTGTCCCAGAGCAAAGTGCGAGCTTTCTCCCAAGTTGCCCTGACCTCTTTAATAATTACATGCATTTTCTCTGCAACCATTTGTTTGCATTTAAGCTTGCTCAGAAGCCTTTTCTCTCCAGATTGCTCACTTCAAGTCTTTCTGCTCCTTCTCACTGTAAAACTATCCAAGAGCAGTGAGCAGTAACCAGGCCACAGCCTAGATTTTATGCTGTCTTGAAATTTCTTCTACCAGTTCAATCCCAGCTCTTGCAGGATTTGGGGGTTGGGGTAGAGGCAGGAGGATCAGGGTTATCCTCAACTACTCTATGAACTGAGCTATGTCCTCAGCCTGAGGCTTTGGGTTTTCAGAAGGCACAAGCAAGATGGGTAGAAATACGGGCACAGATGTGAATTCATAAGCAGATGCATTGTGGGAAACCGGTGAAAATTATTTTGGTGTTCTCAGTTTACCCATTAAGGTAATCTAACCAAACCATGTGCCGAGAGTGCACATGAGGAAGGAGATACTGGAAGCTCCAGCAGAGGAAAGTAAGTGACCATGCAGCAGTAGGATTGTCCAGCAGTCTGAATAGCTCACTGCAAATGTGATGTGGGAGTGTCATATATCATTCTGTTGATTTCATTGGTTAAGCAATAAAGAAACTGCTTGGCCCTCATAGGTTAAAACATAGGTGGGAGGAGTAAACAGAACAGAATGCTGGGAGGAAGAGGAAGTGAGCTCAGAGAGATGCCATAGCTCAGCTCTCGGGGGGCAGACGCGATGAAGCTCCGACCCAGGATGGTCGTAGGCTAGAATCTCCCTGGTAAGCCACCTCGTGGGCTACACAGATTATAAGAAATGGGCTAGTCCAGGTGCGAGAGTTAGCCTAGAAGAGGCTAGATAGAAATTGGCCAAGCAGTGTTTAAATGAATACAATTTGTGTGTTATTTCGGGGTATAAGCTAGCCAGGTGGCCGGGGTGCTGGGGACGCAGCCCCGCCGTTCCTATTACAACACAAATGTGTGACCCTTGGTGATACTGACGCCAATCAGATCTCCCACCTCCATTCAGACAGGGTCTTGCTATGTAGCTGAAGACAATCTGGAAATCACTATGTAGTCAAGGCCCACAGGAATCCTCCTGCCTCATCTTGCCAAGTATTGGGATTACAGGAGTGTACCACCATATGTGACAATTGCTTATATTATTTTTCTCCATGCATGGGTGAAAGGTAGCCAGATTTCACTTCATTGTGGTTCTGCCAGGCAAGTATAATCACATCACGTGAATGAGGAAAAGGCCCTCATAGGTTAGTGTATAAGCAGACCAGTATCTGTTATAGCATACAATGAAATTTAAACAAAAAGGTTAGACAAAGAGGTTATTATGAGAGAGCTGAAGATTCTTAGACAATCAAAATACTGTTTAGGCCGGGATGCTATGGGGAATTAACAACAAAAGGAGGAAGTCAAGGATAGACTCTATACCTCCATTCTAGGCTTCCCGGGAGCTTATTTTCTTGCTGTATTATATTATGTAATATACATGTTATATATAACATATCTATATCTTTATATATCTTTATCGCTCAGTCTCTGACCCTGAATTATAAAGAATATTTAAAAACGAGAGCCAGATGTGATGGTACACACTTGTAATCCCAGCAATGAGAAGGCAGAAACAATGGGATTGTGAAATGGAAGCCAGACTAGTTTACATAGTGGGACCGTGTGTGTGTGTGTGTGTGTGTGTGTGTGTGTGTGTGTGTGTGTGTTAGAGAGAGAGAGAGAATACTTCAATAGAAGTTCAAGAAATTCTATGGAAAATGATTAGTAAGATTAGAATTAATTAATAAGTATGTTTGTTAGATTGGACAAAGATGTACAGATTCCAGTGGGGGGAAAATCAAGACAAAAGAAAATTTAAAAATTTGATTAGTGATATGTTTGTGAGTAAAAATACTTAGATTTTAATATTTAAAAATCTTTTATTTAACCAGTGAGATGGCTTAGCTGGTCGAAACAATTATCATCAAGCCTGAGATCAATTCCTGGAACCAGCATAGTGGAAGGAGAGAACCAACGCGGACTTACACACACACACACACACACACACACACACACACACACACACACACACACACACTCATGTAGTAGGAGGCCACTTGTTTGTTCCTGGCTTCCCAGAACCAAAATATTCACACAGAAACTATATTATTTAAATCACTGCTTTGCCAATCACTCAAGTGTATTGCTAGCTAGCTCTTATCTTTGGTTAACCCATTTTTATTATTTTATATTTTACCATGAGGCTTGTGGCCTACCAGCAAGGTTCCTCTGGCAGCCTGCATCTTTCCCCCTCTTTTGGCTCTATGGCATCTCCCTGACTCTGCCTCCTTTCTGCCAACATTCAGTTTAGTCCCCTGCCCCGATCTCTTTCTGCTTTGCTACAGGCTCAAAGTAGTTTCTTTATTCATTAACAAATAAAAGCAACATATACAGAGGGACTTCCAACACCATTTCCCCTTTTCTGAAAGTAAAAAGGAAGGCTTTAACTTTAACAGAGTAAAATTACATATAACAAAACAGGTATCAAGCAAGAATTACAGTTACAACATCTATATATACTTTATCTTTTAGCATAACTAAGGAACACTATAATTATAACTATCTATTCTTCAACTCCATCAAAGACTCCAGAAGGATATAATATTACTTAAGTAAACAGGAAGTGCATTGTAAGCAACTTCTAAAACTTTAGAAATGATAGAGACATCTTGCTGCCTGGACAGTCACCCAAAGTTCTGCTGTATCATAAGGGCATCCAATCTTCAGTCCACAGGCCCATAGTATCCAGCAGACATTTCCATGAAGCAGGAAATTTGAAGATCTGTTCTGCCTTGTTATGGCAAAGTCTATCAGTTGCTTTCTTCTGTGTCCTGCAGAATGTCTGGCAGACTCTTTCATGAAGCAGGAACCCTGAAGGACTGTCTTACCTTCTTAAGGTAACTTCAGCAGTCATTTCTCTGTGGGTCCTGCATGTCCAATTTATACAGCATAATATCAAGCAGTCCAGGCAAGAGAAGTTTCTTGCCCAAATGGCAAACCAATGCCATAAGGAGCCTCTTCGGTGCCCATCATCCTCTTGATTGGTAGTAGATTGGTGCTGCCAGGAACAGATGTGTCTCACTGTCACAAAAAGTTCTAAGTTCTTAAAACATTTTAAATGCCATATTCTGTTAGTCTTTGAAAAGTCTGAAGAATATCCATCTGAAATATATCTTTGTACATCTAGAAAACCTAACTAACATGACACAGGCTTGACTATTATAGATGACTATCTATTAACCTATATTTCTTAATTATACATTACACTTTTAAATGAGCTGCACAAACAGATATCTTAATCAAGATCAGAAATTATATATATGTAACAAAATTGATCTTAAATTTGTATCCATAAACCAAGATCCATACCAATGCAAATTATTTATATCTATTTCACACACACTGTAAGGAGAGAACCAACACTGACCTACACACACACACACACACACACACACACACACACACACACACACACACAGTGTAAGGAGAGAGCCAACTCTGATCTACACACACACACACACAGTGTAAGAAGAGAGCCAACTCTGATCTACACACACACACACACACACACACACACACACACACACACACACAGTGGAAGGAGAGAACCAACATTGACCTACAGACACACACAAGTAATAAAAATAAAAACCTTTAGTTATGGGGAATTTCATAATATACAAATGTACACAAAATTGAGTGGCAAATCTGCCTATGCATGCCATTGGGTTCAGTGACTAACCAGTTCCAATTGTGTGTGTGTGTGTGGGGGTGCACCTATAATGTGTATGCATGTTCAAGCACGTGTGCTGGTGTGCATGCACATGGGTGGGGATGTGTGCGTAGGTCAGAGGCTGACATCAGGTCCTTTTCTCAAGCTTTCTTCACTTTGTTTAATGACGTCGAGTCTCCCACTAAGCCTGGAGCTCACTCATTTGGCCAGTCTAGCTAGTCAGTTTGATTCAGAGATCCCCCCCATCTCAGCTTCCTGAGGCAGTGCCACATGACTGGCTTTTACATGGGTTCTGGGGACCTAAACTCAAGTCTTCACCACTGAGCTCAATTCCTAGCCAATCTTATTTCATCTGTACTCCGCCACATTATTATACTACATTATACATATTATACATTTTATACATTATCAGATTGTAATATTTATAGATTGATAGATTTCTAAGGCTCAGTTATTGCTAGCATTGTTTAGCTGTTTTTGAGACAGGGTCTCAAAACTCAATCCAGCTTGGGACTCACTGAGTAGCCCAAAAGTAAGCTCTGATTTGCTGTATATATCCTGGAACTTCTGATTCTCCTATCTCCCTTGAAGGTTTGGAATTACAGACATGTATCATCACACCTGATTGACTTGGCGTAATTTTGCCCTCATTCGTCTGTCTCCCCCTCTCCATTACCCATGGCTCTTGAGGGGACACCCACTAATGGGATCTTGTGTTATTTCTTTTTGCATCACTGTTGGTGTTTATCTTCCTACTGCTCACTTGGCATTACTTAAAGACAAAGCCCAAATCTGATGTTTTCTTTTAACCTAGGCCTAAAAAGATATAATAAAGAACAAACTATACAAAATCTCATGTCTTAAACATTTTCTAACGCTCTTATGTCCCTTGAAAGATCTGCACCTCAACCTTAACCCCATCTTTCTTGTTGGTGCTTAAAGGAGTAGACTCCCAGCCAGGTCTAGAGTGGGGAAGTTTCAATGCCATCCCCACTAATTCCCTCCCACCTCCACTCCTACTTTTACCAATTATATCTTGCTACTTTCCCAAGTGGATCTGGCTGGCCAATCTTGATGCTTTGCCTCATCCGTCATGTCATTCTTTCCAAGTAGATTTTTTTAATAAGAAGCTTTATTAAAATACATATCCATTAAAAGTCTAGATTTGAAATAGCTCTATGGTTAAAGGTGTATGCTGCCAAGCCTGAGGGTCTCAGCTTGATCTCTGGGCCCCACATGGTAGGAAGCAGAGATCCAACTCCAGAATGCTATCCTTTGACATCAATACAACACCATTGCACATGTATGTCCACCCCACACATAATAAAATGTGATTTTATTTTACTTTTTAAGTATAATTATCAGCCGAACATGGTGGTGTATGGTTTTGAACCCAACACTTGGGAGGCTGAGACAGGCAGATCTCCATAAATTCAAGCCTTGCTTGGTCTACATAGTGAGTTCCAGGCCAACAAAGGTTATTTTAGTGAGATCCTGTCTCAAAAGCAAAACAAAACACAACAACAACAAAAGTGTAGCTGTCAGCCACGTGTGATGGTGCATGCCTGTAATCCTAGAACTCTAGAGGCTGCAGCAGGAGGATTACAGTGATCTTGGGCTCAACCTGAGCTACACATTGAGGTCAGTGCCAACCTGGGCTATGCACATACAAGAGAACTTGTCTCAAAACCAAACAAAATGTATAGATGTCAACGGTTTTGAGTATATTTATAGAGAACCACGACTACCATTTTAATCACCAAGAGGAGTCCCATGTCCTATCTGCCACCTCATAGAGCCCCTGGATACCATGAACCTATTTACTCTACTGATTTGCCATCCTGGACATATACATAAATGGACTCATACAACATGTGGCTTTTTGTGTCTGGCTTCTTTCTCTGAGCATGATTTTCTTTAAAAAAAATGTTCATTGAGCTATATGCTTTTCTCCCCCCTCATGACCCCCACACTCCCAATTTACATAGGTGATCCTGTCTTTTTCACTTTCCTATGTAGATTTATGTATGTACCTCTTAGGGTCCTCTTTGTGGGTTCTCTGGGGTTGTGGACTGTGGGCTAGTTTTTCTTTGCTTTATGTCTAAATGCCACTTATGACTGAGTACATATTATATTTGTCTTTCTGGGTCTGGGTTACTTCACTCAATATGGTTTTTCCTAGTTCCATCCATTTGCCTGCAAATTTCAAAATGTTATTTTTTACCGCTATGTAGTACTCCATTGTGTAAATGTACCACATTTTTTTTAATCGTTTCTTCAGTTGAGGGGCATTTAGGTTGTTTCCAGGTTCTGGCTATTACAAATAATGCTGCTATAAACATAGTTGAACACATGTCCTTATAGAATGATTGAGCATACTTTGGGTATATAGGCAAATAGTGGTGTTTCTGGGACTTGAGGTAGGTTGTTTTCTAAGAAATCACCACACTGATATCCAAAGCAGCTGTACCAATTTTCACTCTCAAAAGCAATGGAGGAGTGTTCCCCTTACCCCAATCCTCTCCAGCATAAGTTGTCGTCAGTGTTTTTGATCTTGGCCATTCTTACAGGTGTAAGATGGAATCTCAGAGTTGTTTTGATTTGCATTTCTCTGATGGCTAAGGATGCTGATAATTTCCTTAAGTGTCTTTCAGTCATTTGAGGTTTGTCTGTTGAGAGTTCTCTGTTTACGTCTGTACCCCATTTTTTAAAACTGGATTATCTGTTCTTTTGATGTCAAGTTTCTTGAGTTCTTTGTATGTTTTGGAGATCAGTCCTCTGTCCAACGTGGGGTTGGTGAAGCCCAATCCCAGGCTGCCATTTTGTCTTGTTGACTGCATCCTTTCTCAGAATAATTTTCACATTGTATCAGTGCCGGGATTCCTCTCTGTGACCAAATACTGTCACACTGTTTGGACAAAGAGGTTTACACATCCACTAGAGGGTAAAGCAGATGAACTTTTCTCAGAAAACTGCCCTTGATTTATTCTGCACTTGTTACTCTTCTGTGCCTCTAACCTGAGCTTTCTGTAAACAGGGACTCCTCCATCACTGAACGTGGTCTCTGGCACACAGAGGGTGACGTTTGTGAGAAGAAGAGGCAGCCATTTGGTGGCTTATCCCTTCTGGGCTTTTCCTTATCGTTAGGACTGTGGCGGGTAGAGGTGTGGCAATGGCCTGCTACACTCAAGGCATTCTGAAATTGACAGTGGTGCCCAGCTAAGGGCAGGCAGGCGAGACCTGTTACTTGTTCTTTTACCCATGTTCCCCATCGAGTGTCCTCTGAGGAGACTCAGACTAAGGGAGAAATAGAAAGGAAAACCAGATATTAACAAGACATCGACAGGGGAACGGATAAATGACACAGGTGAGAATGAGTAGGGCAGGTGTTGCAGGGTTGGGCACAAAGGAGAAGGAGGAGTGAGGGGCTTGTGGCTAAGAGCTGTGACCCAGGTGCTGCCCTGCTGTGCTTACTCTGAATTGTGGGGACTGAGTTTCTCACAAATCTTTGTAAATTGGAGTATGACCCAACACCAAAGCTGCCCACAAGCAGGGGAATGACTCAAGGTCAAGGACACACTAGTAGACAAAGTATTTACCAAGAGCTTCCTTTGGGGGAAGGCCTTGGATTTTCTAGGCGGCTAGACACCGTGTTCATGTTATGGAGCAGCAGCACGCTCATTCAGTCATAAAAATCCACAAACTTACTTTTTGTTTTTGTTTTTTGAGACAGGGTTTCTGTGTGTTTCTGGTTGTCCTGGAACTCGGTTCTTGAACTCATGGAGAGCTGCCTGCCTCTGCCTCCCAAGTGCTGCGATTAAAGGCACGACCACCAGCTGCCAAGCTACAATCCTACTTCTTAGTTGAAACCATAATTGTGATTGAGACACAGCCACTGCCCTCCCTGAATACAATGCCTCATGATGAGACCAACAGCCAGGGCACTTCAGATGCAGTGATTCTGGCCCTGTCCCTCTGTGGCTCCACACACTTCCTCCTCTCCTATGAAGGTGGACTTTTCAACATTCTGGTTATGATTTCTCATGCTTGTTGCTTTAACTCCTCAAATAGAACTCACAGTAACTTCTTTATGCTTTTGCCCAGGGAATCAGTACAGCGGCAATACTCTGAAGAGTCTCAACAAACATCTGGTGAATAAAAAACACCATAAACGAACTGGACAAGAAACACCGAATGGTGTAATATCACGGCTTCTGATTTTGCCCAAAAGTGATCTCCGAGGACCTAAAGTGGGGTTTCCTAGAGTAAATGAGGTTTGGGCTAGGTTTGGCGGTGAATTTTGTGTTAGTGACAGGTGTTCACAGCACTGTGAATAGCATTGACAAAGCTATAAAGTGTTTTATGATGAGAACTACCTAGTGAATGAGTGGGTGTGGGATGCTGATGGGGACAGTGAGGGAAGAAGGGACAGATGAAGCAGGAGTTGTTTTGAATAGTGTAAGAAAAATGTACATCACTCTACCCTGGCCCAGTCACTGTTAGATGTGCGTGTTACATATGTATCATGTTTATTTTAGAAATGTTCTTAGTGTTTGTCCTTTTCTTTGTACAAGAGGAGCTAATTTATTTCAAATAGGTCTTCCTCTGGTTTTTTGAAGAAAGGTAATTTTGGTGCTATGTGGGGAAAAACGTGAAACCCAAGAAAAGCTTAGGTGAAAAGTTGCTTCCATCACAGGATGGGCCCACGATGGACAACACACCGGGTGGCAGCGGTGTGGGAAGGAGGAGCCTATTCTTCAAGTAAAGACGAAGGAGACTGGCTGCGACATGGGTGGGTGGGAGGGAGGGGCCCATCTGACTCACAGGTTTCTGGCTTAGGAAACAGGTGCTGGTGATTCCTTGAAGATAAGGAGGGCTTCCGAGTCAAGCTGACCGGTTGGGAGAGCTAGTTAACAGAGAAGGGAAAACTTTAGCTTTTGAGGTGTGAGACAGTGGACTCCCTGCGATCCCATCCTTCTGGGCACCTGCCAGAGCCAGGGTCCTTGTCCGAGGTGGGGCACGCACCCCCAGGACACCGAAGCCCTTGGTCTTGGTACCAGGGCCCTGTTCAGCGCCAGGAGAAAGCGCTCCCAGCCTCTTTCTTCAGGTGACAGCTTTGGACCTGGTCCCATCACGTTGGGCTTGAGAATGGGCGCTTAGGAACCTCGCGACGGCCTTGCTAAACTTGGGGAGAGCAAGGGCTCGAATCTCGACCTGTCATTTTCTCCCTCGGTGATCTTAAGAAAAGTTGCTTTGCCCCTTCCTGCCTCAGTTTCCCCATCTGCACACACTCTGGAACAGACCCGAGGACAGTCTGTAACCTGCAGACGCCACTTGGCCATCACTAGCGTAGAGCGAGGGGAAGAGGCACGAACTGCGCTGGCGTCTTCCTAGTCCGATGTCACTCCGCAGGCTCGCGAGCAAGGAGGCGAGGAGCCAGCAGCGAAGAGGCAGGGCTGCTGGGGCGGGACCGGACGGGCTGGGCCCGGACCAGCGCCGACTCCGCGCCTGGGGGCCCCAGCTCGAGCCCAGGGCGCCCTCCCGTCACGTGCCGCGCCTCTGACGCCGTCAGAACAAAAGTGGCCGCCTGCTCTGCGCCCCCCACGTCCCGCAGGCCCGGCCCAGCGCCGCAGCCCTCCGCCTCACACGCACGGCCTCCGCGCCTTCGACCCTTTCACCCGAGCGCGCTCGGCTCTTTCCGCCGCGGTCGGCGCAGGTGGAGGGGGCGGGGCGGGGGCCGTGCGTGGTGACGCCGCGGGGGGTGACGTACAGGCGTGCCCCGCCCCCTCCCCCTCCCCGTTCAGGCTCTGGAAAGAGAAGAAAAAAAACTTTCTTTTTTTTTTAATTGAGGAATCAACAGCCGCCATCTTGTCGCGGACCCGACCGGGGCTTCGAGCGCGATCTACTCGGCCCCGCCGGTCCCGGGCCCCACAACCGCCCGCGCACCCCGCTCCGCCTGGCCGGCCCGCTCCGCCCGGCCCTCG
>NC_022014.1:5170428-5175746 GCF_000317375.1 Microtus ochrogaster | reverse complement strand
CGCAGCCGCCGGCCCGACCCCCCGTCCGGGCCGCGTCGCTCCGCCCGCGCTTAGGGCTGTTTCCGCGAGCAGGTGAAGATGGCCGAGAACTTGCTGGACGGACCGCCCAACCCCAAAAGAGCCAAACTCAGCTCCCCGGGCTTCTCCGCGAATGACAGCACAGGTGAGGCTAGGGCCCGGCGCGCTGTCAAGCGTCCGTGACGGGGAGGGAGCTGGGGGGTCGCAGTGGCGGGAGGTTCTGTCCCAGGCCCTGGGCTGTGCTTCCCGGCCGGGGAGGAAAAGTGAAGCGGGGGCGCGGCCGGGTGTTCGCACGCGTGGCCGGCCGGGATGACAGCGGAGGGGACCTTGGAGGCTTGGAGGGAGAGAATGCTTCCGAGAAGTAATGAGGGCTTTCGGGATCGGACCCCCCACTCAAGGCGCTGCAGTCGCGGACACAGCTGCCACCGGCTTATGAGTTGCAACTGAGAAGTTTCTTGGAATGTGTTGCTTTGGAAAACGCTTAGTGGTTATTTTGAAACTCTTGATTCTTTCATTCCTTTTTTGATCACCTAGTCATTTTTTTAAAACCCCAAACTTGATTTGCAAGATGTCATCAAAGTTGCTGTGGTGTTTTTCATTTACATACGTAACCTTAAAAAAGAAGCTAGCAGGCTTTTAAAGTCCGTTTGGACTCCACTCTCCCTATGAGTTTGAGCTGGTTTTACTGTGGAGATGTAAAATTAAAAAAAAAAAAAGAAGGACTGTAGGGCTTTCATGTTTTCAGAAATAAAAAGCAAGATACTGCTGAATCCCCTCCTCCCCCACTAAATAGTTTCCCTGCAAACTTTGTTAGGTGATCATATGCGCAGTTTTGTGTTGGTTGGTAATTCACACTTCTGGACAGCTCTCTGGGAGCATTACCAGTTATTTGTATTTCCTCTTTTAAGCTGTCCTCTGCAATAAAAACTTCGGCGCTGCTGCGAACAATGCCGGCTCGCCGCAGCTAGCGTTCCTCCAGTACGGTTTGTAGTAGCGGCATCTGAAAATGAGTTTCTGATGAATGGGTCCAAATCAAATTACATTGCTGCCTGCAGATTGGCGCTAGACACAGCTGTTCAAGTTGTGGAAGTCTTTCTGTGACTTTACCAAGTGTATTAAAAAATATTTCTACTGTTGAAACAAAACCTAGATTTGTGGCTTCAGTTTGAATACGGTTCCTGGAATCCAATCACGAAAGGAGACGTGTAATATTAGTTAATGTAGAAACCAGAGGTGAGTGTTTTCCTCCCCCATCATTTTTCAGGAGGTTTTTGTTTACTTAAAATTTGTTCAATAGTGGGAAGGAATAATTGATTGTCGGGGAGAGAAATCACTTCATTTTAAATGACATTGAGTTTGACGTTTATTTTCATAAAAATCTACTTATTGGTGTGAGAAATGTGGAAACAGTGGTTTAAATGCCCTTCTGCAGAATAGAGCTCCCCTATTTTGGTAATCTTGCCATGTTTCAGCCAGAAGACTGTAATCATGAGAAATGTAGATCAGACCAGGCAAGTTTAGTCCTGAAACTTGTCCTCTGACACTGGTAACTTGAAGACTTTTCAGCTTTGCTGTTATTGAGTGAGGTTATTGTAGATTTTTTTTCCTTAAAAGTGGGGGCAAATTAACAGTAGGCCCACAAAAAGACTTAAGAGTGTTGTACACATCCAGCTATTTACAAGTTGGAGTCCAAAAGATGGCTTTTCTTGTCGTAACTTCTGTTACTCAATGGTCAGATATTTACTTAATGTTCTGCTAATCAGAGCAGACCTTATCAGAAATGATTTTCTGAAATTAACCACTTTGTCCCCTTCCCTTTCCAGTTTCTATCCAGGAAAAGCAGGAGAACACCGTAACATTTATTTCCAAATGTATGAAACAGAGGTAGTTTCTAAGATTCTGACTTAAATGATCAAAAGGATAAAGATGATAGTTGTGTTTGAGTGTTTGGTGACATGAAATACACTTGAAAGGGTGTATTGGGGTGGGCTCCTAAGGAAGGGACCATTATTCAACACATTAAACAAAGTGAAATCTTGTCAAGAATAACTATTAGTCTAAGATCCAGTAACAAGATAGACAGATCTTAAAGATGTAAATTAAACAAATGGCTGAAATATTTACATTAAATATATTTAATGGAGTGATGGCTGGGGTAGAGATGGAAAGATAACATTACTGAGAAATTCAATATTGTTTTAGTGAGGGGTTCATTCTCAAGGCTCCAAGAGAAAATCGGGCTAGTGTGGTCAAGATATGTGTTCTGAGCATAAGATCAGATTTGAGGGAGGGGATGGAAGAAGGAGAAGGAACAGAGAACCTTAGACCCTGAGAAACAGCAGCTACTTGAACTGTTGTGACACAGGCCACGTCTTTGGGAACTGTCTTGTAAAGTCATCAAGTGCATATGTGTGTTTCTAGGGATGGTAGTGGGAGGAAAAGAGAGTACCCTTGAGCCTACCAAGCCTATAGAGTACTTGGAGTTCACCAAAGGGAGTGTCCATGTATACATAATAAACCACTTCACTAGGGACCAGGCAGCATCTGAATGATGTCCGCCTTTGTCACTTAAGATGGGGAAAGCATGTAGAGGAAGAGGGAAGGTGCCTGGAGGAGGGTAGCAAGAGGAAAGAGAAACTACTTCCACCCTACCATCTAGGCAGTTCTGAAGTGGCATAGAATCAAATGATATCAGATGTTGGCACAGTACTGTTTTCTTGTTCTATGTTGAATCGTTCAGAACTTTGTAAGAAGCTACCAATATATAGTTAGTTAGTGGTAGGAGAAAGAAATATTCAGTCAGACTTTTTTAAAAAAAATACATTTATGAAAGTGTTTGGTTTTAAGACAAGAGTATTTCTGGTTAGTTTAGTGTGGCTTAGAATTTTCTTTGTACCCAAAGCTGGCTAAGAACTCTGGATCCTCTTGCCTCAGCCTTCCCAGTACTAGTATTATAGGCATATATCACCACACTTAGTGATTTGGGCAACTTTACGGCAAAATTTGTGTGTAACAAGCCATTTAAGAGGTATTAGGGCCAGCAAGATGGCTCAGTGGGTAAAGAGAGGTACTTGCCATGTAAGCCTGGTGATTTGGGTTCAATCCTCAGAATCCATATAAAAGTGGAAGGAGAGAACAGTCCACAGAGTTGTCCTCTGATCTTCAAGTGTGCCATGGCACGTACCACTCATCCCCATCTCCCTCTCTCTCAACACAAACATACACACACTTTGTAAAAAGTTTTAAATTTGTCTTTTGAAAAATCAAACACAGATGTTATGGCCATAAACCATCATGTTTGTATTTTATACCTGTGTCTTAAAAAATAACCTTTTCTCTTTCTTTTTACTTTGAGACAAGGTGATGTGTTTAAGAATAGCATCAAATTGCCTCAAACCTGTGATTCTCCTGCCTCAGTCTCCTGAATGTTACTGGGATTACAGGAATGCTCTGTGATCACTAACAAAAAGTTAATTTTCCAAGAGGCATAGTTTCACTATGTTGTTTAGGCATCCCTCAACTCTTAGACTCCAGTGAACCTTCTTAAGTGGCTGTGAATCTGTCAGTGCAGTAGAGAAGTGTATTTAAAGAGAGCTTGTGGCGACTATGATCTGCCACCAAACATCTTGTACTGCTAAATGGCACTCTTCATTGTGTGCAGCCCTTTCTGTATCAGACAGTGCTTTCCTCCAAGCCATCTTGGCAGCATATGAAGAGAAGAAACATTTACTGCTGTTTTCTAAATGAGAACCCATAACTTAAGTGGGATCTAGATTGGGTCAGATGGCTCAGCATGTAAAGGCCCTTGCCACCAAGCCCCTGAACTTAAGTTTGATCCCAGTCCTTCACAGTGGAAGGAGAGAAACTGACTCCTGCAAGTTCTGACCTTCATCCATGGATCATGACATATACATGCCCATGTACACACACACACTAAATATAAAATAGTATTTTTTTAAAAAATGATCATTCTAGGCATTTTTATAAATTTGTTCCTCTAAAGAAGTTACTTGACTTGGGGACTAAAAAGATGGCTCAGTGGTTAAAATAGCACTGGTTGCTTCTCCAGAGGTCCCTGATTCAATTCCAGGCACCCACATGGTAGCTCATAACTCCCTGTAACTCCAGTTCTGGGGGATCTGAACTCTACAGACACTGCACACTCATGCTGCACAGACATAAATGCAGGGAAAACAACTACCCACATAAAATTTAAAAAGAGAGAATTTGCTTAACTTATGGGACAGTGATATTTGCCAGGTTTCAGCAGCATTCACTTGAGCTTGTGAGTTAAAGACCTGTAAAGGCCAATGGCACACACCTGTAATTCCAGCACTCCGGAGGCTACAGCAGGAGGGGGCTAGCCTAGACAACATTATGAGTTTTGGGCAAGTTTGTGCTACAAAGCAGATTTCAGCCTTTCTGTCACTCTGTTTCTTTTCTTTTTCTCCTCCCTCCCTCCCTCCCTCCCTCCCCCCCTCCCCAAACACACTCAAGCCATCCTTTTCAGAAAATTTATAATGGGATTTGGGTTTGGTGGTGGGGTGTAGGGTTTATAGCATGGAGTGTGCCGGGCCTTGTTTTCCTCTGCTTCTGGTGTTATTTACCCCATCTAACGATGGGCGCACATTCTTGTTTACTTTAGGGCATGATTGAGAAATGGTTCTTATTTTACCTTATTGTCTTGACCATAAAGGTAAGACTTTTGATTTTTATCTTGCCATGAAAGTAGGGGTGTGAAGGGCTGCACTGGTAGCTCTTCAGAAGAGATGGTGTAAATGTGAAGCACACCAGTGCTGCCATAGTGGTGAAGGGTCGGGGTTCTATAATTGCTCTTTTTTATTTTCTTGAGACAGGATTTCATATGGTTCATACTGGCCATGAATTCCTGATGCTTATGCCACCTCCTTAGTTGCTGGGATTACAGATATGCTCTATTGTACTCCACTTGATTCGGTAACCCTTAAAAATAATTGAAAATGGCTTATAAAGGAACAAGGCTGATTTCTGCTGTTGAGAATTGGTCCTAGGTTGTAAGCTAGTAGTTTTACTTCTGCCACTATGGTTGGCTATCAGAGTACCTCATTACTTAGGGCTGTGCAAAGAAATGATGATCTTTTTCTTTAGTGTTTGAAAACAAAATAGTGGGGTAACTACCTGCCTTCCTTAGCTTTCTTAGTGTGGGCTTGTAAAGATTAGGAAAGCTGCCGGGTGGTGGTGGCGCATGCCTTTAATCCCAGCACTCGGGAGGCAGAGGCAGGCGGATCTCTGTGAGTTCGAGACCAGCCTGATCTACAGAG
>NC_022014.1:5169760-5170328 GCF_000317375.1 Microtus ochrogaster | reverse complement strand
GATTAGGAAAGCTTGCTAGTTTAGTTATTGGGGTTACATTAGCATGGGTGTCACCTCTTTATCTTTACTTAAATCAGCACTTGGTGTGTATTTCAAGAGATTGCATGGGGTCTCTGTCATCTGTGACTAGTTCCAGGAGATCTGTCACTCTTCTGGCTTTTGTGGGCACTAGATACACACATGGTATACATATGAGCATGCAGGCAAATGCTCATAATACATAAAGTATAATTTTTTTAAGGCCAGGTGGTGGTGGCGCACACCTTTAATCCCAGCTCTTAGGAGACAGAGGCAGGTGGATCTCTCTGAGTTTGAGACCAGCCTGGTCTACAGAGTGAGCTCTGGAACAGGCTTCAAAGCTACACAGAGAAACCCTGTCTTGAAAAACCAATATCGTTATTATTATTTAAACAAAGTTTTGTGCTCCAGAAGGGTTAGTTTTAGTCAAGGAGTTTTGGTGTCAGCCTCAGAGCATGTGTTGGTGGGCACTATGGATCTTTAACGATTAGGACTGAACTTTGCACCATTCCCACAGCTCATTAGCACCAGGACCCCCCCCCCCCCCCCC
>NC_022014.1:5157720-5168735 GCF_000317375.1 Microtus ochrogaster | reverse complement strand
TTCCTTCCTTCCTTCCTCCCTCCCTCCCTCCCTCCCTCCCTCCCTCCTTCCTTCCTTTCCCTCCCTCCTTTCCTCCCTCCCTCCTTCCCTCCTTCCTTCCTTCCTTCTTTTTTGGTTTTTCAAGACAGGGTTTCTCTGTAGCTTTGGAGCCTGTCCTGGAACTCACTCTGTTTACCAGTCTGACCTCAAACTCATAGAGATTTGCCTGACTCTGCCTCCTGAGTGCTGGGATTAAAGGCGTGCTGGCATCCCCCTTTCTTAATTCTGATGTTTTCACCATTGATAACCTAGTTGGTGAGCTTTGGCTAGGTTTCAACTGTCTACATCAGTTTTTTCATCTGTAAAATGGGATGATTATTATATTATTACAGTATTATCTGAGGTGATGTCCGGGAAGTACCTGGCTTGTAGAAAATGCTCAATGAATAAGAGCTGGCAGTATAGCTACCAGGGCAAGTGGTTGTGGTTTGTCCTCTGAGGACTTCCTGGGAATGCTCATCTGATCAGACTCTGTTAATTGCTGAAAACAGCAGTAGCTGAGCACATGTTACCACAGAAACCCATGTGTAGTAGGGCTATGATGTACCCTCATGGATATAAAACAAGGAATTCTGTAATCAGCACTATTGATTTTTTTTTTTTTTTTTACAAATAGGATCTATTCATTTTATGTGTTTTGCCTGCATGTGTGTCTGTGCACCATGTTTATGCAGTGCCCTCAGATGCCAGAAGAGGGCATCAAAGCCCGTGTAATGGTTGTGAGCTGCCCTTTGGATGCTGGGAATCGAACCCAGGTCCTTTGGGAGAACAGCCAGTTCTCTTAACTACTAAGCCTTTTCTCCAGCCTCTTCTTTAAATTACAAAAATTTACGTGTTCTGTAAACTCTTGATAATTTTGAAATGTAGTTCATGGACTTCTTAAGTCTCAAATATGTGATTCTGTTTCTTACTACTGTGTATCTTAAAATTCAATCTGAAATGTCTTTTAGGCATTAACACTGTACAGAGATTTTGGTTGGTACCTTTCAGAGGCTTAGAAATGTTCACACAACTCTGAAATAAAACTAAGAAAAGAGTATAAAATACAGTTAAGTGTGAAAATGACCCAAGAAGCAACCCAAAGAGAGTGTATTTATTCCTTCCGGTTCTGAACATTTCAGTATGTAGAATCCCCGGGAGTTGAGGTGGGCCTGTGGTTAGGTGGTCTTCCCAACTCTGTTGCCTCCCTGGACTTTCCTGCTATACCATAGTGCTAACCAGTCAGATGGGAATAGCCCACCTGTTTCCCAGTCTTTAGGGCTAGAAATAGGACCCTGGCCCTGAAAATCTTTTCTTCCTGGGTGTCACAGTACATACAGCTCTTGTTAACTCCTCTTTTGGTTGTTTCCAGATGTCTCTCAGAAACCTTCATACTCCTGGGCATGCCCTCTGCCCTCTTATGTGATCTGATTTTAGTACTTATATTTTCACTGTTCACTCATTTCTGTTGCTGTTTTTGTTTGGAGACAGACAGGGTCTCTACTTAGCCCTGCTTGTCCTAGAATTTACTGTATAGCCAGGGCAGAGTCTGCCTCCCAAGTGCTGGGATTAAAGGTGTGTACTACAACCTCTGGCCCCATCTTTACCCACTTCCCCCCCCCCTTATTGAAAATAGTTATTTTTTCTCACATAACATATCCTAATTACGGCTTCCCTTACCTCTACTTCTCTCAGTCCCTTCTACCTCCCTGTCATCTGTACCCACCCCTTTTCTGTCTCATTAGAAAACAAATAGACTTCTAAGGGTAAAATATAAAATAAAATAAAATAAAATAAAATAAAATAAAATAAGGTAACATAAAACAAACACTAACATGTCAGAGTAGGACAAAACAAAAGGAAAAGAGCTCATGAAAAGGCAGAAGAAACAGACACAGACTCTCTGGTTTGCGCACTCAGGATTGCCATGAACGCACTAAACTGGAAGGCATAATATATATCCAAAGACTGGTGCAGACCCTGTGCATGTTGCCGCAGTCTTTATGTGTTCATATGTGCATTGAAACTGTTTATTTAGAGGTCCTTGTTTCTGTGGTGTCCTCCATCCCTTCTGGATCTTACACTCTTCTCCCCCCCCCCATCTTATACTCTTTATGTCACCTCTTTGACAGAGTTCTCTGAGCCCTGAGGGGGGAGGTATTTGATGGAGATTATCCCTTTTAGGGCATATTGCCTGCCTTCGGGTCTCTGTTGGTCCCACTTGCTATGGGCTGAAGCTTCACTGATGACTGAGCTAGGCACTGATCTGAGTATAGCACAATGGCCTTAGGAATCTTTTCATTGCTATAATCTTTTAGTAGAACAGTAGTATTTGTTTTTTACCCTAGGTCTCTGGGCTGTCTAGTCTCAGGTTCTTGGTCACCCAAGTAGTGTCAGATATGGGTTTTATCTTGTGGAGTGAACCTTAAGTCAAATCAGGTATTGGTTGGTGGCTCCCACAAGTTTAATGCCACCATTGCACTAGTGTACCCTTCAGTCAGTACACCGTTGTAGAGCAGAGGGTTATGGCTGGGTTGGTGTTTACATTTCTCCTTTGGTAGCATGTAGAGTACCTTCCTGTGCCAAAGACACTAGCATATAGGAGTGAAGGCTCTGTGTAGGCACCAGCTCAACTTCTCCATGTTTAATGAGTCATTTAAGTGTTGTTTTTAGCAATAGAACCTTGCTGTCAGTCTGTAGAGAACATCCTATAGTCTTGGCCTGGGGTTGTTTGGGGGTTCCCGTGGGACTCTTTTGGCCAATAACTCATTTAGATATAAAACCCATTCCTGGTACTGGAAACTTCATTTGGTAACAGATGTCCAGTTGGGGTTCTCTCTCCTCTATTATTTCATTCAGATCATATATATATATGTGTGTGTGTGTGTGTGTATATATGTGTGTATATATATGTATATGTATATATATGGAAGCCTCTATTGTGTTAGGTTTTCATACTGCCCTTCAGATGGTTTTTAATTTTAGTTTTCTCCCTCATCTCCTTCCCTCCTCGTTTTCACTTGATTCTCCCTTTCCAGCTCTCCTTCCCCCATTCATTCATAACCATCTATTCTATTTAATTTCCCTAGGAAGATATATTTGTCCCCTCTAGTCTCTTACTCTACCTAACCTCTGTAGTTGGATTGTAGCTTAGCTATCATTAACTTAATGGTTAATATCCACATATATGTGAATACCTATCATATTTGTCTTTCTGGCCTTGGCTTACCTCACTTAGGATGCATTTTTCCTAGTTGCATTCATTTACCTGCAAATTTCATGATTTCATTTTTAAATGCTGTGTAATAGTCCATTGTGTAAATGTGCCACATTTTCTTTACCCATTCATCTGTTACTGGCCATCTGGGTTGTTTCTAGTTTCTGGCTACTAGGAATAGAGCAGTAGTGAACATGGTTGAGTAAACGTCTGCGTGGTAGGATGGAGCGTACTTTGCATATGTGCCCAAGAGTGGTATAGCTGGATCTTGAAGTATATAATTTCCCATCTTCCTGAGGAACCACCACACTGATTTCCATAGTGGCTGTACAAGTTTGTTGTCCTACCAGCCCCTTACTCCACATCCTTGACAGTATGAGCTGTCATTTATTTTATTGATCTTAGCTATTCTGACGGGTATAAGATGAAATCTCAGAATAGCTTTGATTTACATTTCCCTGATGACTAAAGATGTTGAACATTTCTTTAAGTGTTTCTCAGCCATTTGAGTCTCCTCTTAGGAGAATTTTCTGCTTAGATCTGTACCCCATTTTTAATTGGGTTATTTGTTTTGTAATACATAGTTTTTTGAGTTCTTTATATGTTTTGAGTATTACTTTTTTATATGTTTGGATATACATCAATTGAATGCATAGTTGGTATAAATCTTTTCCCATTCTGTAGGCTGCTACTTTGTCTGGCTGGCAGTGTCCTTTGTCATGCAGAAGCTTTTCAGTGTCAAAGGTTCCATTTATTAATTGTTGATCTTGGAGCTAACGATGTTCTGTTCAAAAAGTCTTTTCCTTTGCCAATGACTTCAAGGCTAATTCCCCACTTTGTAGTCAATTTCAGTGTATCTGGTTTTATGTTGAGACCTTTGAGCTATTTGGAGTTGTTTTATGCAGGGTGATAAGTATGGATCTATTTGGATTTCTTCTACATTCAGCCATCCAGTTTGACCAGCACCATTTGATAAGGATAGTGCCTTTTTTCCCAGTGTATATTTCTGGCTTCTTTGTTTTTGTTTTTGTTTTTGTTTTGTTCTGAATAAAAGGCAGGTGTCCATTGCTATGTGGATTTATGTTTGAGCCCTCAGTTCAGTTCCAGTGATCAACATGTTTGTTTTTCTATCAGTAAGTACCATGCTGAGTTATGGGAGGTGTGTGTGTGTGTTTGAGAGACATGATTTTTCTGTGTAACAGCCCTGACTGTCCTGGAAAACTCTTTGTAGACCAAACTGACCCTAAACTCACAGAGATTACCTATCTCTGCCTCCCAAGCGCTGGGTTTAAAGGTGTTTGCCACCACCACCACCCAGCCATGCTGGTTTGTTTTTTTTTTTTTTTTTTTTTTTTTTTTTTTCGAGACAGGGTTTCTCTGTGGCTTCTGTAATACAATTTGAGGTCGGGGATAGTCCTTACCCATCTTAAGCTTGCTTCTTGGAACATGGCCATCAGATCTGCTGTGTCCTGTTCACAGCTCTTGCGTTAGCTGGGAAAGGGATCTTGCTTTCCTAGTAATCTCAAGTTCACTTTGCTGAAATGTAAACCACTGTACTGATATCTGTGGAGTGTTTGCATATTCTTTTTCTCCTGGGTAGTCCGCTTAGAGTCCTTCTTGCATGGGAGCTCTTAGACTTGAGCTTGAACTTTCTTGAAAGGTTCTGACCCACGGCACTCCACACATGCACACAGATGCACATGTGCAGAAGGGGCCTTTTTAAAAGTTTCTAGGTAATATAAGAGGGACTCTTGTCTTTGAAAAAACTGTTGAGATGTTTTCTGGTTCCCTTAGGTATCAAGACTATTTTTGAATTCTGTGTCTAAAAGTTGAATTCTTATTAAAACTTAATATTAAGAAATACTTGAATATTATCTCTAGTGACATTTCCCCCCGTGTTTTGTTTCTATTAATCAAAAAGAATATTTAGTTGAAGCTTTGCTAAGTATAGTAAAACCTAGCAATGAAAATCTTCTTCCAAATCTTAAGTGTCCCATCTGTTACTGTTTGGGAATCTCTTAATATGCCAATCTTTACCTGTGTGTTGTTGTGTATGACAGGTATTTCTTGGAGCTGCACTTGAATTCAGTCTGTAGAACAGAGAATGATTTGCTTAATAGGGTTATACAGTTCTCTTGTAATATAAATTATTTTTTTAATTAGAAAGCTTCCCCTCTTCCCAGTAGTTTTATGTTTTTCTTATGAGAACATTACCACCTCTACATGTTTACTTATTTGATTACCTTGTGTGTGTTTGTGTGTGTGTGGGGGGGGGGTGCATGTGTGCTATGGCACTTGTGGAGGTCAGAGGACACTGGAAGTTTTTTCTTCCCATGGTCCCATGGATTGAACCTGGGTTATCATATCATTTGCCACCCTCCCCTTGTGTGTTTTAGCTTTATAGTTAGCACAGCTAATGAAATAGCAGAAAATTTAATTGTTCTTCATGATAACCAATGGAGAAGGCAGGGGTAGCATTTAAATATGATAGATTTTGGTATTTGATTTTGAATTGAATGATGACACTCAGGAACTATAGAAATCTGTCTATAAGTAGGGTTTGCTTTGATAGTTATGGACTATGAAAGCTTGACCCAATTCTTTTGGATTAAAATACTTTGAGTATTTGCCACCTGATTAAAAGTAGAACCTTCTAAGCATGACTCAGAGTTGATGGAAATGTCAGAACTTTTTATATTGGGAACCAGCCATGTGTGCACAGGAGAGAACCCTGGTTTTGTCTCAGAGGACATGAAGTCCAGTTTCCAGCTCAGCAGCTCAGCAGCTCTGTGACTGAGGCCATAGGCTTCACACGTTGGAGTCTTGGGGACAGAGGGGGGCGGTCAGAAATCTCTAAAAGGGAATTTCCCCTTACAATAGTCTACTTTTGCTCAGTTTGATTAGCTTTTCATATATTAGGCTATTATGGAGCTTGGCATATAGCCAGTTGAGGCAGCTATTGTTTAAATAATTGAGAAACTAGCAAACATTACTTATCCCTAGGGCCAGTGAGGATTGGGTGATTGATGCACGGATGAGGCTCTGACCTAGACCTAAACCCATGGAAACTTCTCATTAGGACAGTGTGGGAAGTTGCTGTCTTTTCCTGTTTTACTTCCAGTACCATGGCCTAGGACAGTTTCAGCTCCAGTCACAGAAAGAATGAATTGAGAGCTAAGATACAGAAATCTTACTAAACAGACAATCCTGTGACTCACTTTACTTGATCTGTGTTTGTTCTTTAGGAACAGTTGGGAAATGGAACTCTAATTAAGTGTAGCTGGTCTCTAGTTGCAGTTTTAGAGCAAAGGCTTGTAATGGGTTAGGGTTTATAGAGTTAAAGGAAAAATGAGTACAGAGAAGTTGTAAAAGTTGTCTTTTATAGAAAGCATTAACTGAAACGGGTAGTGGTGGCTCATGCCTCTTTTTAATCCCAGCACTCAGGAGACAGAAGCAGGCAGATCTCTATGAGTTCGAGGCCAGCCTGGTCTATAAGAGCTAGTTCTAGGACAAGCTCCAAAGCTACAGAGAAACCCAGTCTCGAAAACAAAAACAAACCAACCAACAAAAAAAAAAGAAAGAAGGAAAGAAAAAAGCAAGCAAGCAAGCAAGCAGTGTCTGGAGAGAGAGTGGCTGTGGGCTTTTTGAGAAGAGTGCCAGTGAGCCCTCATTCCCCTTTACCTCACTTATGGCTCTTGAGGGAGCCAGTTCGGTAATAGAGTTCAGTTTCTTCTTCCTGCACACTCTGTGATGGGAAGGTCTTTCATTGGAGGTCATGATTTTTTTCCATTCTCTTTGATATTTTAACTATGGTTATTTATGTTTTTTTTTCTAGTAAAAATTGTCACATGGTGGACAAAGCATTTTTCTCTTAATTTGTGACTGTCATTACAAATGAGTCCTGTGACCTGGTAAACAGCTAATACTGAAAATAAAACCAAAGGTATAAACTATGGGTAGGGTCTTGTACTCTGGGGATCGGATGTTATTTGTAGAGCATGACTTATCCACAGTTGACCTTTTCATGAAGCTTCCTCAGGGACCATTCAGATAAGAGGAAGAGAAACCAGTCTTGTAGTTCTTAGGATGGCCTTCTCTGTCTGAAGTGTGAGGAAAAGGGTTCTTTCTCAACAGAGAGTTTGGACGATGTTGGTGATCTGGAGGTCAGTACTGTTCAGTAGGAGTCAGTAGTCCACACATTCCATCAAGTACTTGAAATATGACAAATCTAATGTAAGAACTATTCAATTTAATTAAATTATTTATTTTTGTTTGTTTGAGACAGGGTTTTTAGTAGCCTAGCCTTGTCTCAAACTCACTGTGTAGGTGAGCTTTTTCTTGAACTTCTGATTCTTCTGCCTCCATCTATCAAGTCCTTGAGATTACAGGCATAGGCCACCATGCCTGGCTAAATTTTAAATTTTTGCAGAAAATTAAGTAGATGATCTCTTAACTAGTAGTCATTGTTTTGAACAGTGCAGCTCTAAGTTCATTTGCTTCTCACATTTGTCTAGAGTTTTCCTTAAGATATTTATGACAAAGTCCTTTTAAAGATGCAAGATACTTTGAGAAATACTCATGGCTTAGGTTGCTTTTTCAGAGTTATTACTTGGTAAGACTTCTGCTTTTCCTTTTAGGGATTAAAGAATAATATAGTTTTTGAAAAATTGACCACTTCCAGAGTAATTAAGGGAAGACGTTTGGTTTTTTTTTTTTTTTTGCAAGTTTACTTATTTTAGATCAAAACTTGTATCTGTGGAGTAGGCTTCTTTTATCTTAGCTCCACTTTGGTGAGGGAAAGTACTACCCCCTTGAAAGCAGTGTAAGAATTGGTACTAGGGATCTCTAAAAAATTCACATGCTAGGTCTTGAGTACGCATCTACACACACACACACACACACACATCATATACAACATGGCCCATATTCGTGCACTAATACTACAGTAATTTAAAAAATTGAATGGGTAATTAATTCGTTCTATGTTTGAAAAGAATACTTGATGAAAGCCCTTCTTCTGTTTCTGAAATCACTTTTCTTTCCCACAGCCAGTCAGTTTTGACTGGTTCTTCTCTCTCATTTTAGAGCTATACTGTGTACCCATAAGCATATGTGGGTTCTTTACACACTACCTCAAGTGGCTCCTTTGTACATGCTGACCTATTGTAAGTGCATTTTGGACTGATGGATATCTTAGAATAATAGGAAGTATTAATATTATACGAGTAGGGCTCATTCTGTCTCTTTTTTTTAAAAAGATTTTTTTTTTTTTAAATATTATGTGAGTGCCACTGCCCAGAGGCCAAAGGCTATGGATCCAATTGGAGCTGTAGTTAGAGGTTGCTGTTAGCTGCCTAACTTGGGTGCTGGAAACTTCACTTGGGTCCTCTGCAAGAACAGTGCATGCTCTTAACTGTTTGAGCAATCTCTCAGCTCTCTTTCCTTTTTTAAGGCTTATTTTATTTTTATTTATATGTGTGTATGGGTGCCTGAGGAGACTAGAAAAGGGTGGTAGATTTCTTGGAGTTGGGCTGTGAGCTACTTGACATTGGTGAACTTGGGTCCTCTGCAAGAGCTATAAGTAAGTACTGCTGAACCATCTTTTCAGCCCCCTCAGTTCTGTTGTCTTAGTTTAATAATGAAGTTTTGGTGCCATGCTTAGATAAATACCAATAATTTTAGTCTTTGCATTCTTAAATAAGAAGAACTGAAGTTTTAAGAAATTTTTTACCATCTCAGATATTAGGCATGTTACTGATATTAAAATGCATGCCATTTAGCCAGCATGCTCACGTTCTGTTTATGGTTTTTGGTTCCTAGAAAAGTTTTTAAAACCTTTGGCTTTTGTTGCCTGCTTTATTAGGTGATGGATTAACTGTAGCTTAATAGCCACCTGCACTAAACAGAGTAAAAATCAATTTCTTACTTGGTTATCCTGAGAATACGTATATTGGGTATTTTAATTAATTTTGAGATCATGAAAGACTGAAAATGACTCAGAAGTCTGGTAGGAAAGGGTTAAATTATTGAGATTCTCTGGAGTATAGTTGAGCTCCTGGAGAGGACTGGTTACCGCAGAGAGGGGTGGATAATGCAGAAAGCAGCAATGTTTGAAAGTCATTAAATAAAAAGACAAAGATGAAAATTAAGACTCTTTTTAGGGATAAAAGATATATGAACATGTGTGCAGTTTAAGCAGTCTCTGAAATTGTTTTCAGAAAATTGAAATAGGGATTTCTGAGGTCTTTTCTCTTTCATTTTATATTCTTATAAATGCTTTTTAAAATAAATCAAAACCAGAGTTTGCTATGTACCTTAGTGGTAGAGCACTGGTCAAGCATGTGCAAGGTCCTGGGATTGGCCCTCAGCACTGTGAACAGAAATGGAAACTTTGCTTTAAAAAAAAAATAAAACAAAAATTGAAAAGCTAGTTAAAAACATAAGTCCAGATCAAAACATCTTATTTTGTTACTTGATTGATTCATTGGTTTCATTCCAGTAGACTGAGCCCAGGCCTTGTGTATACCAGGTACTGTACCACTGAACTACATCTGTATTTCAAAACATTCACTTCCTTAAAACAAAACAAAATCTCCACACAGGTCAGTGAGATGGCTCAGTAAGTAGAGTTTCCTGCTGCTAAGCCTGCCAACCTGGGTTTGATCCTTAAGATCTACATGTAAGAAGGAGAGAACCTGAAATTGAATCAGTATTAGCTTAAAATATTTTGTTTTCACATGGGTTTAAAATGATGGGAAAGGGGGGAAAACTAAAGATGACTGTTTTTTTTCTTTTTTTCTAAAGAAACGTGACAATCTACATGTAACATTTTGTATCTAAAGTACAGAACTATAAAAATTGCTTGTGTCCAGAAATCTGACATTATTAAAAAAGTTAGACATTGATTCTTTCCAATAATGCATCAATCAGAAAATACTAATGCAAAGGTTATACAAGATTGAGATTGTAGCAAAGCAAGTGACAACCAAACCTATTGGCAGAGCACAATCACATCTTATCTCTGCCCCACATCTAATAGATTCTCCTAACTACAAATACCAAAATATGCGTATATGGATTTTTATTTTTACTAGTTATGTATTTTGTGAGTACATGTATGTGTGTGTATATATGCATGTAGGTACATGTGTGGTGATCTGAGGTCAACTTGCAGCAGTTGGTTTTCTCCTCCTAAAGTATATATGCTAGTGAAGTCTTAAAGTCTTACAAATATAGCGCATATGTGCTCAGTGTAAATGTCTCAAAGTGGTTGATATTTGTTAACATAGTCTAGTAATTAATAATATTTTTTCTTTTTAGTTTTTTAGATACGGCTTTATTATGTTGCTCAGGCTGTCTTTGAACTTTTGGCACTTCAGCCTCTAATTCCGAGATATTATGGGCATTAGCTAACACACATGGCTCAATACTCGGGTGCTTCAGCTGACGATTCTCCATTTTTTTTGTGCCTCTTAATTTTTTTTGGGGGGGGGGACTTTTTTGAGACACAAGCTGGTCTGAAACTTGTAACAGTCCTCCTGCCTCAACCTCCCAGGTGCTGGGATTACAGTCTTAAGACACCACACCCAATAATAGTTTCTTATGTACCCATTTGTTATTGCTGTTAATATTTAGTATTGGGGCCGGGCGATGGTGGCGCACGCCTTTAATCCCAGCACTCGGGAGGCAGAGGCAGGCGAATCTCTGTGAGTTCGAGACCAGCCTGGTCTACAGAGCTAGTGCCAGGACAGGCTCCAAAGCCACAGAGAAACCCTGTCTC
>NC_022014.1:5149558-5157620 GCF_000317375.1 Microtus ochrogaster | reverse complement strand
GACTAGCTATATATTTAAGGTCCCAAGGTAGTCACTGGTTCACTAGCCTCAGCATGAAACACTGTCTAGAAAAAAAAAAAAAAAAAAAAAAAAAAAAATTTAGTATTGGGAATTGATCCCAAGGCCTTTCATATACTAGGCAGTCTCTATACCACAGAGACATTCCCTGTGTTTAATGGTTTATTTTTAAACCTAATGTATTGATTTCCTGTTTTGGACACTTAATAGCCCATATATATTTCTAAATTTGTTTGATTTCCAGAATATATGCTTTGTCCTTTTCTCCTGACTTGATGCTACTACCTGCTTGTTATGTTGATATGTAACTGCAGAGTCTGACATGGCCTGGGTCTCATTACTTGCTTCTTGGTCCAGTTCTGGCTGAGAACCCACATTCCTTTTCTTCCAGGATTGTTCTTGATAGGATAATCCTCTCCCCCAGCAACTGGTTGAGTTGTAGCATGGGCAGGCAGCTGGTCGCATCCTCCTGGGATCTGAATCTCTTTCAGCCATGCTGGCAGAAAACAATGAACCCCTTCTTCCTACCCTTGCCCCAGACAATCATGGTAACCAGTAGGAGTTTCTAGGTTATACATGATAGATCTGGGGGCCTGCTCTTGTGACAGCTGCCTCCTGTACCATCCTTATATTTATGAAGGTTTTTCTCTATTCTGCAGGGCTGAGGGAGGTAGTGAACACACTGATGAAACAAACTTAAGCCGTTTTAGTAATCTGGGGATGGCATTTTCCTTTGACTATTAAGTGTACAGAATTAACATAGCTAATGACTGTGTTCCTAGGACTCAGTGGTTTAGGACATGATAAAGAACACTCAGGTAAGTTGGTCTTGGGTTAAGTTTTGATTTGTTTTGTGCAAGTTCTTGTTAAATAGCCCAGTCTGGTCTAGAACTGAAGGTTCTCTTGCCTCCATCTCCTTAGAGTGCTGCATTATGGGCTTGTGTTACTGTCATACCTTGCTTGTCTTGAATTCCTCAAGTAGAAGTTAAAAAGTGTTCAGTGAAACAAGCTTTCTGCTATCTAGTGCGTAGTGGTCATGAAGTGTGTCTGCAGAAACAATAAAATGCTCACATTTTAGTAGAATCGTGTGAAATAGTTTCCCTTTTTCAGATCAGATAATTCTTGAAAATAGTATGATTTTTTTTTCTCCTTTTATTTTTATTTATTTTGAAACAGGGTATTACTTTCTAACCCAGGCTATCCTGGGACTTTCTGTGTAACCCAGACTGGCCTTAGCCTTTTTAGTAAGCCTCAGCCTCCCAGCTAGGATTTTAGCTATTAATCACTGTACCTGACCTTAAAGTGCATTAAAAATAATTTTTTACATTATTTATCTGTTTATTGTGTATGTGTTTGTACCATGTGGGTTCTGGGGAGCAAATTCAGTTTGTAAGGCTTGGCAGCAAACACTTTTACCCATACCGGTCCAGAAGGAGCCATTTGCCAACCCCCTTAAAGCACTTCTTTTTTATTCATTCATTCATTCATTCATTCATTCATTCATTAACTGGGTTTTTCTGTAGCTTTGGTACCTGTCCTGGAACTAGCTCTTGTAGGCCAGGCTGGCCCCGAACTCACAGAGATCCATCTGCCTCTGTCTTCTAAGTGCTGGAAATTAAAGGAGTGTGCCACCACTACTCAGCTAAAAGTACATTTTTAAAGTTAGATATTTCTCTTTGATCTACATGATACTTTCTAAGGTTCTGCAGTTTTATTTAGTGGGTTTCAGTAAATACCTTGCTTGGTTTCCTTTTGTTTACTTCAAATAGTGCAGTATGTCTAATGTAAATATTTTAAGTGCTTACTAGGTAGGTTTTTGCCTTAGAATGCCTTTGGATGAATGCCCCTGTAACATGACTTATTCAAGACTGAGATAAACCTGGCCAGTTCATTCTGCAAAGAGGGACAGATGACTTCTCCACTTTAGAGGAGGGCTGGGAGAGATGAATTTTTTTTTTTTTTTTTAACACAGATCACCACTATTCAGAATAAAAAGCTGGGCACGGTGGTGCATGTCTTTATTTAATGCCAGTACTTGGGAGGCAGAGAACATGAATATCTGTGACTTCTAGGCTAGCCTGATCTACATAGTGAATTCCAGGACAGATTCAGAATTCTATTGTGAGACCCTGTCTTAAAACAAACAAACAAACAAAAAAACCCAAATAAACTAAAAAGCAAACAACCCCCCCAAAACAACAAACCAAATAAGCCAGAGTGAATTAAAATATTAGTATTCTGTAGTAATTATATGGTAGCATGTCTGCATAAAAGAAGCCAGAAATACACAAGATTTTAGAGAGATTTGCTTTAATTATGTCCTAACAGTCACTGGGGGAAAAAGTTCAGTATCTTTTGGGAACTCGTGTAATTGCATGGATAAACGTACACTGGCGTAGTTGCTAATAAAACTGCTCTTTCTCCTCATTCTGTCATTGGAGAACTAGTCCATTATATATTTTTATAATTGTTAGAGATTTCCAAGGCTGAGTAAGCCTTATTTCTTCCAAAATGGGCTTAAGTCATTCATGCTGATGTTATCGAAGCTGAGCTATAGAGAACATAGTAGTGCCTAGGTCCTACAATGTGGGTGTGACATTGTCTTAAGTTGAGCTGTCAGCTTTTGAGTGACTGTGACAATAATAATGTTTTTTGAGCTCTTATTACATGCGAGACTTGATGTACACAGTTTATTGTTGAGTTCCCTCAGCTGTGATCCTGTGGATAGCCTGCCTGTATACTCTCAGGTCAGAAAGAGCAATGGTAATGACAGTTGTGATTTGAACTTGGAGTCACTGGTGCTCTTCCATTATCTCAGACAGCCCTTCATCTTTGTGTATCATTACTAATATTTGGATAAATAGATTGAGAAAGTATAGGATGGGTCCCAGTTCATTTAAAAATAGTAGCCCAATGAAAGTGTCTACCCAGCTGTCTTTAAATGTGTTCTTTTCAGCATGTCTTGCCTCTGGTTGTTTCGACAAAAAAATTTTAAATTGAGCTAAGTGTAGTGGCATATACCTTTAATTATAGCACCTGGAAGGCAGAGGCAGGAATATCTCTATGATTTTGAGGCTAACTTGGTCTCCATAGTGAGTTACAAGCCAGCCAGGGTCACACAGTAAAACCATGTCTCAGACAAACAGAAGTCCAACAAACAAGCCCTACTTTGAAAAATTGACAAAATCACATATTTTATTATATATAACATGATATCTTGATATAGGTATATTTATGTGTACGTGTGTGTGTGTAGTGCATTATATTACCTCACATTGTATCCAGGAATGACTTGGGAATTAAAATTTTCTTTTTCTTAGTTTTTCCAAGGTAGTTGAAAAGAAGGGTTCAGCTTTTAAAAGATTTGAGAGGAACATTTGGGTAGTCAGTTATAGTACAAATGAATACCAAAGGGAAACCTAAAGGAAGATATTTTTCACAGAGAGTAAAGGTACTAGAAAGTGGGTGGGGAGACAAAATACTCCAGGGAAAGGTGCTTCACTCTTGGAAATGGGGGAAATATGAATATAACAATAATATCTTGGGCTGGAGAGGTGGCTCAACAGTTAGGAACTTATGCTGCTTTTGTAGAGGACCACAGTTTGATTCCCAGAACTCATATTGGTTGAATTACAACCACATGTAACTTAGCTCTTAGATCCAGTACCCTTTTATGGCATCCAAAAGCACACACACTTGTGTGTACATACCTCACATACACATAATTAAAAATTCAACCCAGCATTTGTTTCTCCCAGTACCGTTTCTTCCTCTAAGGCTAGCCTTTGTGTCAGCATCGGGATCTGGGCTTAGGAATGCTGAGGTGTAGCCAGAGAGTGAAGGATTCTAGGACACCAGAATCTCCCCTGGAACCTAGAGGGGATGTCCCCAGCTAGGTCCTTGGGCAGCAGAGGAGAGGGTACCCGAACTGGCCTTCTCCCATAGCCATACTGATGAATATCTTGCATATCACCATAGAACCTTCATCCGGTGATGGATGGAGAGAGAGGCAGAGACCCACATTGGAGCACTGGACTGAGCTCCCAAGGTCCAGATGAAGAGCAGAAGGAGGGAGAACATGAGCAAGGAAGTCAGGACTGCGAGGGGTCTGTCCACCCACTGAGACAGTGTGACTGATCTAATGGGAGCTCAACAAGGCCAGCTGGACTGGGACTGAACGAGCTTGTGACCAGATCGGACTCTCTGAATGTGGCTGACAATGAGGGCTGACTGAGAAGCCAATGATAATGGCACTGGGTTTTCATTCTACTGCATGTACTGGCTTTTTTGGGAGCCTAGTCTGTTTGGATGCACACCTTCCTAGACCTGGATGGAGGGAGGAGGGCCTTGGACTTCCCACAGGGCAGAGCACCCTGACTTCTCTTAGGACTGGAGACGGGGAGGAGTGGGAGGAAAATGGGAGGAGGTGGAAATTTTTAATAAATAAATAAATAAAAGTGGAAAGAGAAAGATTAGTCAAAAAAACGTAACATTCCAAGAGAATTTATTAGTTTTTGTTCTGTTTTTAAATTGTAGTAATAAATGTTAAGGTTATTGTTTTATATATTTGACTAGATAAGAAGTTGATAGAATTGGCTTTGTATAATTGATGCACGTATGCTGTTTATTGAATAACTGATCCTGGCATTTTACGCTAAGGCACTAATTTGACAGTGGTGAGCCAGACATACAGCTTCTCAGTGCTTTCACAGAGCTTGTACCCACCCAAGTAGCAAAGTGAAGTTGGTAGTATAACTTTTACAACTTGTTTGATATGTCTGTAGAGCGTAAGAATTCATTTTGTTCTAGAATTCATTGTGGCCAGTAGAAAATGGTTTGTCAGCATGCTTTATACAGATGCCAGTTCTGTCAGTACAGAGAACTGGAGCCTCTAAATGTAAAAGGTACTTTATTTTTGATTTTTAAAGTTTGTATTGTGTTTGTGTATGTGTGTGAAGGCCAGGTATCAGGGGCTCTGTTCTCCCTGTTTTCGAAGACAGGGACTTTCTTTAGGCTCACTGACTTTCTTTAGGCTGGCTGGCCAGTGAGCCCCAGATGTCTGCCTGTGCTCCCCAGTGCTAGGATTACTAGTATCTAAAACTATACCTTCCTTTAAAAAAAAACAAATAAACAAAACTTGAGTGCTAAGATTTGAACTTTTATAATTATCTGGCTTTGCTGACTGAGCCATCTCCTTAATTTTTATTTATTATTTAATTTTGTTTTTTTGAGTTTTGCAACAGTGTTTCAACAGAGTTGGCTGGCTTTGAACTCTAAATCATCCTGTCTTCACCTCCCAGGTGCAGGAATTATGTATGCCCTCCTTGTCAAGAAAAGAGGGTATTTTAGAAAACACAAAGAAGGTGTGTTTTGTGTGTGATTTGTTGACTGGTGCGTATGAAACTTATGTCAGATATTATTGGCTGCACACATTGATTTAGCCACTTACTTGCTTTTTGTTGTTTGTTTGGGGTTCTAAGAATTTAACCCAGGACCTTGAATATGCTAGGCAAGTGTTCTACAGTTGAGCCTTAAGATTCCCCCATTATATTAATTTTAAATTTTGGTAAATTGCCCAGGCTGGTCTTGAGTCTTTGATTCTGTCTCAGCCTCCTGAAAAACTTGGATTACAGTTGTATATTTCTACACCTGGGACTTTTTAAGAACAGTCTTGGTGCATTGATAACTCTCTGGACTGTGTCTTCCAAGTGGCTAAGACTATAGTCACAGGTCTTTGTGCTTGGTTAATCCTGGTGATTGACTGTGTAAAATGATCTGCTCCCCCTCCCCCTTAGTGTCTGTATTAGTATTAGTAGTTCATTGTTAAATTTGAGATACTGATGTTTCTATCTTGGTGTCTTTCTTTCCTTCCTTCACTCCTTCTCTCCTTCCCTCCTACTTTCTCTTCCTCTTTCCCCTCTCCTTTTCTCCCCACCCCCCTTCATATTTCTCCTTTCCTCTCTAGCCAGATCTAGATTTTTGTTATGGCTCTTTTGTTTTGGCTCTTCTGTGTAGAATCTTGCTCTATAGCCCAGGCTATTCTGGAGCTTGGCAACCTTGCATCAGCCTCTCGAGTGCTGTAATTACAGATGTCTACCCATCTCTCTGGCTCGCAGCTCATGTGGGGTACCGTTTATCTTTTTTTTTTTTAAGTTTTTTTAAATATAAGTTGTTCAAATATAAAATATCTGGGTTTTCTGAATCTCTCTCTCTCCATCTTTCTCTATGTGTGTGTGTCTCTCTCTCTCTTTTTCTCTCTCCCTCTCTCAATTCTGTTACACCATGTACCCAGACATTTCTCATATCTTTTATTTTCCTTCTTCAGTTTCTCATACCCTGGAATTACAGATCTGTATCACTATCACCTGTTTGGGTTGTATTTTTCTATTCCTTTGTAAATATCCCTTGTTGGCCATATAAATACCATGTTATTGTTCATATTTTTCCGTAAAGTAACTATTATCTTAGTAAACTGGTTTTCCTCTAAGTGTTTGTTTTTAAGCTGTTGACTATACCCAAAATTGTGAAGAAACATCTTTGTATTCTGGGTGGCTTGCTGCTAATGTATTTATTACTATACAGTCATTAGAGTTTTGCAATCTACTCTTAAGTCTTAAATATTATTTGGCTCAGAATGTAAGTATAAGTAAGTATTAATTTTGCTTCTATAGGCACTTTTTTCTGTATTTTGTCCCAAATTTTATTTACTAAGTAGTCCCAGCAGTCAAGCAATTTTTACTTTGCTAGCCAAGTTAATTTTGCTTTGTTGGGTCTCTTTTTGCTTTTGAAAATTTTCAGAGAATACTCAAATGCAGAAGCAGGGATGATCAACCGTGTTTATTTCATTGGTCTAAAAGCTAAGCATTGTATGTGCTCTTCTATGTAGCCCTGCAATAGTTATTTTGTATAAAAATCCAATTATACTTTTGTGTACATCAAATATCCATAACTCTAGTGTAAAAGTGAAAATTGACATAGATTTTTAAAGGTAAGAATTAGAAATTATTTTTTAAAAGTAAAATAATATACTGGAATAAAGCAAGAAATCATAGTATTTTTCATAAAAAAATAAAAAAGACAGGGAGATAAATATCTTCTTTTATTTTCTACTACATTTTATGAGAAACAATATGTCCCTAAAACAGAAAATATATCACAGAACAGATCTCTTTACAAAGTCAAGGTGAATTAGAATGAGTTTAAAAAAATTGAACAGAGAAAGTAAACACAATTTCAAATAGCATATTCTAAGAAAAACATAAAATTAGATTAAGCAAGCTCCAAAACAGAATTTAAAGACAAATGTCAAAAAACAAAGCTTCAGAGCATACTGTGCTAATTTTTGAATGTTCTACCAGAAAAGAACTAAACTACAGATTACAGAAAAACAGAAAGAAAAGATTATGTCATAAATAGTTTCTAAAACTTTTGGTTATAGAAATTCTAAACATATTTGGTTATAAGTTCAAAATGTTCACAATTTGTAATGCACAATTGTGAATATTATAAAAATTAAAGGACCTGTGATTGAGAACAGAGAGAATAAGCAAACAGCATAAAAGCATAAGAAATAAAGAGTTATAAAGGTTTGATATAAAAATACTAAAAAATGCTTATTTTTATAAACATCTTTTCATCAGATACGCATAGTTCTTTCTGTTCAAACTGAAGTATAAGCACTAAGCTCACACCGGGTTGTGGTTTTGCATGCCTTTATTCCCAGAACTCAGCAGGCAGATCTCTGTGAGTTTACGGCCAGCCTGTTCTACAAGAGCTGGTTCCAGGACAGACTCCAAAGCTACAGAG
This sequence comes from Microtus ochrogaster, assembly GCF_000317375.1. Lineage (NCBI taxonomy): Eukaryota > Metazoa > Chordata > Mammalia > Rodentia > Cricetidae > Microtus > Microtus ochrogaster. The sequence continues at coordinate 5,149,796 of NC_022014.1, read as the reverse complement.
AGAAACTCTATCTTGAAAATCAAAAACAAACCAAAAACAAGACAAAACAAATAACAACACCAACAAAAAACTAAGCTCATAGTCATGTGAGATGGCTGAGCCAGTAAAACGTATCTACTATCAAAACTAAGACCTTGATTTGAATATCTGGGACCCACATAGTTGAAGAAGCAAGCATATTACCCTAAGTTTTCATTTGGCTTCCATGTAGAATGGTTCAGAGAGACAGAGAGAGAGA
>NC_022014.1:5147301-5149247 GCF_000317375.1 Microtus ochrogaster | reverse complement strand
ATGTTTCCACAGCACACAGTAAGTTTTTTTAAATATTTATTTATTTATTATGTATACAATATTCTGTCTGTGTGTATGCGTGCAGGTTAAGAGCATTGCCTGCTCTTCCAGAGGTCCTGAGTTCAATTATGGTGGCTCACAACCATCTGTAATGGGGTCTGGTGCCCTCTTCTGGTACCGTTTATCTTTGAGCACTCAGAAGTGATTGGTTGGTACCTGAGCAAGTTTTGCAAACTGTTGATTTGGGTTTCTCAGCTAACAGTGAAGCATCCTTTGTTATTTTACTTGGTCTTCTGTCTTAAGTCCTTACACTTTTCTATTTCCACATTTTACCTCCTTGACTTCACAGTGGTTCAGTGAAAATGGGGAAACTCATTTTCTAGCACATCAGCTTATTTAAAGATACGGATTTCAGGTTGGTAGACAGGAAACCTCAGTATTGGGATCTCAAGCCAGGAACTGTGAGAGGAGGTGTTGGTAGATGTGTGACCTTGACTTCTATTGCTAAAGGCAAAGGCCCTTGATGGGCCTGTCTGCAGCTTCAGCTTTGTATTCTCCCAGGGTTCTGGTGTTTGGTAGAGAAAAAGAGGCTGCATGGGCTGTGAAGTGGTAGCTCTGATCTGACCCTGTGGAACTTAAGATGGGTTAGATTATTGTTACTCAACACACTGTTGGGGTTTTATGGTGCACAGAAAGCCTAGGTGTGCTATGTCATGGTGTTCATGCTTGTTGTCTTCACTTGCTTTTGAATTTTTAAATTAGAGAATAGGAAAACGTGGTGAAAACAGGAGTGATGGTTTGTTTGCAGACCATCTGTCTTTTAAAAGAGCCACACCCTGAGCCTGGTGTGGTGTCTCTTGCCTTTAGACCCAGTATATGGGAGGCTAAGACAGGCACATCTCTGTAAGTTAAGATTATCCTGGTCTACACATCTACATTGTGAGTTCCAGGTGAGCCAGGACTACACAGTGAGAAGCTGTCTTAAAAAACAAAACAACAAAAACAAAACAAACAGACAGAAAAAGCAGCACCTAAGACATTTGGTTGCACTGGTTTCATGTATTTGAACTGGTAGATGAGGATGTAACAGTTGAACAGTTGATCAACTCTAGCTGCGCTTGAATGGATGAGAAAAGTGATCAAGAAAGACAAAAGATAACAAGCTAGTAAAAGCTGAAACCAAAGTAATTATCATGGAAAACACCCTCTTGACAATTATAAAAGTGCTTGTGCATTTGATAAGAAGTAGAATACTATGTAAATGAAAACTAGTCTGATTGTTGAGTGGTGGAGTGATGGGCAAATATCAAAGGTAAATGGTCAAGTATTTATTTGTTTATTTTTTTAGACAGGGCTTTGCTGTGTACCCTGGCTGCCCTGGAACTCACAGAGATCCATCTGCCTCTGCCTCCTGAGTGTGGTGTATTAAAGTGTGTGTCACCATACCTTGTTGTCTTCAGGTTATTATAGATTAACCCCTATCTGTGGCACAGAATGTCCTAGTCCAACTTTTATCATCATATATAATTCTTCCACGTGGTTATCTCTACTTTGTGGGTATGAGTTTTAGGATGAAGAAGAGTAGTTTGCCTAAAGGACATGTGGCCAGGTGTTAAGTGGGGAATCTGAATTCCTGGGTTCCCCCTTTCCATTTTCCTCATCAAGGAGGGGTCCTGATATGGCCCAGTGAATTTACCTAAACATCTCCTTAGCCCCATTCTTCGACTCTGCCTTCCTCTTCAGGGAAGCGTGCTTGAGATGCTTAAAAAAGTCCACAGGAAGATTCTTGGGTTGTATTTGCTGTTTCAGTGTCTGACATGGTCTCCTTGTTCTATCCCAGGCAGATAGGAAGGAAACCAGATTTTGGCATACTTGACTTACTGGTTTGGATAAAGTTTCCTGTTCTTGCTCAAGGATTGAGGAGAACTACACTGAAAACAAGAGAC
>NC_022014.1:5139939-5146686 GCF_000317375.1 Microtus ochrogaster | reverse complement strand
TGAGTGCATGTGTGTGAGCCAGGATGGGGTCGGGAAGCAGTCTGGAAGGCAGCACATAAAATATTGTCTATGGAAGAGAGAGTGCTTATTGTGAACTTAAAACCCCCTTTCCTGTAGTGGAGCTCAAACTCGGGACTTTACACATGGTGGATAAAGCATTCTATCACCGAACTGCTTTCCAGCAGGTATGATTCATACCTGGCAACCTTAGTGAATTTCCAAGTTTCAGATAATTTTGTAGCTGAGAACTATGGGTGGACCCAGTAGGAAATAAGAGAATCCTCTGGGTGGTCTGCTCTTTAAGGATAAGATCCCTTTCTTCAAATTGACAAGCTAGTGATCCCTTAGGCACCCTATATGAAGGACCTGCCAATAAATAAATAAATAAATAAATAAATAAATAAATAAATAAATAAATAAATAAGTAAGTAAGTAAATAAGTAAATGGCGGTGTTGCTTGCTGAAACCAGTGGCTAACGTAGATTAAGATGACAGGGATATCAGGGATTCTAAATTCTAAATTGGCTTTTCATAAGGGAAAGGAATGTGATAAAAGGCATTGGAATAGCCATGAAGTTTGAATAGGATTAGTATGTTAATGTAACTCTATTATACTTCCTGAATTGACAAGTGTACTGTGGTTATATATAAAAGGGTGTGATGCTTTTATGTGATACACACCGAAGTCCTGAGGGAAAATGAATTTTTTTATTCACACGAGTACTGCAAAACCCATGTGTGTTTATTCTGCATGTTGTACCTCATTTAGTACAGTCATATGGGAAGCTATAGCATTGTGTTAGAATTGACTTGCTAGACTAGTAGATTCAGAGAATGTTGGGGGGGGGATCAAAGAAGGACTTGGCAGTTCTTCAGGGATAACCTAAGGAAGTCTGTGTAGTACTGTTGAATATCTGAGTGGAGCTGGAGCGTGGTTTCCAGCCAAGAGAGAATACAGAAGGATTATACACACCACAGCTTTAACTTGTGTTAATGGCTAAAAAAGTGTGTACCCAGTGGTGCCAGCTGAAACATCTGAATTAGAAGTTAAGGTTAATGGTTAAAAGTATATTTTCTCATAAAACAAGACACTTGAAGGTAGGAAGGTTCCAGGCTGGATAATTTAGCAGTTTAGACTTTACCAATTCAGTTGTTAAAAATACTTACTTTATTTCTTAATTATATGTAGGTGTGCGTGCGTGCGTGCGTGCGTGCGTGTGTGTGTGTGTGTGTGTGTGTATGTGTGTGTGAGTGCTCCCGTGGAGGCTGAAGGATCTAGATCTCCTTGGAGCTAGAATTACAGACTCTTGTGAACTGTCTGACATGGATTCTGGTACCTAAATTAAGGGTCCTCTGGAAGACCAGTATATGGTCTTAACTACTGTGCTCCATCAATAAATTTCTGTGCTCCAGCTCCGTCAATTAAATTTCTACCAATTTAGATGCTGCCTTTTTTTTTTTTTCTTTCTTTCGGGTGCCCATCTAGTGTGGATGGGTGGTGATGACTTTTTTCCTGGTTGCAAGATGCTTTCAATAGGCTCATGAAGAAATTTAGTGATGAAAAGACTTTTTTGAATAACCCTTGCTAACAGATTATTTTGGCTAACAAGCTTTGGTGGGATTGCTCCTGCACTAGAATGTGGCCCTGGTGCTTTTCTTATCTGGCCAGTTTTCTTCCTATGGCCAGGGAAGATGCTACCTTTACTCAGGATACTCCCAGCCAGCCACCTCAGAGCTACATGGGTTTGTCTACAGTGAAAGGTGATGGTGGTAGGGAGAGGATTGGGCAACTAGAATGTATGGTCTGTTACCCTGGCTTAAAGTTCTTAAATTTCTAAAGGATAGCAGGTAGCAGTTTTTAAAAAAAGAAAACCTCCCATGCTCAACATTACATTCACTACCTCAATAATTTTATTTTTGACTAGTTACATTCCAGCCATTGTTCTAATTTACATGTGTGCCATTTGTATATGTTTTTCCATTTCCATGCTTTTCCATAATGTATATATGTATATTCTTACATTCCTTACTACAGAAATATAATTACTATATATAATAATTATATATAATGTAATTACTAATGATTACTATATCATAATTACTTAAAACATTTTGTAATGTACAGCTGTTTATTAAGCTTTGTAATAGTAATTGTTAGTTTTTGAGACAGGATTTCTCTGTAACTCTACCTGTCCTGGAACTTGAAATCCACCTCCCAAAGTGCTGGGATTAAAGGTGTCTGCCACCACCTACCTGACTATAATAGCAAATTCCTGTTAAGTTTTTATTACCCACAGACCTCAGTGATTTCCATTCATTAATTCATCTAGTACCCAGAACACCCCTACTAGTGTAGGAGTCATTATTGCTCTGTCTTCTAGATAAGGAGAGTATGAAGTACAGAGTAAGACACCCAAAGTTGTACAGTTGGCATGGAGCGCTAGTGTAGAAGAGTTGGGATTCTGGTGCAGGGAATCTCATCTGTTGAATCTCATTAGGTTGAATTGCCTTTGGTGCTATTTTTGGGTTTCTTTTTCCCTTCCTGTTACAAATAACATTGTGGTGGTCATAGTTTGCACACTCTTTCTTTGCACATGCATAGACAGATTGCTAATTGAAGAGCACACTGGAGGTTGGGAAGTGAAGGAACAGAGGTGATACACATAGGATTACGCTGCAAAGGAGGGTTATTTTGAAAGGAGCCAGGAAAAGGAAATTTCTTGTATTTCAGTTTGTTTACTGACCTGTTTACTGTTTTATCTTTTTTGGATGGTTGCCTTGTTTATATGTCTTGTTATAACAGGAGTCATTATGCTCCTCATTTTCTGTGTGATCATCCTTCTCATGTAGTGCAAGGATAGCTAAGTTTGACTGTTTTAGCCACTTTTTAATTTCTGTATTTTGTTTGTTTGTTTTGTTTTGTTTTCCTGAGACAGGGTTTCTCTGTAGCTTTGGAACCTGTCCTGGAACTAGCTCTTGTAGACCAGGCTGGCCTCGAACTCACAGAGATCCGCCTGCCTCTGCCTCCCGAGTGCTGGGATTAAAGGTGTGCGCCATCACCGCCCGGCTCTATTTCTGTATTTTTATACATGTATTTTCAACCCTTTGAGAAACCACAAATGACATTTTTAATGTTTTTTTTTTTTAAAAAAAATAGTTTAACTTTCAGATATACAGTTGCTTAGGTTGAGTTTAATTTACCCTAAATTGATCTTTATAGAATTCATATCTAGTTACTTTTTTTGCACATCCCTTATTTATTTATGAGAGAGGATTTCTCTGTATAGCTCTGGCTGTCCTGGAACTCACTTTGTAGACTAGGCTGGCTTCAAACTCACAGAGATCCACCTGCCTTTACCTCCTGAGTGCTGGGATTAAAGGCATGTGCCACCACTGTCCAGCTTCAATTTACTTTTTAGTTTTTAATACATGACTTCATGTAGCTTAAGATGGCTTTGAACTCTATATATTTATAATTACCAAGATTGACTTTGAACCTCTCATTCCCACTTGCCAAGTGCTGGGATTACCTGTATGTATTACCTCATCTGGCTTCATGCATTCTTAAAAGCATTTTAACATTTTAATTTAGAAAATTTTTAAAGGTTCGTTATTCTTCTTTAATTTGTATATCTGAGTTTTCCTTTGTACTGTACTGTTTAACTACTGTTTTGGGATTTGATTTTTAGAAAGAACTGGCCCTTCCTCATAATTGTTTGATGATCCCTTTTTCTGAATTTGAAAAAAAAATTTTTCTTTTTTAATCTCCCCAAATGATGTTTCAGATCGGTTTGATAAATACCCTTGTTGCGCTAGTGGTCTGTGTGAAATGCTCCATTAGATTAAGATCATAGTAACATGTCAGTTGGAGAGCTGTTATGTTTTGTTAGATTCTCATTTCCATTTCTGTTTAATTTCTAGATTTTGGATCATTGTTTGACTTGGAAAATGATCTTCCTGATGAGCTGATCCCTAATGGAGAATTAAGCCTTTTAAACAGTGGGAGCCTTGTTCCAGATGCTGCATCCAAACATAAACAACTGTCGGAGCTTCTTAGAGGAGGCAGTGGCTCTAGCATCAACCCAGGGATAGGAAATGTGAGTGCCAGCAGCCCTGTACAACAGGGCCTTGGTGGCCAGGCTCAGGGGCAGCCGAACAGTACAAACATGGCCAGCCTGGGTGCCATGGGCAAGAGCCCTCTGAACCAGGGAGACTCATCAACCCCTAGCCTGCCCAAACAGGCCGCCAGCACCTCTGGGCCCACCCCCCCTGCCTCCCAAGCACTGAATCCGCAAGCACAAAAGCAAGTGGGGCTGGTGACCAGTAGCCCTGCCACATCACAGACTGGACCTGGGATCTGCATGAATGCTAACTTCAACCAGACCCACCCAGGACTTCTCAATAGTAACTCTGGCCATAGCTTAATGAATCAGGCTCAACAAGGGCAGGCCCAAGTCATGAATGGATCTCTTGGGGCTGCTGGAAGAGGAAGGGGAGCTGGAATGCCATACCCTGCTCCAACCATGCAGGGGGCCACAAGCAGTGTGCTGGCTGAGACCTTGACACAGGTTTCCCCACAGATGGCCAGCCATGCTGGACTGAATACGGCGCAGGCAGGAGGCATGACCAAGGTAAGTGAGCTGAAGTGCTTGAATGCTTCTTGACTGATGGTGGGCATGTAACATGGCAACATGGGGCTATATATGACTCCTTTTTATCCCTTCTGTTGAGAGTTGCACATGTCACATGAAGGAGACAGATTTTTTTTTTTTTCTGGAGTCCCTTTCAGATAAAAAAAATCTCTACCTCTTGTATTTAAAATGAAGAAAAAAAAATTTTGAGATTGTATTTTGTTGAGTAAACCGAGGCTAGCTTTGAACTCCCATGCAGCCTAGGCTGTCCTTAACTCATGAACCTCCTGCTGCAGCCTTGTAAGTGCTGAGATTACAGATGTATGTCACCGATTGCCAGTTTTTAATCTTTGAGGAAAACATGCAGAAAACGGGACCACACAGTTGAAGGGCAGTTTCTGCTGAGAATCAACATATTAATGCATCAGATGATCTGATAAAGGATGCTTATTTACTCAGCTGATGAAGTACATCCTCATGTATGCCTTTTTCTTTACAACACTTGGCAATATGTTTATTGTCACAGTCTCCATTTTACTCATAAAGAATCTATGTTTTAAGGTGGTTAGCTCTTGCCACTGTTGATAGTGAAGAGGGACTGAGTAGAGCCAGGGGATTGTAGACCCTTGTGACCCAGTGAAAACATCAGAGCAGTGGTTCTCAAAGTGGGGGTCCTCAAATCAGCAGTACTAGCATCATCTGGGAACTTGTTGGAGAGGTTGACTCACTGAAGCCCAACACTCTGCGCTTTAATAACTCTCTGAATAGTTCCAAGGTTGTTCTGCATGGTCTCTATCTCTGTTCTAGAGAAAGGCCTGGGCTGGAGTTTGCAGCCAGCAGCCCTGCAACTCCTGTGTATAACAGGATCTGAACTTGGAGAAGAGGGAAGGATAGTAACAAGATGTGACGCAGCTAACAAAGATGGAGACTGATGAGAGAAGGATACACAGAAAAATACAGGCTAATTGCCATTGAAATACCAAACCTTTTAGAGACTATGTGACCCAAGACTTGTGAATGGCAGCCACTGGGTGCACCTATTTTGTGCAGTTCAGCAAATTCCAGGAGGACTGTTCTGTGAATTTGATTAGTCTTAAAGAAGGGCAAAGGAAAAATGATTAAAATACAATTTCCTAGATAGTTGAGAATATGGGCAGACTGGTGTAAATTCCTGAGGCTCTCATTGATGAGAAAATGTTTTGTTTTTTAACTTAAGAAATAAAAGTGAAGTAATTCCTAACATTAAAATTACACTAACTTTTTTTTTAAGTTAGTAGAGGGCAAACATAAACTTACTTGTAGTTTTGTACTTGGCAGAAGTGTGTGTTGTGCATCTACACCCTTTTCACAGTTGTATTGCAAGGAGATTTTTAATGAGCTTCTTTGCCTCTAGGTAGATCAATTATTGGACTCTTCTAATTCATATTCTAAACTACCCAGTTTAAAATAATTTTTATTTTTTTGGAGAACTGGGATTATGCTTAAAATATAAAATTGTCGTAACAACAGTTGTCAAACATTTTGGTTCCAGGATTATTGAGAAGTCTTAAAAATTAGGAAGGACCCCACTTGGTTTTTTGAGAGAGGGTCTCATTTTGTAACCATAGCTGGTCTAAACTGGTTGTGTAGAACAGGCTGACCTCAAACTTGTAACTGTCCTCCGCATGGGTTGCCTAAATACTGTGATTACAGAGATTGCCATCATGCATGCCTAAGAGTCTCTTTAAAACTAGTATTTACAAAATAGTGTTTTAAAAATTTTGTTTATATATGGATGCTTGCCTGTATGTATGTCTGTGTGTCACATGTGTACAGTGCCCATGGAGGCCAGATGAGAGTGGTAGATCTCCTGAAACTGGAGTTAGCTGCCATGTGGTCTGGGAATTGATCCTGGGTCCTTTGCAGGAACAAGTGCTCTTAATTATAGGCATCCCTCTAATTCCTATTTATAGAGTAATGCAAGCCTACATTTCATTAAACTTGAGGTTCCATGGTATTACATATTGCAAAAGATCTAGACAAAGCTGGGCAGTGGTGGCGCACGCCTTTAATCCCAGCACTCGGGAGGCAGAGGCAGGCGGATCTCTGTGAGTTCGAGGCCAGCCTGGTCTACAAG
>NC_022014.1:5120866-5139839 GCF_000317375.1 Microtus ochrogaster | reverse complement strand
AAAAAGCTACGGAGAAACCCTGTCTCGAAAATAAAAATTAAAAAAAAAAAAAGATCTAGACAACTTTACTCTAAACTTAACCTAAGTTAGATACGATTCTTTCATTCTTCATAGGACTGTAGTAGTATCTGGCTTGGTATAGGATATGTACTCTATGGACTAGATACTTAGATTGTTTCAGTGTTTCACTGTTGCCATTGTTTTATATAATTTTGTACATTTATATCTTTGTGCAAGTGAGTAAGTGCTGTGGGATAATGCTCTTGTATACTGTAAAGATTTGTTACTAATAACTAATTTGTTTTAATAAACTACTATTGGCCAGTAGCCAGGCAGGAAGTATAGGCGGGGCAACCAGACTAAGAGAATTCGGGGAAGAGGAAAGGCAGAGATGCAGTCACCAGCCTGACACAGAAGAAGCAAGATGAGCATGCCTTACTAGGAAAAGGTACCAAACCACATGGCTAGACAAGAATTATGGGTTAATTTAAGTTGTAAGAGCTAGTTAATAATAAGCCTGAGCTGATAGGCCGAACAGTTGATAATTAATATAAGCCTCTGTGTTTTTGGAACAGAACTGCTGTGGGATCAGGTGGGACAGAAAATTTTGGAAGTGTGGTTAATTTTTTTTAAGTTTATGTATGTGTTCTCGTGTATATACTACATGTGTGAGTCTCTGCAGAGGCAAGAAGAGGGCATCAGATCCCCTGGAATTTGAAATATAGGCTGATGTATGATACCTGTTGTGGGTGATGGAAACTGAACTTTAGTTCTCTGAAAGAGCAGCAATTGCTCTTACATTGTTCAGCCATCTCTCCAGCCCTAGTGAGGGAATTTTTAATGAAATAATACTGACATTTAAAATAAACAACTTGAGTGTTACGTTCTACTCCAGTAATTCTAGCATTTACAAGGCAAGGAGGACTATTGCCAAGTTTGAGACCACCCTGAGATAAACAACACTTTCTCAGCTAGCCAGGACTACAAAGTGAGGCCTTCTTTAGAACAAAAATAAAACCTTAAAAAGAAGATAGATATTACCAATATTTTGAAAAATATTGTGCAAATTTCAGCCTTATCCATGTTGAATGAATCCTTGCTAAATCCTTGCTAACATTAGATGTTGTTAGTATTCTTAGACTTGTAATTCTACTCAAATTATTTTTTATTAGAATGTTCCATAAATTTACAAATTATTGTCTCAGATTATTTTTGTATGTACATGTGTGCTGTGTGTGTGCACATGGGTATGTGTCTGCTTGCCTGCCTAGCTAGTACTAGGGATCCAACTCTGGTATCTACATGTGTTCTACCTTTGACCTATAGCTTATTATTCTTTGTTTTGAGACAGTTTGCTAGCAGGCCTTGAACTCATTGTGAAGGCCAGCTTTGAACTCAGAGATCTGCCTGTCTCTGTGTCTCTAGTGCAGTGATTAAAGGTGTGCACCACACCTCCTGGCCTTAGCTTATTATTCTTTAAGTATTGAAAGTTTAAGACTTTCAGTAGACATCTTTCCCTCTTTTTATTTTATCAAGTTAGTCAAATATGTTTACAGTATGCTTGTTACATTTTATCAGGTGTATATTTCCAGTTTGTATGGAAACATCCATTTTTTCCCTTTTATTGCCTTATATTGTATATCACATTCAAAAGTACTTTCCCTATTCCAAACTATAGATATTCTTTTGTGTTGGATGTGGTGACACTTGTAGTCTTAACAGCTTGGTACACAGAGGTAAGAGGGTGTTTGTGTTCCAGAGTTGGAGACCAACATGGACAATTTAATCAAGATTATCATTGTGTCCCCTTAAAAAAGTAAAAGAAAAGTATTTTCTTATGTCTCCTTATTTCTTGAATCTTGACCTCACTTTTGGTTATGGCATAGCACTTGTTTAATAAGCATGAGGCCCAATAAACCAAGATTTACCAAAAAAGTTAATTTTAACCAAAGAGCAATCCAGTATTTTTTTTCAACTGATAGTTACAGTGCAGTCTGTTTAGACATTAGTAGTCCATCTTCCCTCAGTTAGTGTCTTGCGTTAGTTATTAATCTTTGGCTGTATCTTTGGCAGAAAGACATCCTAGCTGTTTGGTCACTTTTTGTTCATGAGGGCAATGGTCAACGCATATGTGGTTCTCAGCCCTGGCCACACATTAGAATTACCTGGGGAGTTTTAAAGACACTTAATGTCTGAACCTCATTGCTGACCAACTAGGCTAGACTCTCTAGGGCATGGCTGGACATGGTTAGAATTTATATTCCTCAGATGATTTTCATGGCAGATGGGGATAAGGACCACTCTTATAGGTAAATGTAAAAACTTTTTCCATCGAGAAATTGGTTGGTCAGTAATTTGCTTTCTGCACAAGCATAAGAATGTGAATTTAGTCCCCAGCACCCAGGCTGGCCTGGGGAGGTAGAGATAACCAGATTCCTAGGGCTTGGTGCCAGCCAGACTAGTCTGATTAATGAGCATGAGACCAACAAAATACCGTCTCAGGAAAGTGAAGTAGACAGCTTTTGAGGAGTGACGCTCAAGGTTGTCTTCTGGCTTCCATATGCTCCTGCACACATAAGTGCACTCTATAAAGCATCTGGAAGAACAGCCAATGCTCTTAACCTTTAAGCCATTTCTCCAGGTCCCCCTTCCCCCTTTGTGTGTGTTGTTTGTTTGTTTTGTTTTTCAAGACAGGGTTTTTCTATGTAGGTCTTGACTGTCCTGGAATTTGTTCTGTTGACCAGACTGGGCTCAAACTACAGAAATAACCTGCCTCTGCCTCTGAGTGCTGGGAATAAAGGTGTGTACCACTACTGCCCAGCTTTCTTGTGTCACTTTTGCTACCGAAAATAACCCAAATAGTTGGCCTGCGTATAGAAGGAAACCAAAAAATAGGAATTTCAGTGGGATTAGAAACCACACAGACACTGAGATTAATTTTCTTGTGTGATAGGTGTTGAGAGATGTAGCTTTGTGCAGAAGGTTGCAGAAGAGAGTGGGAAGTGCTTTGTGTTACTTGATGTTCTAATTTGCTTTCTATTGGCTTTGCTTTTGCTGACTAAAAGCAGTTTAATGGAGAGGAGAATTTCAGCTCATATTTTCAGGTCACAGTCCCGTGCTGGGGAAGTCAGATCAGGAACTCAAGTAGAAACCATGAAAAAACACTTTCCTGGCTTCCTCAATGGCTATGTTCATTTAGCTTTCTACAGCCCACCTTCCTGTCTAGAGATGGTGCTGCTTCCATGAGCTGTGCTCTCCCTTATCAGTCGCCAGTCAACACTCTCTCATAGACATAGTTCATGGACCAATCTGACCTGGGCAACACCTCAGTTGAGGGAGTCCTCTTCAAGGTGATTCTAGGTTATGTCAGGTTGACAATAAAAGCTAACCAGCAAACCTGGTCAAGTGATCCAGAGTCTTTCTGATTTTAAAGTTAATAAAAATTTACTATGGTGTGTCACCCTAGAAATCATTTTTGTTTTTTCTCACATACCTGAAAAGATACTAAAAATAAGTAGATACTGCAAACAATTTTCATAGAGGGTTAAGAGTAGGCCCTTTTTGATGTGTGAGGAGACTTTTGAGATGCTGCATCTTGATGGAGGTTGATACTGCTTGGGAGTCTTCTTCCTAGTCCTAGAGTAAAGGTTTTCACATAGATGCAGGTTCCAGCCACAATCAGCTGGAACTGGTGATTTAAAATCAAAGCTGGGCTTTTACAAACTGCCCAAGAGCCAGGCAGAGCTTTGTTCAGCAATTTTGGGGTGTAGCATGAGAATTTGCATTTTTAACAAGTTCTTTGAAGGTGAACCTAATTATACCAATTAGAAGTTGCACTCAGAATATGAGTTCTAAAAGAATAGATTAGCAGAATCAAGTTGGTTGTTAAAGAAATGTTAAAGATGTTAGTCCATCATTTGGATAGTCCAGTCGGGAATCTGATTTAGTAGTAAGTGAAACAATACTATATGTTTATCTGATGTATAGTGATATTTTATTTATGTTTTAATAAATAAAGCTTGTCTAAAGATCAAAAGGGCAAAGCCACTAGAGGCCAGGCAGTGGTGCCACACACCTTTAATCCCAGGATTTGAGAGACAGAGACAGACTGGATCTCTGCGGGTTCAAGGCCACGCAGGGCTACACAAGATCAATGCAGAAACAAATGCAGGTGGTGGTGCCTCACACCTTTAATCCCACCACTAGGGAGTCATGCCTTTAACCCCAGCACTAGAGGGAATATAAAATGAGAGGAGAAAGAGGCTCAAGCTGCTTAGTCTGCTGAGTCTTCTTAGTCTGCGGTCGCCCAGACTTGGTAGAGATAAGACTTGGCTAGTGATTTGGCTGCTTTGCTTTTCTGATTTTTAGCTTGAATCCCAATTTCTGTCTCTGGGTTTATATTATTCGTTCTACACTGATGTTTTTCACTTTGTGTACTATCTCATTTTTCCCCCTTAAAATAATATAAAGAAAGGAAGGTAGCAAGATTTCTCGGTGGGTAAAGGTGCTTCCTGCTAAGCCTGATGGCCTGAGTCCATCCCCTGGGACCCATATGGTGGAACTGACTCCTGCTGGTTGTCGTCTGCCTCCACATGAACATCATGGAACGTGTATATTCAGATACTCACTCACACACAATCATCCCCAATTAAAAATGTAATTAAATTTAAAAATAATGCAAATAAAATGAAATTTTCTATTCAGAAAAAATTTTCTATTCAGAAAAAAATTATTACCTCATCTCTTTTAGATGATCACAACAGAAATAGTTTGTAAAATGACGTGCCTTAGCATAGTGAAGTATAGTGCAGTGTGGGATGTGTATAGCCAATGGAGTAAAAGCTTTTGGGCAGAAGTGCAGAGCAGTTTTAGGTACCTTACCATAACTGCAGAAGAAAATAATTCTTCTACAAGTGGAGCTTGGACTCTGAAGTGAGCTTCCTGGGTTCATATGCAGGCTCTTAGTTATTACCTGTGTGAAAATCACTTTTCCTGTTTCTCCCTCCCCCCCCCCTTTTATATGGGGTTAATAATAGTACGTGCCCCAAGAATTGTTATGTCAATTATGAGGGGAGAATACTCATAAATGAAATGTGTATGAGCAGCTCTTACACGCTGTCTAGTTGGTTTTGTTTGTTTTGTAGAGATTGAGGAGTGCTACTTTGCTGCAGGACATGAAATAGCCATAAATGTGTGACATAAACGTTGAGACTCTTTTGTAATGTTTTAGTGAATGTTGTTTAAATCCAGTTGTTTGTCTTTTTTGAGACAGGGTTTCCTCTGTGCAGTTCTGGCTATCCTGGAGCTCACTGTGTAGACTAGACTGGCCTCGAACTCAGAGGTCCTCCTGCCTCTGCCTCCCCAGTGCTGGAACTAAAGACATGTGCCACCACTGCCTGGCAAAAATAGTTTTTTTATTGTATAAAATTTGAAAGCATGGGATTTTCTAGAGAAGAAAACATAATTCCATCCATACCAGTCTTTTGTTGATATTTATTTATAGTGTGTGTGAGCTTGAGTGTGGAAGTCCCAATTGCTGCAACAAAAACACCTACCAAAAGCAACTCAAATTAGGAAGACTTTATTTTGGCTCACAGTTCCAGGGTCATACTGGCAGGAACTTGAGTCAGCTGGTCATTTTGCATCTGAAGAAAGAGGAGAGTGATAACTGCTAGTTCTGTTGTCGGGGCTTTCTGTCCTGCCTGGTCCCCTCAGTTTTTAAGTCCCAAAGAAATCATACAGAGGTCTACATTAGTTATAAACTGATTGGTTCATTAGCTTGGGCTTCTTATTAACTCTTATAATTTATATTAGCCCATTATTCTTATCTGTTAGCCACGTGGCTTGGTACCTTAATCGGTGGGGCAGTCACATCTTGCTTCTTCTGTGGCTGGGACAGGACTGCAGAATAGGACTTCCTTCTTCCCAGAGACTCAGGACAATAGTTTACTCTAACTCCTTGTAAAATCAAAAAGCGTATTACATACTTCCAAAATAGAACATTATAGACTATACATTACCATTCTCCAAAGGCAGGAGTAAAGACATCAAAGTGAGGGAATACTGGATGGAAGTAATATTGAAACCCAGAAGGGCAAATATCAAATCTTGTAGTTCCATGTCTGATGTCAAAGTACTTAAATGGTTCTGCCTTTCCAGCTTTGATGTCTGCAGTCTACCATCCACCTGGGTCCACAGCTCTTCCTTGGCAAATATCCCATGGTCTGGCATTGCCAACGTCTTGGGGTCTTAAGTGCAACTCAAGCTTCAGTTCTCAGCTTCACACATTGGCCTCTCGGGTCCTCCATGCAGAGACTCCCTTGTCATATAGCTAGCTTTAGCAGCTCTCTGAAAATTTCATTGAGGAAGATTCCATGATCCCTTGACTTTCATGATTGTAAAGTTTGCCTGCCCGCTTGAAATGGAACCTGGTCCCATTGAATCACATGCACTTTTGTTTGTTATTTCTTTCTAGGAGCAGACGATTCTTTAGGCCTTTTTCTTTCACAAGTTGGAAGCTTAGCTGTGTTAGATCTTGCCTTTAGGTCACCTTTCCCTTTATTACATTGAAAATCAGGCTTCTCCTTAATGTCTCCATTTCTTTCAGCACGAGCCTTAGCTGTAACATTAAATTTCCTGATTCTCTTTTTCTCTTCAAACTGCAATTTATATCTCTTTCTGCCCCGTTTGTACTTTTTCATTGCAGACCTGCATAAGAGTTGTTCCTAATAACCATTTGTAAGGATCAGTTAGTAGTTGTCTTGAAATCTCTGTCAAAGAAATTAGTCCTGTATTTAGCTTTAGGTAAGTTCTTAGGATAGAAGTAGAAAGCAGCCATCCTCCCCCCCCCCCCCAAATATTACAGAAACATTCTCTAGCCTAGTTAATATTGTTTCTCTCTGAGACCTCTTGAACGGGAGCCTCCAGTCCACATAACTCTCATTACTACTGTCTTCCAAGCTCCTGCTAAGCATCCCATTAAGTTCTAGTCCAGAGTTTAAAGTCTCCCACTTCTGAAAAGCAGCACCATTAGACCTTTAACAGCAGTAGCCCACTCCCAGATAGTCACCCCCATCCATGCTGATATTTTAATTGGCTTGATCTTGTGTGTGGAGGTTATCACAGCTGCTGTGATATGTAAGGGCAACAGCCATGCCATGTCAAGAAGACAGAATTTCACCATGCTCGTCCCTATCTTCCAGCGCTTTTAGTTTTTTCACCCCTCTTTCCGCAAGTGTTCCTTGAGCCTTGGGTGGATTGACTAGGGCTGAACACTCAACAGTCTCTTACTGTTCTTGGCACTTCAGTTAGTTTGAGTTTGCATTAGCCACTGAACATTGAAAAGCTTCTCTTTCCAAGGTTGAGAACAGCCTGAGTTTATATGTATTGGCATAAATATTTATTTAGAAGATAATCTGATAACATGATCATTTAGTTTGATAACAATAGCAGGTTCTACCTTTTTTGGGCCTGTGACCTTCCCAACTGTGGGCTTTTGACCAGGATCACAGTACCAAGCATGAAATTCCCTCCTTTGGAGCAGGCTTCAGTCCAGTCAGAAAGTGATTAGTCACCCCTAACAGTCCTGCCACTGCTGCATCTGTAGGCTCTATAGTATGCAGTGTCCAGTGCTGGGAAAGGAAAAAAGCTTCTGCTTGCCCTTACTATCTCTGGCAAATTCATCCACCCTGCTGCTGAAGAATTACTTCGCTGATATTAGAACTGTCTTTTTTTTTTACCCCCAGCCTGCAGAGCACTTTCTGGCATCATGAAGGCTAGCCAGCAAGGAAGAAGTTTCCTGGTTGGTTTGAAGTTAATTTCTGTATGTCCAGCAGTCAAAGTATTTGAAGTCTTCAACAATATATATCTATGATGGATAGCCAAGGCCAGTGACAATAACTTGTGTAATCTGGACCTTCCTTGACCAGTAACTACTAGGGAGGTGTATTAGGGTTCTCTAGAGGAACACGTGTGTGTGTGTGTGTGTGTTTGTGTGTATGTGTGTGCGCGCGCGTGTGCCTGCCTGCCTGCCTGCCTGTCTATTTGAAATTTATTAAAGTAGCTACAGTGATCCAGCTAGTCCAATAATACGTCTCTTGACTGACCGAACCTCAAGAATCCAGTAGTGATTCAGTCCATGAGGTTGGATATCTTAGCTGGTTTTTAGTCTACACTGGAATCCTAAAAAAAGTTAGTTCTAATATCAGCGAAGTAATTCTTCAGCAGCAAGGTGGATGAATTTGCCAGAGATAGTAAGGGCAAGCAGAAGCTTTTTTCCTCCATGTCCTTTATGTAAGCTGCCACCAGAAGTTGTCCAGATTTAGGGTGGATCTTTTTGCCTCAAATGATCCAATCAAGAAAGACCTTCACAGGTGTGCCCAGCTGCTGGGGGTTTTGTTGGTTCCTGGTGTAGTCAAGTTGACCACCAGGATTAGCCATCACAGGAGGTGTTCCATGCCTTGTATTTTTGTTTTTTCATTTAATAACTCCTGTTTTCTGTATGCAACATTGTGTACTCAAGCAAGCCAATTCTCTTTCAACTATCTTTTAAGGTTGTATTTTGAAGTTAAGTTTATTAATCAAGGCTTTTCAGATATTCCTGTTGACTACCTACTTGCCCATCTTTTAAAGCTTAACCCTTTAGCCCTCAGTATCCCCTCTTTCTTTTCATGTGTGTCCTACTATCCCTCACTTAAAAAAAAGTTAGATTATGAGATAGTAGGCATCCGTTTGGCTTTTTATGCTTTCTTTTAAATTTATTATTGGATCTATTAACTAAAATGAGTTTTGTGCATCTGTTCATGAGGATTGTGAATCTGATCTCGTGTGTGTGTGTTTGTATGTATATGACAGGGTGGGGAAGTGATAGGATATAGGCCAACTTGGGTATCTTCTCACTCCTCCATCTTGTTTTTTTTTTTTTTTTTTTTTTTTGAGACAGGGCTTCAGTCATCAAATCTGTAGTGTGATTGGTTATATTTGCTGGCCAGAAGGCCTCAGAATCTTCGTGCTTCTAATTAGTACAGTGCCCAACTTCTTACATGGGTGTTAGGGACCTGAATTCAGGTCCTCATGCTTGCACAGCAAATACTTTGCATCACTCCAGTCTTTGCTTGGATTTTTGAACTAGGATTTCACCCTGTAGCATGTAGGATTTCACCACAGTATCATGGAACTCACAATATGGCTTGAGCTGGCCTCAAACTTAGGCAGTTTTCATGCCTAAGCCTTCTGTACTCTGGAATCCACCACTGCATTAGGGCTTTTTTTGTTCTCATTTGATTTCAGTATTAAGAAAATACTGGCTTTGTGAGATAACTTGGGGATTGCTCCTCTTCCATTCTTTTATTTTTTTTTTAAGATTTATTTATTATGTATACAGTATTCTGTCTGTATGTATGCTTGCAGGCCAGAAGAGGGCACCAGATCTCATTATAGATAGATGATTATGAACCACCATGTGGTTGCTGGGAATTGAACTCCGGACCTCTGGAAGAGCAGCCATTGCTCGTAACCTCTGAGTCATCTCTCTAGCCTTTTCCATTCTTTTCCTAAAATTTATCTAATATTAATGTTATTGGGGGTTAGAGAGATGGCTCACAAAAGCACTTTTTTTAAAAGCTGTTCTTTCTAAGGAACCAGGTTTGATTCCCAGCACCCATATGATAGTTCACAGTTGTGTACAACTGTCTACAACTCCAGTTTTAGGGATCCAGTGACCCTTTTGGTCTCTGGGCACCAGGCACACACATGATACACAGGCATACATACAGACAAAATAAACATATTCAAAAAAGTAATTAAATTTTAAAAGTTCACTGGTAAAGCCATCTTAGTCTGCTGTTTTTCTCATTGGGAAGGTTTAAATTATTCATATTAGTTATTCACAGTCGTAGAGGTGCTCTTAATATTCTTTTAAAAACAGTTATTGCAATTATGTGTGTACGTGTACTGGCAAGGCACATGTGTGGAGGTTTTCTATCCTTTGGTTTTCTAAATCCTGGGGGTGAAACTTAGGTCTTCAGACTTGGCTGTAAGCACTTTTACCCACTGAGTCGGGTTGCCAGCCCAATATTTTTTTTTTTTTAGCTTGTTTTTTGTAGAATATGTTTACGGTCAGGTTTTCAGTGTTTTTCTCTTACTTTCCCCTTAGAATTTTTAAATTTAATGGAATATTTTGAGTCAGGGTCTTAAACTCAAGCTGGCCTCACATTTGCTATGAAGATAGCCTTGAACTTCTGGTCCTCCTGCCTCCACCTCTTAATTGTACAAATTACAGGTGTGCTTATGTGGTGCTGAGGATTGCACTAAGGGCTTCAGCATGCTATGTGAACTCTGCCAGCTTAGCCACATCCCCAGTCACCTCTGTTACAGATTTGTCCTTTGAAAATTCATTGAAACTTAAGGACTTTATAACCCAGCAAATGGCTTTTTTATAATTAAATTTTTGAATTAGCATATGAAATAGTTTTTCATTGAGTATTTTAATACATGCATGCCATTGTTTTTCACACATTCATACTCTCCATTACCCTCTTCTTTTCTTCCTTTCCCTTTTCTCCCAAAGGAAGTGTGTGTGTGTGTGTGTGTGTGTGTGTGTGTGTGTGTGTGTGTGAGAGAGAGAGAGAGAGAGTAACATTTATGTGCATGTGTGTGTGGGCACTTATGCTGCAGCGCACAGTGTGAGGGTCAGGGGACAGCTTCTAGGAATTGGTTCTCTTTTTGCACCATGGGTCGTGCTGATTTGGCATCAAGTGTCTTTGCCTATTGAGCCATCTTTCCAACTTTATAAAGTACTACCAATATGCTTTCAGTTTCATGGTTGCAGGACCCTACGCCTCAACACTGTTTTGGACCAGGTACCCTATGCATGCTGGTCAGTACTCTACCACTGACCAAGCTGCATTCTTCAGCAGTGATTTTGTGTATTTAGAAAAAAAAATTACATCTATATTCTACATGTGAGAAAACATGAAGAAACAAAAGCTGTTGTCCTCTCTCATTCCTGACCTCCCATTTGACCTTTCTTTGTGTAGTTTTTTGGTAGATGGTCTATATACATCCTTGAAAGATAGTGCATCCTACAGTTGTAAGGTGTAGTGCTTTATAAAATATCTACTAGAATAAGTTGGCTACTCTTTTAGAATCTTTGCTGGGTTTTGGATGGAAGGGTGTATTATATCAGTTATTAGGAGAGGAATATTTAAAATATGCAATTTAATTACAGACTTGCCCTCCCCCATGCCCCCCCTCCCAGAGTGAAGTCTGCTTGTTTCATACATTGAAGAAGAGCTTTAGAACTTTTATTAGGTTTTTGGGTTTTTTTGTTTTGTTTTGTTTTATTTTGAGACAGGGTCTCTCTCTTACAGCCTTGGCTGGCCTAGAACTCACAGAGATCCACCTGCCCCCGCCTTCAAGGACTGAGATTAAAGGCATATACCACCATTCATTAGACAGATATGTATTTTGGGTTATATTTTTCTGATACATTGAAACCATAATAAAATACCCATCTTGCTATTTTAATATTCTATCTTAAAGGCTACTTTTTTTTTTTTTTACTAATATAGCCATTCCCACTTTCTTATCAGCATCTCCAAATTAGATGTCACCCTTCTAGTTTTCTTGTGTCTTTGTATTTAAAATGTATCTTTTATAAGTAGCATTTAGGTAGATCTTACCTTTTATTTATTCTGACAATCAGTCTTTTAGATCTTTCATCCAGTACCCTCCTAATGGTATCGGTCTACTGTTAGTCTTTTAGCTGTACTGTTTAGTATTTAATGTTGATAACAGAATTGATACACACACCCTTTTGTCTCTTTGGTGTTTTGCTCCTTTTCTCTCTTTACTTTCTCATTATTTTGTTGAAGTCTGATTCCAACGTCTCTATCATTTCTGAATCTGGTTTCTTTTGCAGTCTTTTGCTTGTTGAAATAGATTATTCCTGAGTATCAGTCACATTTCCCTGCCTTTGTGCATGCCCAGTAAGTTTTGAGTGTGGCAAGCACAATGGATGACATGTTACTGAATGTGGTTTGTTGTTAACTGTTGGGGAATGTGACTTTTTGTTCTCTTAGTTACTTTTGGTCTTTTCATTGCTAGTGTTGTCCTTTCTTATGGCAAAGCTTAAAAGAAGCCTTAAACATGTTCTTTTGAAAGTTGGGCTAATTAGACTGTCTCTGGTGATGTATCTTTTCTCTTCATTTCACACATCCTGAGCACTCTATTCCTGCAGTCAGCTTGAACAGGCTCCAGGTGGAGCTGGTGCTGTAGTATCTCCAGGGACACTCAGTTTGATGTGTGATCATACAATATGGACTGCAGTTAGTAGCCTGTAGTGATTGTGTGCTTCACACTTTACAAATGATTTCTTTTTTTCTAAGTTGTCCACAGAATAATTTTAGTGTACCAACCTGTAAAGTGCTGTGCTTTTCTCAATGTATTTGAGCCAAAATATGATGACCAGCTTTTCCAAAATGTTTCTTCTGTATTTTGGAAAGAGTTATATTTACCATAGACAGTAATTTGTTGTCCATCTGCCACTAAGTTAAAACACTTAAGGGTTTTTATGCTGATTGTGATGTAATATTTTTGGTCTTTTTCAATATGTATATATATGCTTATAGCATAAATTTTTTAGCATAGTCCTAAATTACTGTTTTTAACTCTTAGTGAGTTATAGTGCATGCGAGCAGGACCAAGATGCCTCTGTGCTGGTGCTGTGCCAAGAGTTCTGCAAACAGGGTTTCTTGTTGTTCCATGTTTAATAACCTTCTGAAGTGGGCTGTATATCTACTTTCCACAAAAAGTAACCTGTCCTGAGCCATAGTCTTGCTTGTACAGGACATTGTTCAAAATGACACGTTAGAAAGTAGCAGATTTTACTTATACCTCACCTGTAGTTGACTCAAATTATATTTGTTTACCACTTGTCTATAAAATGATAGACAAGTATATAATGTCTTGGTTTTTTTTCTTTATAGGTTTCCCCTTATACAAAATTTATAGAAATTAATAGCTGAGAGTCATTTCCCAGGACTACTTTTTATTAAAGGATCTACTTCTTACAGTCTAAAAAAATGCATCCCTGTGCACTGCGATTTGCCTGACATCTGAGCAAGCCATAGCTCTGTAGTTAAAGTATCTGTTCAGCCAGTCAGGCTTTACAAGGCCCATAAGAAAGTAGACTTTTCTCGGAAGTGTCTGTTTGTGTTTAATGCAGGTAGCCACCATACTTATGTCTCTATACATTTTGAGTCTATAGAACATTCTGCCTCTGAAATATCTTTTTATTCTTTCATGTTTTTGTTTGTTCTAGAACTCACTGTGTAGGCCAGGCTCACCTCAAACTCACAGTAATCTTCCCAACTCAGCCTCCTGAGTACTGAGGTTAAAGATGTACACCACCATGCCTGGCTAAGTATCTGTTTTTTTATATATATTTATATGGGTACTGTTTGCTTTTATGTATCTCATGCATGCAGTTTTTATGAAGGCCAGGAGAGTGAGTCAGATACCTGCTATGACTGCAGTTACAGAAGAACCTGACCCAGGTCCTCTGCAGTAGCAAGTCCCCTTAGCTGCCGAGTCATCTGTCTTTCTTACATTGTGATAGCAAAGAGAGGTTTAATTTGTAACTTTCTGGGTGTGTTTTCTATTTGTTTTGTTGGTTGTTTTGTTTTCTTTTTTAATATTTACTTGATTTTATTTTATGTGCATGAATGTTTTGCTTGCATTTATGGATGTGTGCTACATTCGAGCCTGGTGCCCTCAGAGGCCAGAAATGGGTTTTGATGCCTGGAACTGGAGTTACATGGTGTTATGAGCCACCATGCAGGTGGTAGGAACCAAACCCAGATCCTCTGCAAGAGCAGTACCACACTAAACCACCACACCATCTCTTCAGCCACACCTGTTCCACGGTTTTTAACATTTTTAAAAATAGAACATAAAATAATATAACCAATGCCTGTATTTTTATATCTCAAAATTATTACCTGTTGACATTTTTTGTTGGTTTGCTTTTCATTTTAAAGTCATCTTTATTTTTGAGCTGTTTTAGATTCATAGAGGGTCTTTTTAAATTATAAACTGATTGGCCTAGTATCTCAGGCTTCTTATTAACTCTTATAACTTATATTAACCCGTAATTCTTGTCTGTGTTAGCCATGTAGCTTGGTACCTTTTTTGGTTAGGCAGTCACATCTTGTGTCCTCTACATCTGGATCACGACTGTAGACTGAAACTTTCCTCTTCCCATAATTCTCATTGCCACACCTCTAGTTCCTGCCTGGCTACTGGCCAATCAGTGTTTATTAAACAAGTAGAAGAAACAAATCTTTACAGGGTAAACCAGTGTCCCACAGCACTTGCTCCCCCTTATTTTTTCAAAAACAAGAACTCTGAATCTAATATCTTTTGTTTAGCTTTTTGTCCAAATCATTATTCATAACATATTGTTACGAACACTCTAAACAAAGATAGATATTCATAATCTGTTTTTTGGGAATGTGGGGATAGTTTTCCGGGCTGCGTCCTGCTGATTGGGGGCACTGATAATCTTATAGGGACCTAAAGAAAATTTATAATTTTGGTCAAGTAGATTGGAGTATCCTGTGAGGCTTGATCATCTCAGGCAGCAGTCTTTGAACTGTTCTGGATGTAGAACTCAGACATTTGGGCCATCTATTCCTGCCAGAGATTTCTCAGGGGGTCTTCCTTGATGAAACCTGATTTTTCTTAACCCAGAATAAATCCACGGCCTCTCATTTCTTGTGGAAACAAAAGCAAGACCTCTTCTCCAAAGTAATACACCTTTTGACTTCAATTTTGAAGTCAAGGTACTTTCTTGGATTAATTCAGCACTTATAAACAAGTGTATTTTAGCAGCTGTTGCTCTTTTCTCAGCATTTAAACAATTCAAAGAGAACATAATAACATATAGTATCCAGACTCTCTGTGTATTTTTCATCTTTATGGCTTTATTTTAACCTCTATTTCTTTTATTTCTGTTTTTAATTTTTGGCTTTTTGAGACAGGGTTTCCGAGACAGGGTTTCTCTGACTGTCCTGCCACACACTCTGTAAACCAGGCTGTCCTTAAACTCACAGAGATCTGCCTGCTGCTGCCTCCTAAGTGTTGGGATTAAAGATGTGTGCCACCACATCCAACTACTCTTTTTTTCTTTTAAGGACTTAATCCTTTTTCTTTTCTCTCCCAATTCTATATATATTTTTAAACACACTGCAAACTGTTTATAGAGGCTTTTGCATCTGAAACTATCTTTACTATATCTCTCTTTTTCTGACCACACAAGTCTTTAATTTGCTAAACGATATGACTAGGATTGGTGGTGGCGCACGCCTGTAATCCCAGCACTCGGGAGGCAGAGGCAGGCGGATCTCTGTGAGTTCGAGGCCAGCCTGGTCTACCAAGGGAGTTCCAGGACAGGCTCCAAAGCTACAGAGAAACCCTGTCTCGAAAAACCAAAAAAAAAAAAAAAAAAAAAAAAAGCTGTGGCTTTGATGTCTAGATCCACCCCATTTCTTTGTTTTCTGAGAAGCTAGCTTCATGGTGGAGGTACTGGCTGGAGCCATGTTTATTGCCACAATTGTATGGCGTTTCAAGATTCGTGCACCACCAAGATTAGCCTATAATTCTTGTCTGTGTTAGCTACACGGCTTGGTACTTTTTTCTGCGAGGCAGTCACATCTCGAGTCCTCTGCATCTGGGTTACGGCTGCCTCATAAAGGATTTTCAAGATAGTACAGAAGTCCTGTGTTTGTTCTTCACTGTTAGTCCACTGAACCTTCCCTGTTAATGTCTCATATTCTTGTGGTACATTTGTCACAGTTATTGAACTAGTACTGACACACAGTGATTGACTGACAGCAATACTTGAGTCCGACTTCTTTGATTTTTTTTTTTATATCCTCCTGTTCTTGGTGCCCACCTAACATATTAATACATGTAATAATCAGAGTTCTTTAGGTTTTTCTCAAAGGCAATAGTTTTCCTTATTGTTTCTTGTGTTTTGATGACCTTGACAGTTTGAAAACTGATTAGGGATATTGCTGGATGTCCTTCTTTTGGTATTTCGCTGATGTTTTTCTCATAAGAATAAGATCATAAGGGCCGGAAAGATGGATCAGTGGAAAGCATTTGTTGCTTTTGCAAAAGGCTGGGATTAAAGGCATGCACTACTACCACCCGGTTCCTATGGTGGGATTAAAGATGTGTGTCACCATTGCCTGGTCTTGTAAGGCCAGAGGGACTGGTTTACTCTCTGATCTTCAGGCAAGCTTTATTTATTAAAATACAAATGAAATATCACTACATTTCTCCTTTTTGTCTAACATGAAAAGGTTTGGTTTCCAGCTCCCATGTGGTCCCAACCATTTGTAGCTTCAGTTCCGTGGGAATCTGACGATACAGGCACTAAACATACATGTAGTGCATATACACACATGACAAGAAATACGCTGATAAACATAAAATAAATCTTTTTCTTTTTTAAAGAATAGAGTTATAAGAATCTGTAGGAAAATAAATTGGTCTATTGCTATTTTACTCTCACCGCATCAAGGATGTGCACACCACCAACATGACTCATTATCACATGTGATGTTGCTCTTAATGCTTGGCAGAGGTTTGATCCTTGGGTTTCTCTGCTGTAACATTATTCCTTACCTCCCTCTGTACTGTCACACACCTAAGGGTAGGGATGATGTTCCCCTTCCTTTAAGGTAGAATGTCTATACAGTTTATTTGCTCATCTTTGTCTCTTCATAGTTTTTCATTAAATTTAGCTTAAAATATACATGCTTCATCTTGTTTAAAAACTTAGTGTTGGCTGGGTTTGGTGGTACATATCTTTATGTTTTTATTTTTTATTTTTAGTTATAAACTGATGGCCTACTAGCTCAGACTTCTTATTAACTCTTATAACTTATATTAGCCCATTATTCTTGTCTGTGCTAGCCACGTGGCTAGGTACCTTATTTGGCGAGGCAGTCATATCTTGCTTGCTATGTGGCTGGGTCAACTGAGCTTCCCTCTTCCCAGCATTCTCATTGCCTTGCCTCTACTTCCTGCCTGGCTACCGGTCAATCAGCATTTATTTAAAATATAAGTGACAGGGTACAGACCATTGTCCCACAGCACTCCCCCCCCCCTTAAAAAAAAAAACCCAAGAACTCTGAATCTGATACCTTTGTTTAGCTTTTCTCCTGACCATTATGTGTAACAGCGTGTAACCAACATTCTAAACAAAGAAAAATATCCATAGTCCATTTTTTGGGAATGTGGGCTTAGTTTTCCAGGCTACTTCCTACTGGTTGGGGGCACTGATAAATCTCTACTCAGGAGGCAGAGACAGGTGGATGGATGTCTGAGATCAATATTAGCCTAGTCTACATAGCAAGTTTCAGAGCAGACAGTTACATAGTGAGATCTTGTCTCAACACAATAAAAAAAACTAGCAACAATAAAATTAACAACAAAAGCAAAAAGCTTTGTAACCATTAAAAATTATGCATATTGACTTGATTTATTATAACTTTGTTCATGACTTTTTGAATTACTAGTTTTTTATCTATTGCAGTTTTCTATGTTGATTCTTTCTGTTTCTGAGGGTTTACAACCACATTTTCATATGAAAATTTTAATATTTACAAGAGGTTCAGATAGGGGTATGGGTAAATTTTTTTTTATCAATTTTTATTGCGTTCTACATTTTTCTCTGCTCCCCTCCCTGCCTCTCTCCTCCCCCTTCAGCCCTCCCCCTTCAGCCTTCCCCCAAGGTCCCCATGCTCCCAATTTACTCAGGAGATCTTGTCTTTTTCTACTTCCCATATAGATTAGATCAGTTTAAGTCTTTCTTAGTGTTCTCATTATTGTCTAAGTTCTCTGGGATTGTGGTTTGTAGGCTGGCTTTCTTTGCTTTGTGTTTAAAAACCACCTGTGAGTGAGTACATGTGATAATTGTCTTTCTGTGTCTGAGTTACCTCACTCAAAATAATGTTTTCTAGCTCCATCCATTTTCCTGCAAAATTCAAGATGTCGTTATTTTTTTCTGTTGTGTAGTACTCCATTTTGTAAACATACCACATTTTTCTTATCCATTCTTCGGTAGAGAGGCATTTAGGTTGTTTCCAGGTTCTGGCTATGACAAACAATGGTGCTATGAACATAGTTGAGCATGTGTCCTTGTGGCACAATTGAGCATCCTTTGGATATATACCCAAAAGTGGTATTACTGGGTCTTGAGGAATTTGTTTCCTAATTTTCTAAGAAACCATCACACTGACATCCAATGGGGTTGCACCAGCTTGCATTCCCACCAGCAATGCAGAAGTGTTCCCTTTTCCCCCACAACCTCTCCAGCAAAAGTTGTCATTGGTGTTTTTGATCTTGGCCATTCTTATGGGTGTAATATGGAATCTCAGAGTTGTTTGGATTTGAATTTCTCTGATGACTAAGGATACTGAGCATTTCCTTAAGTGTCTTTTAGCCATTTTAGAGTCCTCTGTTGAGAGTTCTCTGTTTAGGTCTGTACTCTTTTTTTTTTTTTGGATTATGTGATCTTTTCATGACCAGTTTCTTGAGTTCTTTGTATATTTTGGAGATCAGACCTCTGATGTGGGGTTAGTGAAGATCTTTTCGCATTTCGTAGGCTGCTTTTTGTCTTGCTGACTGTGTCCTTTGCTTTACAGAAGCTTTTCAGTTTCAGGAGGTCCCACTTATTAATTGTTTCTCTCAGTGTCTGTGCTACAGGGTTTATTTTAGGAAGTGGTCTCCTGTGCCAATGCATTCAATTGTACTTCCCACTTTCTCTTCTATAAGTAAGGTTCAGTGTGTTTGGCTTTATGTTGAGGTCTTTGATCCATTTGGACTTGAGTTTTGTGCATGGTGACAATTATGGGTCTATTTTCATTCTTTTTTTTTTTTTTTTTTTTTTTTTTTTTTTTTT
>NC_022014.1:5119371-5120611 GCF_000317375.1 Microtus ochrogaster | reverse complement strand
GTGTGGATTAATATCTGGGTCTTCTATTCGGTTCCATTGGTCCTCCTGTCTGTTCTTACGCCAATACCAGGCTGTTTTCAGTACTGCAGCTCTGTAGCAGAGTTTGAAGTCGGGGATTGTGATGCCTCCAGAAGTTCTTTTATTGTACAGGATTGTTTTGGCTATCCTGGGTTTTTTTGCTTTTCCATATGAAGTTGAGTATTGTTCTTTCAAGGTCAGTGAAGAATTTTGCTTGGATTTTGATGGGCATTGCATTGAATCTGTAGATTGTTTTTGTTAAGATTGCCACTATTCTGCCTACCCAAGAGCATGGGAGATCTTTCCACTTTCTGGTGTCTTTTTCAATTTTTTTTCTTCAAAGATTTAAAGTTCTTGTCATACAAGTCTTCCACTTGTTTGGTTAGAGTTACTCTGATATATTTTATGCTGTTTGTGGCTATTGTGAAGGGTGTTGTTTCTCTGATTTCTTTCAGTATGGGTGAATTTCAACAAGAGATTTTTGCCTTAATCATTCTTTCAAAAATTAGGTATGCTATACCAGCACAGATCTAACAGGACTGCAAGTTCAAGGCCAACCTGGGCTCCCTATTAAAATGTTCTGTCTCTCACACAA
Source organism: Microtus ochrogaster (assembly GCF_000317375.1). NCBI lineage: Eukaryota > Metazoa > Chordata > Mammalia > Rodentia > Cricetidae > Microtus > Microtus ochrogaster. The sequence continues at coordinate 5,119,998 of NC_022014.1, read as the reverse complement.
AAACATACTTAAAAATTAGAATTACCCTGAAGCAGATTTGCTTATCTTAGATAAGCAAATTTACTTTGTATAATGTGTATTCTGTCTATGTAGAAATTTTGTCTTGGTTTTGACTGTAGACAGAGTTTTGAGCTCTTGTATATTTTGAGACAAGTATCTGAAAGTCTGTTCCCTGTTAGGAACCAGTAATTTGCTGAACGGCGTGGTGTATGCCTTTAATCCCAGGCCTAGGGGCTGGGGGTGGGGGCCAGAGGCAGGTGGATCTCTGTGAAGTCAAGGCTAGCATGGTGTACAGAGAGAGTTCCAGGACATTCAGGGTTATACAGAGAAACCCTGTCTCTACAAAAAACAAAAGCCAAAATTTTAATGTGACATTTTCTTATTAGTAAAAGCCAATATTTAATCAGCAGATAATGATGTCAAACTTATATGCACATTATCTATTAAGGATAATAATGTGGCTCTTGGGGGCTGGAGAAATGGCTCAGTGGTTAAGAGCATTGCCTGCTCTTCCAAAGGTCCTGAGTTCAATGCCCAGCAACCACATGGTGGCTCACAACCATCTGTAAAGAGGTCTGGTGCCCTCTTCTGGCCTTCAGGCATACACACAGAATATTATATACATAA
>NC_022014.1:5118117-5119126 GCF_000317375.1 Microtus ochrogaster | reverse complement strand
TTGGTTTTTCGAGACAGGGTTTCTCTGTGGCTTTGGAGCCTGTCCTGGAACTAGCTCTGTAGACCAGGCTGGTCTCGATCTCACAGAGATCCGCCAGCTTCTGCCTCCCGAGTGCTGAGATTAAAGGCGTGCGCCACCATCGCCCGGCTTTGCTTTATTTTCTAAGTGGAAACTTCATGTTCTCAAAACTGAGCTGTACTCAATTTGTATTTCTCTCCCAAGTAATAAAGAATGAGCTGTAACATAGGCCATCTTAAATGTTTGCCACAAAGAGAAAGGTAATGCTGGGAGATACAGACTTCAAACATTATCTTGCAGTTACTGATTTTAGTTTTTGCCTGTCTTTTTAAACTTAGAAAGTGTTCATTTCAGATAGTCCTGGTTGCTCAGAGAGATATCCTACATCCTATTTTTGGAAAGAGATCTTAAAGCCACTTCAAGATTGTACAGTGCCTTGTGGTTTTTTAGATTGTTTTCTCAAGTGCTGTCCCATTCAAATCAGCATATCATGTGCATTTGCAAGTACATATTCTCAACCATGAGCAGGTGTCCTTCTTGGACAGGCATGGGGTACAGAGATAAGGATGGATGAGGAGGTTATACTGTGCATGTATACATGTGCACATGTAAGTGTGTGTTTGTGTATGTTTGTATATTTTGAGTGATTTTGGGGGGGGTCATTACCTTTTTGGCAACAGTGCTCTCTGGGTTGTATGACTTAGCCTTTATTTTATCTACTGCTGTTGCTACTGTCACAGAGGGTTCTGTAAGCCAACAGGAGGGAAGCAAAAGGAGATGGGCAACTCTAACTCTCGACTAAGTCCTTATGATTTGATTGTCAGATTTGAGCAACTTTCATCTTGTTGTCATTGTTGTGAATGCTGTTTTTCCAAGATGGTGTTTAGCTCATAAACATTGATAGCCAGCTCATTCTTGTTTTTTTCCATTCTATTTTGTTTGATCTCTCTCCTTTCTCTCTCTCTCTCTCTCTCTCTCTCTCTCTCTCTCT
>NC_022014.1:5094081-5118017 GCF_000317375.1 Microtus ochrogaster | reverse complement strand
TGATCTCTCTCCTTTCTCTCTCTCTCTCTCTCTCTCTCTCTCTCTCTCTCTCTCTCTCTCTCTCTCTCTCTCTGTGTGTGTGTGTGTGTATGAGAGAGAGAGGGAGACACACACACAGACTGACTACTGACTATATAACCTTGTCTAGTTTTGAACTTGTTCTATTGACCAGGCTTGCCTCAGATAGCCTAGCAGATGAAAGTGCTTGCTGTGAAATCGTGGCACTTGAGTTTGATTGCTAGAACCCATGGCAGAAGGAAAGAACCAATTTCCTTTTTTCTTCTTGTTGTTTTTCGAGACAGGGTTTCGCTATAGTTTTTAGAGCCTGTTCTGGAACTAGCTCTTGTAGACCAGGCTGACCTCGAACTCACATAGATCCGCCTGCCTCTGCCTCCCATGTTCTGGGTTAAAGGCGTGCGCCACTACTGTCCATCAAGAGAGAACTAATTTTCAAAATTGTCCTCTGACTACTATACATGTGGTGCGGTAAGCATGCACCCACACTCACACACATTCTACACAAAGAAATAATAAAAGATCTTTTATAAGCTAGGTGCGGCATATGCATTTAATCCCAGGATCGCATAGTTTGAGGCTATCATTTGATGCTATCCTAGTGAGTTCCAGACCAGCCAGAGTCAGAACTACCTAATAAGATCCTGTTGCAAAAACACAAAAAAGTCCCACCTTTCTCTGGACAGATGGTTACATACTTGTGATATTATAGATGTTTAGGTTACTGGAGTAGAGATAAACTTTGAAGCTTCTTCCAGTGTCTTGCCACAATTTCTTTCTTGCTGATGATGTTGAACATTACTGGTGCTTTATAGTGGGATTCCAGGCCCAGTTCTGGTTTGGTCTGTTGAGACTGGCTTCTTGGTCTGGGAATCCTCTCTCCACCTAGAGATCCAGTTGATGAGGTGAAAGCACTCATCTGATTTCTTTGGGTCTTATGTCTATTACCCTGGTCATGAGAATACTTGCCCTTCCTGTGTAGTACTTTTACCACTCCACAGTGCATTCTGAAAGATAACTAGCGGATACTTTGTTCTTGGTTGATAAACATGTGTAGGACTTCTGCCTTTTAAAATCCCAGCAACAGAGCTGAGTGAAACAGGTAGGCCAACTGGGTGGTGGTGTACACTTTTTAATCCCAGCACCAGCACCCGGGAGGCAGGTAGATCTCTGAGTTCCAGGACAGTCAGGGCTACACAGAGAAACCCTGTTTCAGGAGAAAAAAAAAGGAAAAAAAAAGGAAACAGCAGCAGCAGGTGGGACTATATAATAGGTCCCATATAAGTCTCATTGCTGGCACAGTCTGTTCCTTACATAAGGTGGCTCCTTTCTGTGTTTTTTATTTGTTGTTGTTTAGTGAATGTAATGACACCTTACTGTTTGAACTTGGAAGGAAAATTTGACTCCAGTCTGTTTTCTAAGCTTTCCAATTTTCAGGTACCAAATAAATCCTAATGAAGCAGCATCTCTGGCTGCCACAATTGAACCACAGTTCAAATTGCAGTGATAATTGAACCTTTGTTTTACTGGGAGCCAGCACATGATTGCTGAAGCAGTAAACAAAAGCTGTTTGAGCTTGATACTTGTTTCTGTTTTCCCTCCTTCCTACCTTTTCAGCAGGGACTGGTGGTAAAGATCTGATAGTGGTGGCCAAATCTCATTCATTCAGTTATTTTCCTAGTTACACTATCATACATTAGAGCAGTGTGTGACAGTTTACAGTCTTGTGATTAAATAGTATTTGGTGTAGATGTTTTAAATAATTCAGAAGTTTTAAAAGAGAAAAACCTGGGGCTGTTGAAACAGTTAAGTAGGACTAGCCATGCAAACCTGATAACCTGAGTTTAGTCCCTGGAACTCCCATGAAGGTAAGAGAACTGACTTCACAAAGTTGTCTTCTGACCTCCATGTTCACTTTGTTAACACACACACACGCACACACACACTAATACATAAAATAGAGTTTAAAGAAAGAAAACCCTCTAGATTAATCACTAAATGTTTTGAGGTTGTACTCCGCCCCCCAACACTTGCTCTGTACATGTTTCTTGAGGATTATATACTTTGTGGTCTGCCCTTTTCATTTTACTCTTACAAGGTGTTTCTCTCTGTCACTAATCGGATGCTGTTTATACTGTGAAAGTTGTCTCAGTAGCCCGCCAGTCACTTGACTCTGCTTCTCCCTTCTTTTGAGCTTCTCTGGGTCTCTGTGTGTCAGGTGCTACGGCTTTTAGCTACCTCCAAGTCCTCTGACAAGCAGGCATCACTAGTCAGAAGCCCTCGATGTAAGAGTGTCGTTTGTCCATGATCTTTTTGATAGTGCTTTTTACAGTTAAGTATTTGATATGTTATAGAGTTTTGCACATGTCTTAAAATGCAAATGACAGCCACCTTTGAGTGTGTCTTACACTTCGGGTGAAGGCATTTAGAGTTCTCGGTTTACCTTTACCCATTCCAGGCCTCCTGTTGTCACCGATGTATAAAGCTTGTCAGGAGTGAACAGCATAGAACCTGTTTGTATCCCTGTAGTTCCCACCTAGAGCTCACCCCACATACTGTTCTCTCATTGTCATGATAAAGCTAACAGCCTCTTTCAAGAACTTGTTCTTGCGGCTTGAGAGATGGATTAGTGGCTAAAGAACACTTGGCTGCTCTTCCTTTGGGACCTGGGTTTTGGTTCCTAGCACCCACTTTGGGCAGGTTATAACTGCCTACAACTCCAGCTTCAGTGGTCTTCTAGACTCTGTGGGTACCCATACACATGTGGCATACACATGTACAAAGCACGCGTGTGTGTTGTAATAGGGAGCTGAGGGCTGCGTCCCCGGTGCCCGCCTGCCCGCATTGCTAGCTTATGCCCCGAAATAATTACACGGAAACTGTATTCTTTTAAACACTGCCTGGCCCATTAGTTCCAGCCTCTTATTAGCTAGCTCTTAAATATTGACCTAACCCATTTCTAATAATCTGTGTAGCCCACGAGCTGGCTTACCAGGAATGATCTTAACCTGCGTCTGCCTGGAATGGGAGAATCATGGCGACTCCTTGACTCAGCTTCTTTCTCCCAGCATTCTGTTCTGTTTACTCCACCTACCTAATTTTATGTCCTATTAAAGGGCCAAGGCAGTTTATTTATTTAACCAATGAAACAACAGATGGAAAGATGACCTTCCTCCATCACGTGTATGCGCATGCACTCACGCATGAAAATACATACCTTTCTCAAAGAGAGCGTGTTTTTGTTTCATGCCCTGGTGTAGCAGAGGTGCATTTCCTGTGCTTGCTTTCTTTTGGGTCCTACTCTGTCCTCCTTCCCCATTGTTCTGGGTCTTGCATTATTGATGCTTACATTACGTCGCTCCTTTGAGCCCTCCTCTAATATCATTTGTCATTTTCATCAGTGAGTGGACTGTGAATGGTAAAGGATGGCATAGCTGTCCTTTGTGTGTAGAGGGTTTGGGACATGTGTAGTTTATCCAGTGATGATCAGTTCTGCTTGTCATATAGCTGAGTTACAGTTTGAATTAAAAATGTGTTGATAAAGGAAAATGATATTTTCCCTCATGTCTCCCATTATCTTCTCTTCCCCTTCTTCATTGCTACCGTGGGCCAGGCTGGAAAGGGCTGCTTAATCCTGAAGAGACTGTTCTTCTGCCTTTAAAAGGTATTAGGATTTGATGGAATTAGGCAAAATAATTCACTTACATTTTATCCTCTCTGGATTATTTTGCCTCATACTCCATGCTTTCTGTAAAGTACTCTGGGCAAGAGTACAGTGAATGTAAAGGTGCGGACTCTTGGTTCCTGTGCCATGTGTAATAGCAGGATGCACCCACCCTATGTGATCTTTCTTAGTGGTCATTGGCCACATTGAGAACATTGCCAATATAAGACCCTTCCAGACCAGTCAGATTTGGGATCCCAAATTGTTCCTCACTGTGAATACCTGCATTTCCCAGAGTGTAAGACTGTCCTGTAATTTAAGCACTGATTGAAACTTAAAAAAAGGCATAAAACTTAAAATATGAAAGAATTGTGAAAGTTTCACTGTGGTCACCTGAATGTTCCTGTTTTACGTATGAAAAACAACTTAAGGCCGGAGGCAAGAGGTTCGTCCCTACCATGTGGCTAGTTATGAGCAGGATTAGAAACAAATTTCCAACTGCTCCCAGTCCGGTGTTTTGCTTATCAATGAACATAGATTACATCCTGAAGAGATAGTGTCTTCAAAGGTCATGGCCTGCTGAGGCATAACACTGGTACTGAGTATGGCTTCATTACCAAAAAATTCTAGTGTCCCAGGCCTGGAGTTCTTACTGCTCTGCCAAGGTGCCTTAATGGAAGTCATATCCAAAGGAAACACAAGAAGTGTTTTAAGTACTTTTGCAAGTAGGGTTTACCATTGGTAGCAAGTGTTAAGATCTGGGGCTGTGTCTTCCTCAGTGCTCCCAGGATGGCACTGTTACCGACCCATATCAGCTCCCCCCATTTCTGCTTCCCAGGTGTGCTCTGGTTGGTGAATGTGCTGCCTATGAGATTGCCATTACTGGTGTATGTCCCTTAACTTTCCATTCATCAAGTTGAGGTGCTGGAAGGATTCCAAGAGCAAGTGGGTGATAGCTGCCGACTGAATACAGCCATGTCTTCCCATGAAAACTACTCTTCTTGGCTCTTTTCCAGCAGTGGTGGGTTGCCAAGAGAGAAATGCTTTGGCTTTACAAATGATATAGCCATAGTCTAGAATAATAATAGTTCTTCTTTCCATTAGAAAGAATGAATATTACTGGCCCTTAAATTATTTAGTTTTTTTTTTTGTTTCGAATGTACTGAATCATATTTTCGTTGTTTTTTGTTTTATTTTCTTTTGGTTTGTTTTTTCCAGTCAGGGTTTCTCTTTATAGTTATAACTGTCTTGGGAACTCGCTGTGTAGTCCAGGCTGTCTTCAAACTCCCAGCGATCCACCTGCCTCTGCCTCTGCCTCCAGAATGCTGGGATTAAAGGTGTGCGCCACCAGCATCCAGCTGAATCATAGTTTTTTTATAAAACTCATTTAAATCTGTGGTTTATGTGTATTCCATTGCATAGAGAAAGGTTGAAAGTGTAATGGCATTTCATTTGTATTTTAATGAATAAAGCTTGCCTGAAGATCAGAAAAGTAAAACAGCCAGCTACTGGCTCTTTACCTCTACTTCAGTCAGAAATGGTGATCCTGCCATGAATCCTCAGAGTGAGACTGAGACTGAGAGCTGCCTCCTCCTGTTTTATAATCCTCTCTAGTTCTGGGATTAAAGGCGTGCACCACTTACTGCCTGGTTTCTATGGCAAACTAATGTGGCTACTGGGATTCAAAGTGTGTGTCATTACTGCCTGATCTGTAAGGCAGGCCAGTCTTTCTGTTATACTTTTCTGATCTTGTCTCTGCTTAACTAACCTGTCATGTCATAATGAAGATGCACCAAGTGGAGCAGTTGCTGTGTGGCCCACATGCTAGCAGGAAGCACCTTGGTTTCTTTATTCATGAACATTTTTGTTCAAGTTTTTGTTCAAATTTTAGCTAATGTGCATTATGCCAGTATATTTCTGTTTCTTTATTTTTCTTGAGATAGTCTTCCTATGTAGCTTAGTCTGATTCTCCTGCCTCAGCTTCCTAGGTACTGGGACCATTGGTGGGTACTACCATACTCAGTTGCTTCTTAATAAATTTTAAATTGGGATGAACAAAGTTTTCAAGTTGAAAATATTTATGATTTACCTGGATAGTTTGAAAATAATTGTCTCTTCATGGTATTTCTACAGGTAGTGAGCCCTAAGAGTGCTCTCTCTCATCGTTGTGTTTTTCATAGTCCTCAGAACATTTCTCTCAATCTGATACAATGATCCCAGTTGCCCTCTTGCTGCCAATTAGTGTGTAAGCTGCTCCCAGTCACTTGACATTCTCAAAATTCTGCTCCTTTATCTCATTATTATTGTAGGCAAACTTTGGAAAGAAGCCATATTTAGTGTAATTTGACCCCCAAAGCCTCAGAATAATCATGAGAGTACAAGTAGTCAGCATTTGTGTACTTTCTCTATGGTAGCTCCAATTTGGAATTCTTCATGAATATTTTTTTTCTTTCAAATCCTTACACAGCCATTAGAAGGAGGTATTTTCATCACCATTGTACACCAAAACATGGAGAGACTTAAGTAAACTGCCCAGGAAAGGTCACACAGATAACAAGTGGCAGAGCCACCATTCAGACCCCAAAGCTCACAGGCTCGACTACAAGAAATTCCTGCTTCTGTAAATGGCATCTTACTTGGGGTAGTGTGCTAATATTTGTCACGCCCCTTACATCAGACATTGTATTGCCATTGTCCTGCTGGCTGTAGTTTTCCAGGTCTTTGTGGACAAAGCCAGTGTCTCTGTCCAGTGGTTCTCATTTCAGTGTGGTGTACTTAGAAGACATAGTTCTATGCAATGGGGATTGACAGTCCTCCTGGTGTAGGACAAATGCACTGTGGTCACTTGAATGTTCCTGGTGTAAGACAGTGCCTCTGGTTTGAGTATATGACACTTAGAGTGAGGTCTTGAGCTGATCTCTGATGTTCCTGAGCTTTCTAGGCAACCCTTTGCTTGTCTGTGAAGTGACAGGTAGCAGCTTTGACTAAAAGTCATACTTTTCTTTTTCTTTTTTGGTATGTTTTCAGGTCTCCCTCCTTCCATTTGTTATGGTATGTGGTTTAAGTGTATATAAAATTATGAGGAAAACTGAAGCCTACTTTTGGAAAAATAACTCCTGGTCTTACTGAAATCATATCAAACTTAGCACTTATCACTGGAAGCATTCCCCATGGTCCTGCTGAGTCCTTGTGAGCTCCTGCATGGCCGCATGTGTCTGCTTGTATTCCCCTTCCTGGTGGTCACATAACCTGTCCCATAAGATTTGGTCATATCTGTCTGGCATTTCGTTGGACCTTCCTTTCAATATTAGGATGGTCATCTGGAGATGCAAATGTACTGTGGTCACCTGAATGTTCCTGTTTTGTGCATTTGTTGTGGGATGATTGACTTCACGAGTGGTTATGTGTGCAGTAAAACTCTGACATGAGGAATGGGGTTCTTTGAGGTCAGGGCTGAGCTGCTTGTTCTCTGAGTATTGCATTAGCTTAAGTTCATTTTCTCATGGGCAAGCAATATTCATTCTTGGAGCTCTTAGGAACTGGCCTCCTTTGAATATCTAATAATATATCTTTTAACACACACACACACGTTTATCAAGTGTTAATACTTTAAACAAAAATCCTCTGTTCTGTCCCTACTGACAATTCCAGTTGTCTGCCCATTGTTTCAGCCCTGTGGAGTGTGGACTGCTCTTTCGGGAGAGGAGCTATCACTGGTGTGGTCTCAATATGGAGAAAATGCCCCTCTCTGCTCCTGTCCTGCAGAGAGGCAAGAAGGTAGATGTGTGGCATAGCACTCCTGTAAAGCCTGCCCTGGGAAGGGGCCTTCTTTGCAGTGACTGACCTGTGCCTTCGACCCACTACCTTTTCAATGTCAGTGCCATTTGCCTTAAGCCCTCTAACTTTTGAATTTCTGTGACTTGTCTTTTTAATTTGATAGAGATCTTGCTTGATGAGTTTGGAGAGGAAGGTGAACAGTTAGGATGTTCTCTTGGTTAGTGCAGTGCAGAGAATCTTTGTATTCTTTTGGAGCCCAGAGCTTGTTTTATTATATCATTATAAGTAGGAAATAATATTTTTTTCCCATTGAAGCAAACTGAGGAGGCTTTCTGCAACCAGAGGTGCTCATTGATGCTAATGGGTTAGTGTTCTGGTGCCCAGATTTGTTTGGTTTTGGGGGGAGAGAGAAGTGTGTCTCTAGGTTAGAACATAATGGGGTCTTACACCAGAGCCAAGGTTTGTTGGCATAGGAAGTAAGGCAAGAGAATTTGCTTTATTGACAGATTGTTCTCCTATTTGTGTTGTGATCAAATACAAAACTGCCATCCTGTAGAAATCAACTCTAAAGTGTCTTCAGCATTTTTAGCATGACCAGGTGAACTGCCAGTTGACTACTATCTAGTTATTTTTATACTGTTTATTATTATTTGTTTGTGTGCATGGTATAAGTATGTGTTGGTGTGATTATGACTTACAGGTGTATGTTATTGTGCCCGGCTACTTATTTATTTATTTGTTTGTTTGTTTGTTGGGGGGGAGTGTTGAGACAGGGTTTCTCTTTGTAGTTCTGGCTGTCCTGGAACTCACCTCTCGAACTCGCAGATTGCCTGCCTTTGCCTCCTGAGTGCTGGGATTAAAGGCGTGCACCACCACTGCCTGACTCGGTGCCCAGTTTTTACATTAGTGCTGAGGATCTGAACTCAGAGATCTTCAAAGCTTGTGAAATCAACATTTGACCAGCCTTCGCTTCCAAAATTTAGAAAATAGAAAGAAGACAGCAGCGTCTCCCCCTAGTCCCCCTCCCCCCATCATGCTTTGCTGTTGTGCCCTGGCTTCAGTGACTCGCTTTCTCCAGGACTGACATATGCTCTTGTTGGGGGAGGGGAGGTCTTATAGTGGTGATGCCTTTGAGTGGTCATTTTTTTGAGTTCTCTCCTCAAAAACTAAGCACCTTCAATGTGAGATAAATTTTTGAGGGAAGCAAGATCTCCTGGTTTTATGCCCAAGACAGACTCGGCATGGATTGGCATAAGTACTGTTGTGGCAACTCTGTAGAGTTGAACAATGCTCTGTGCTTTCCATCATCTTTTTATGATGGTATCTGTCAGAAGGATAGCCCATCCTTTCTTCCATTGTGTTGAAGGCTGTCAGTTGGATTGTGGTTGTGCAGCCCAGGACCTGAGCAGCTTCTGTCTGGTTGCTGGATAATTGCCAGTTTGCCATGAGTGCCCTTGTGTCAGTGAGCAAAGCTTGCATGGGATTCTCCCTAGCCCACAGGCCCTTCCCGAGCTCAGTGGATCTCCTACCTTGGCTGCACAGGCTCTCTTACCTACCTGTTGTGTACATTTCACTCATTAGGACTGCAGTTTGCATAATTTTATTCTCCTAGTGAAGAAGGACATTGTCAGATAAGCAGATTCTTAGGTGACTGATTGGCATACATCATCACCGTGCTTTTTCATGGCAAGTAGATAGAGCTGTGAAGCATTATTTAATAGATTCCATTTTAGGATAGTTCTTGTTTTTTTTTTTAATTTTTTTTTTTGTTTTTTTATTTTATTTTTTTTGTTGGTTTTGTTTTTGACTCCTACTTTACTTTTCTGTCTTTTGAGATGAACTTGAATTATCACTGACAGTTTCTTTTTTGCTTTGGGTTATACTCAAGAGTTTCAGTAGCAAGTTTAAACTAAATCTGATAAACTTAGCTTTAAATTTATTAGGTTATTAACAAGTAACTATTAGGAAATTAAAAGGACTAAGTATTTTGATTACTGATTGGTTTAGACATCTCAAGTTTATTGTTTGATTGTGAGCACTGGTGCTAAGTATTAGCCTAGACTTGGCGGCTATAGATAATTTGATTTGATCAATGAAGAATGGATACATAATTAGTAATCCAGAAATCTAGATATTTTAAAGTGAATGGCTTTTCCTTAAATATGCAGCTAAGGTCATTGATTTCTACTTAATATCTCTCTCTCTCTCTCTCTCTCTCTCTCTCTCTCTCTCTCTCTCTCTTTAAGATGGGACAAGCCACTTGATATTAACTGTGGTGGCTTCTTGGAGACTTAGGTCTACGTTTTTGACTCAAAATTTAGCTACCAGCTCTGATCTGACTGAGAATGGACTGGTGCAGGAAAGGGTGTGGTGCCAGATGCTAAAGTTTGGACCTCCTTAGTTAGTCTGTAGTTTTTTGTTATAGGTTCAGGATGGGACTTTTGCCCCTAACTTTGAAAATGTGTAGTGAGTTTCTTTGAACTGGATGCCTGCAGTGTGCTGTCTATGACCTAAGACTTTGTCTATGATTCTTAACCTTTTGGGACTTGAAGCCATGCTGAAATGGTCAGCTTGTCAAGGAGAAAAGATGTGAAGAAATTTCCTGAAGAAAGTTGAGTTTGCTAATGTACACAAGGCTGAGATGGGAGGAACATGAGTTCAAAGCCAACCTAGGCAACAAATGCAGCAAGACAATATCTTAGTAATTTAAAATTAAAGAAAGGAGTTAAGGTAATTGGAATAGAGAGGGAGGAAGACATTTTCTAAAGAAACCTATGAGAATATTTTGAAATACAGTATTTTTCCTTAAAAATCAACCAACTAGAAAGTGCTAGAGTCTAATCAGGCAAACACTAACCTATCTGACCAGATACACACTCCTGATGTTCACCTTGGCAAGGTGGTCTTTGGAATGGTTCAAGAATGTTTGCAGTTACAGAAAAAGACTTTTTAAAAGAATAGTTCAGGGGCTGGAGAAATAGCTCAGAGGTTAAGAGCACTGACTACTCCTCCAGAGATCCTGAGTTCAATTTCCAGCACCTGCATAGTGGCTCACAACCATCTATACTGGATCTGGTGCCCTCTTCTGTCACACAGGAATACATGCAAATACAGCACTCATATACATAAAATACATAAATAAAGAATGGGTTAGGTATGCTTTCAGAATCATAGAGAGCCCTTGGGGGAAGTTTATTGTTCTGGTACTTGTGGTCTCTTTCTTCAGTGCAGGGTCATATGATGGCACTGGACCTTTCCCATACCCTGCATGCTACCTACTTTGGTTCTTGGTGCTAATTATTCTTGCTGTTGTATTCTAATTAATCTGGAAGCCTCTAGCCAACATTGGGTTTTTTTGTTTGTTTGTTTGTTTGTTTTTAATGTTTGTCAAGTTCAAGTATATAAGAAGCCAAGTCCTTGGAGAGTCGGAAAGCTCTATACATTCTCAACTGGGCATGGCTCCAAATACTCGTGAACAGTGAGGGTGGATTGATTGTGGCTGAATGAAAGCATGCGCTCAAAAAGGTTTGGTTCAAAATAGAGAAATTTAGAAATGGGAAGTTTTACTTCTGTGAGTTTTTGTTACTGTTTTTCAAATCTCAGGCCCTTAAGAACAGTACGTGAGGGCCAGTGAGATGGTTCAGTTGGTAAAGCACTTTTCCATCAAGCGTATAATGGCCTGCCTGAGTTATGTAATAAAACATAGAGTAGTGGTTGCTACTTGAGTTAACCTAGTGTGTTGCTTTCTGAGAACAAAAAATTCTGTTTGTTTTTCTGAGTTTGAGATGACAGTTGGAGTCTTGTTCCAATCAGGAATGCCCTTTGTACTCACTTAGCTACTGCCTTGACCTAAGTCTCCTGAACTCGGGGTTGAGCCTCATTGCTGGGTTTAGTGAAGGATTTGTGTTTCTGATTATTTAAATTAAATACCTAGTAGAAAAGTTGCAGCTAGAATGGGTTCACTTTCAAATAGATGAGAAAGCTCAGGTGCACATAGCAAACTCCTCTTCCCTTCCCCTTTGGCATGTAGGTATTATTAACATCAGTTGGAGTTAGTTGTGTTGTGTGTGGATTTGTTTGCAACTTAGACTTTTAGAGCTAAAAGAAATTAAGTGATTTAGAGACCTTGGAAGCAAAAAGAATGACTGCCATGAAAGGAATATACATTATACAGAGTGAACTTACCAGCTGAGTGTGGTAGTGATTTCTTAGGTAGAAGTTAACCAGTGTATGTTGTTGGGTATGAAACCTATGACCTAGAACATAAAGTGAAATTATCTTCTGAGCATCCCCAGTATAGGTGGAGTTTTTCCTGTCTTTTTGGCAGCTGCTTCCCAAATAACCAAAACAGAGGCTTAATATTAATTGTAAATGCTCGGCTAATAGCTCAGACTTATTACTAGCTAACTCATTTTAAATTAATCCATATTTCTTATCTATGCTTTGCCACATGGCTTGGTACCTTTTCTCAGTACGGCACATTCATCTTGCATCTTTCTACATGTTTGCAACCTTCCAGATTCCTATGACTCTGTCCTTCCTCCCAGCATCCTTAGTCTGGTTGTCTTACCTATACTTCCTGTGTGCCTTTTTTATTAACTCAGTTAATATTTTTTTATTAATGAGAGCAACACATTTTCACAATGTACAGGATTATTCTACAGCACCCCAGCTTACTTGTAATTTCTTGAATAGAACTTTGGCCCTTGGAGGTCTTCCTGCTCAAGATTGTTCTTCCCACTCCAAACATCTAACAAAATATGATGCCAGACATGCAGAGCAAGTAATAGACATCAGAGAAGAATGTAAAGAATATAAATGTAAAAAATGTAAAGCTCTCTTAAAAAAAAAAAACGGTGGTCAACGAGAGCACCCTGTTTCTTTATTCCTCCTCAAGGGGACCAGGTACTTATTTGGACACTATTTTGGGGTCTTCCACATATACTCAAGGATGTTAGAGCTAATTGGACTTGTGTGTGGCTGGCCTGGAGGCAGAGGTGGGAGTCCCTCCTTCCTGACCTAGCCTTAATTTACTGGATAGTTGGTTTTATTTCAGCTTAGTCTAAAAGAAAATAAACTCTATTAGAGAAAATATTCAGCATGTATAATAATGGGTGTTACAGTCTCTACTGTTGTGAAGTTGGCAGTTAGTGTGCCTTCAGTTTTCACCCTCCTCACTCACCATCACCTGCCTGGCTGGATCATTTTTAATGCAGAGCCCACATATTTTATCCTTTCGTTGCTAATGTTCCTACTCTGCATTTTGAACTAGTTGAAACTTAGTTAAAAATCCGATGAGTAACCTGAGAGAAGCAAAGCACTTGGGGAGTAATTAAAGATTCGCTGGAGAAGCCCCCATGATCATCAGCTGGGGCCCTCTGCTGTGTAGGACTTGCTGGTGCTGGACAGGGCTTTGGCCAGTAGGGAGGGGAGGAAAGTGCTGCCTCTTCTGGGATGGTGGTTAGGATGGGGGTCGTTTAAGCCACTTTGTTAGCTTTCTATTTGTGGAATTAACTTTGTAAATGAAACTCGTCTTTCCACGATTCTAACAACAAACTCTGATAATGAGGCTTTTATTTATAACTGGATGGAAGGGTTAGAGGAGATCACACCTTGTCCTCAGTGGGTCAGGCTAGCATTTCTAACATCTATTTTTTTTCATGTGTGATTGATTGTGTCATGACAGATGATTGTTCTTGGTTTTGTTTCAGATGGGAATGACTGGTAACACAAGTCCATTTGGACAACCCTTTAGTCAAACTGGAGGGCAGCAGATGGGAGCCACTGGAGTGAACCCCCAGTTATCCAGCAAGCAGAGCATGGTCAATAGTTTGCCTGCTTTTCCTACAGATATCAAGAATACTTCAGTCACCAATGTGCCAAATATGGTAAGTTGCCCTTGGTTTTCTGTACTTTGGGTCTTTGTGGGTGCTTTGGCATATGGATTTTATGGTGCTTATATTGAAAAGCTGTAACTGAGAGTGTGCTATTGGTGATAGGAATGCAACCCACGAAGCCGAAGAGCACAGTGAGCTTTGTATTTTCTGGTTGAACTAGCAACAAGATGGATAGGGAAGGTTGATTTAGCTGCTTTTCCCAGATTCCTTTTGTTGATGGAATTGTGTGTGAATTATTTTACCTTTGCAAAATTCTGAGTATCATCAAGACTGACTTACCTTGCTGTTTGTTAGTAGGTTGAAGCTGTCAGTAGAAGATTGATTTTTGTTACAGTCAAAAGACATTTGTATTACAAGAATTATGTAGTACTGATGTTAGGTATGACTTTATAGATGATTTCACATCTTCATCCCCCCGTCCCCCGGCAGGGTTTCTCTATGTCTTTGGAGCCTGTCCTGGAACTAGCTCTTGTAGACCAGGCTGGCTTTGAACTCACAAAGATCCGCCTGCCCTTGCCTCCCGGGTGCTGGAATTAAAGGATTAAAGGCGCCACCACGGCCCAGCATCTTCATTCTTCCTAAGAGTTCCCAGTTATAACAGGAATTTGTCTGTGGAATCTCTAACCTAACAAACCAAGGTATTAATGGAAGTGTCTCCTTTTGCCCAGAATAGAATCTGTTAGTTTAGAACACTGAGGGCTGGCCTCTGATCCTCAGTGGTAACATCTCAATGGCTGAAGGCATAATGTGCAGGTGGTCACTTCCCTTCTTCCTTGTGTTTTTTGGTGACAGTGAGCCTTCCATATGTCCATATACTTCTACAGTAATGATTTGACAAGTCTTAGCAAAAAGTTGACCATGCTTTTTAGAAAGTTGTCTTTTGGCCTTGAAAAGCTAATTTTGAAATATTAGCACAAAGAGTTCCTGAGTGTTGTTTATTTTTCTTCCCCCCTGTAAGAGCTTCTCTAACTTTAGTATATCCCAGAATTAAGAGAATAACAGCATTTACAGTGTCAGAGCACTGTTCTGAAGCTCTTGGGACGCAAGTGTTGAGGCCTTTCTCCACTAAGTGCACAGTCAGAAAGTAGAAACAGTGGGAAGAGGCTATCACTGTTAATACTTGTCTTTCTTTTTTTTTTTTTTAAGATTTATTTATTATGTATACAGTGTTCTATCTGTCTGTATCCTTGCTGGCCAGAAGAGGGCACCAAATCTCATTACAGATGGCTGTGAGCCACCATGTGGTTGCTGGGAATTGAACTCAGGACCTCTGGAAGAGCAGTCAGTGCTCTTAACCTCTGAGCCATCTCTCCAGTCCTCTTTTCTTTTTTCTTTTTTTTTTTAAAGCAGTAAAACCCGCCTGTTTTCAAAACCACTCAATGATTTTTCTGATTTTTGTTCTTATGACAGTCTCTTTAGCTCTCCTCCCTTCCTTACAGTAGCTTTTGGTTGCCAGAGTTGTCCAGGGTTATGGGAACAGTGTTAGCCTCTGGGATCTGGAAGCCACACATACTGCCTGGCCACTCTCATGTTTTGTTATTAGTTCTTCCTCAGAAGACAGTGGCATGAACTCTGGGTCCAGCTGTTATTGCCTGTGCCTGCTTGGTACCCAGGCACACATTTAGGCTTCATTGAGTTATTTTCTTTTTTTGTTGTATTCTATGTTTTAAACAGGGGAATCCCTTACCTAATGTCCTCCTTCCTTTCTTCTTTCAATTTTTCTCTGTCTTCTTGTCCTCTCCTTTCCACTCTACACCAGAGTGACAGAATCCCTGTACTCCAGGACCCTCTGCCAGCCTTGGCTGCTACTTTGGAGATCTAAACTCTGCAGGTATAGTGGCCAAGGGTTTCACAGAGGGACGCAGCAGAACCTTCTCCTTTCAGTACTACAGCAGGGCTCCTTTCAGCCTCTGCAATAACAAGTGTTTTCCTACAGGGCCACCTGGAACCTTGGTAATGTTTGACAGTAACCTATGACCCTTCCTCTGTACTGGTCATTACAATCTAGTATCGCCAGGCATAACAAAATATGTTCCCTGGGGTACAACTGTCCCTGTTGGGAACCTCTGCTTTGAAGGATAGTCAGGAGGATCAGTAGCAGTATGCCTTGTTCTTTTATTTTCTGGAATATTGGACGAATTCAGTCAACACTGTTTCCCTTGGCTTCCTCAATCACAGTAAGCTAAGGAAACATTTTTGTCTACAAAAGCTGTAGTGCTCACTCCAGGCAGTTTTCTTACAAAGGCACATGTGAACTTTTGAGAAAGATTCTTAGATACCTTTGGGGAGTAAACTGGGTCCTTTACCTGTACTGTTTATTCTGGTGGCACAGGATGGGCCAGGCAATGTCAAGCCATGTGCCCATGAACATTCTGGAACAACCTTCAGTGGAGCATTGAAGTAAAGAGGTCAAGGCACAGACTGCATAGCATCTTTTTCAGTGTGTATTTACCTTATTCCTGCAATGACTTCTTGAGAGGCATCATTCACAGATCCCATTTGTTGGCGTGGAAATTGAGGTTCTAAGGGAATTTTGCTTGTTCATGGCCATGCAGTTTCCTTTTTGTGGGGTTTTAATTGTATCCCAATGTTTTAGCTGCCCTGAGTTCACCTGGGAATGGTTTCCTTATCCTAGGCTTACACAGTTTGTTTGCAGTTCCTTAACTGTGTATTGTGATCTTTCTTGAATTTTTCTTCATTATATCTGGTGTCTTAAAATGCATAGATTTTACATGGCAAGGAAACATTGATATAAAAAACTAGATCTGCTACATTAAAAAAGAAAAATAAAATGCCCTGAACTAATGACCTTCTCCCTTTTTGGAGGAACCAGGGTTGGAGGGAATTATACTTTGAGAGTTGTTTCTATTTCTGTGTTAAACTACCAAAAGCATCTTGGGGAGAAAAAGTTTTAATTGGCCTACACTTTCATATCACTGTCCATTATTGAGTGAAGTCAAGACATGAACTCAAGGCAGAAACCTGTAGTCACGGAAGCAAAGACCATGGAAGAATGCTGCTGCTTGTTTCTCATGACTTACTCAGTGTGCCTTTTAAAACTCAAGTCCACCTTCTTAAGGGTGGCATCACCCACATTGGGCTGGACCCTTTCACGTCAATCATTAATTAAGAAAATGCCTCACAAACTTGCCTAGACACCACTCTTATGGAGGCATTTTTTGGAACTGAGGTTCGCTTTTTTTCAGAACGACTTGAGCTTGTGTCAAGCTGACAAAAACTAACCAGCACAAGAGGTAATTTTTAGGAGCCAGTAGACTTTGGTTCCAAACAGTTCACGTTAGGGACACTGATGCCAAATTACACAGGTTATGTTCTTCATGGGCAACTGAAGCTTCATAGCTGTGGGCCAAGGGACTCTTCTCCCTTCCCTCATGATCTCAGCATTCCGTCTGGTGTTGAGAATGGAATGATATGCAGTCATTTGTTTGATTCTTTCATTAGGTTTGCTGTGCCCTGCTATGGGCCCAGGTATGGTAGGAGCCCTAGAGGGGATTTGTGAGAGAAGGCGAGCTTGCCCTTTAGTGGAAAACAGAAAACCCCAATGGCCTGTGTGCCATGCAGTAGTTAAGGTAGAACCATCAGACAAGGCCTCACCAAGGCAAGGAGATGTGAAGGTGATGCCACAGAGACCTTATAGTGGTTCTCAACCTTCCTAATGCCGTGACCCTTAATACAGTTCCTCATAGTATGCTGACCCCCAGCCAGAAAATTATTCTTGTTGGTTCTATAACTATAATTTGCTACTGTTCCGGATCATAGTGTAAATATCTATGTTTTCCAGTGGTCTTACGCCATCCCTGTGGAAGAGTTGTTCCACACCCAAGTTTTTTTTTCTGTTAATCCCTGCCCATTTTCAAGAAAAGCACCTGATTCCTGGTGACATTTTCTCCAAGCTTTGGATTGGACTTGCAGCCATTTTCATAGAACAAGTGTTTGAGGCGGAACTTACTTTTCTTAAGCAGAAAATGTTTAAGAAATAAAAGGACTGCATCTCCATGGCCTAGCAGGTCCCTGCAGGGTTATTTTCTGATAGGAAGTTCCTATATGTGGGTTTTTAAAATAAGAAACGTTGGAAACAACACTATAGAGGGGATTTCAGTATTCTTAAGGATGTAATGGAGATTTCATTAGGTATGCTGCTTAGCTTATTTTAAATTGCTCATGAGTATGAGATTATAATTTGTTTTTGTTATGTGTTAAAATTTTGAGGTATACGTTTGGACAAGGCCAGGACAGCTGCTGATAGACACCTCTCTCTAAATGGGAGGGAAATATGGCTGGTCAGAGGATTTTTCAGGCAGAGGAGAGTTACAGTGCTGCATCCTGCCAGCATAGCCTGGTGGATACAGTGATGCTGGTATCATCTGAGTGCTAAGACATGAATGCTAGACTTTCTTGGACTGTGTCCTGAACTTCAGTTAGTAGTTGTCCATCTCAGTATGCATGTCAGTGATGGGGCATCTTGAACCTTACCTGGTTTACCAGATTCAGAGTCCTCCAGGACAAAGGCAAGAAATCTGTTTTTGTGGTCACTGAGAGGTTTCAGAAGTTTCTTGCTTAGTTTTCCAGCTTATGGCACTTTCCTTAGAGAATATAGGAGATGTGTATAAGTGTGTTCCCTTCTTACCACATGCTGTTCCATTGTTTCCTTCTAGGAAATAGCTGTGGTGTTTTTGTTTCGACAGGTTCTTAATATGGCCTTGAACTCATGCTTCAAACTTCTGAGTACTGAGGTTACAGGCACATGGCCCAATGCTAGGCTTTGATAGCTGTGTATATTTGATGCACACTTTCTGTTTTAAGCCTCAGCTTTGTATTCTCAGTGGTTGCCGGGTCCTGGAGGGAATAAGAGCAAACAGTATTGTAGAGTGTTGTGTTCTGGCTCCTCTGGTTTTTGCTTTGAAGTAATTTTCAGAAGTTACAGAGGATTGTGTTTCAAGGTGTTGGAGTAGTGTTCAAGAAGCAAAGACATGTAGAGTTTGGGTGTGTCTAGATCTCAAAAGCCACTTCAGAACCAAAGCTCACTGCATGCATCTGCTTGGGTCTGTGGTATATGGAGGGAGAAAACTACTTCTTTCTTGATCCTTTCTCCTTAATGTTTAAGACAAAATTCTTTGAAACCTTGCTTATTCTTGAACATTTACTAGAAATAACTTACTTTTCTAAGAGGAGTGTCAGGGTAAGCTTGTTTATATATAAACAAATATATATTCTTTTTTCATATCTCTGAATATATTCTTGGGATAGAATTGGGTTTTTAAAACTTCATCCATTCAAGACCACATTTTCATTCAAGAAATGTTCATGTGACCGTGGTAATGTAATGGTGTATAAAATAGGTCTACAAAGCATTTCTGATAACATAAGTTCATAAATTTACTTTAGACCATTGGAATATATATGTATATATATATATAGCCTTACCATTTATGAAAATGAAAGTTAATTTGCATATGAGAGATTTACTTGGTTTTTTTTACATAAAATTTAAACATCTTAATGTTTGACTCTGCAGTTTATAGAGCGTCTTCGATGATTTTTGTAGTTGATAGTTTGATTTTATAATTGTCGGTGCTAAGAATGCTGCTTTGTATAAATGTATTGCAAAGTGTATGTGGGGACATTTTGGAAATTGTTGGAAATTCAGTACTAGTCCCAAGCCACAATTTAATTTGATGATTTTTTTTAAAATTGGAGCTCAAGTCAGAAACTCAATTTTAAAATCAAACTTTCTGATACATTGAAACTGGAGATATCTCAGAGGTTAAGAATACTGGTTGCTACTCTTCAGAGTACCCTGGGTTCAGTTCCCAGTGCCCTAATGGTAGCTCACAACCACCAGTAACTTAGGTCCAGAAATTGGACAGCCTCTTCAGGCACCAGACAGTCAGTCATCCAGGCACAACACCCATACACACAAAATAAAACAAATTCATAAACATTACTGCCCAGGATTCTGTAATTAAATCTTCATGTTTCTTGAAGAACGGAAAAATTTGTATGTGCAGAAAAACATGCATTCTTGAGCCTCAGGTGTTCTAGGTAGTGTTAGTGTTGATTTGGCATGACGCATGTGCAGTGCAAAGTACACACATTGTGTTCAGAGCTGAGGTTACTACGGTGGAGTCATGTGATATATAACACAGTGAGCACTGCCAGACAAAGCTCGGGGTTGTTTCCCATTTGATTTTGAATTAATTTTTTGGTCATTGAATGTTCAGTAATGTTTTCCTGTTGTCAGATGTTCTCAGCATCCATACTCAGGTCAAGTGGTGTCTTGCAGTGTCGCTACCATATTAGCTCACCACTCCAGGCTGCATAACAGACCAAGAAACAAAAAGCAAACTGTCAAAACTGACTACCTGCCACAATGTCGAAGAGCATATGGTCATGTTTAGTGAAGCCAACTAGTATATGAATGGGCTATGCCCTGATGCATTTGTGTAGTGATATTTCATTTGTATTTTAATAAATAAAGCTTACCTGAAGATTAGAGAGTAAAATAGCCCCACTGGTTAGCCTTACAGACCAGGAAGTGGTGACAGTGCACCTTTAATCACAGTAGCCACACTAGTTTGCCAGAGAAACCGGGCGGTGCACGCCTTTAATCCCAGTCCTAGACAGGCATATAAGATGGGAGGAGACAGCTCTCACACACAGCCTCATTCTGAGATTCCTGGAGGCAGGTTTGCACTGAAGTAGAGATAAGAGCCAGTGGCTGGCTCTTTTGATTTTCTGACCTTTAGGCTAAACCCTAATTTCTGTCTCAGGGTGTTTTTGTTTGTTTGTTTGTTGTTTGTGTTTTTATTAATTGTGCTACACATCTGGATCAGTGAGTTTTGATCATGTTCTTAGTGGCTTGGAATCTTCAAACCAATGTATGTTCTTACTCTATACTGTTGTTCCTTTGGAAACTACAACTCCCAGACTCCTCCTGGACTATGGATACCTATGCGCACACCTGCGCACAGGTATGGGACATCCTTCCCAGACACCCTTGCGCTCCCCGTTAAAAAGGCAGGGCCACACGAGGCTCTCTCGTTCGCCTTTCCTTGTGTGTCCTGCACGCCTTCCCGCCCTTTTGTGTTCCCCTCCCCCATTAAAGTGGACCCACATGGGAGCTGCCGTGTCGTGTCTGTGTTTGTTCCGCCGTGTGTGTCTGTCCTGTGCCCCGTGTTTTAAGAAGAACAACCCTGTTTCTTTAAGAAGAATAACATATACTACCTTGTGTGTTTACCTATTTGATATGAGTTAATTCTTGTTTTAAAAGGTATATATTTGCCGGGCGATGGTGGCGCACGCCTTTAATCCCAGCACTCGGGAGGCAGAGGCAGGCAGATCTCTGAGTTCGAGACCAGCCTGGTCTACAGAGCTAGTTCCAGGAGAGGCTCCAAAGCCACAGAGAAACCCTGTCTCGAAAAAAAAAAAGGGTATATATTTGGGGGCTGGAGAGACATCTTAGTGGTTAAGATCAGAGAGCCTGAGTTCAGTTCCTAGTACCTTCCTTTCTAGAAGAGAATCTGATGTTTTCCTTTTGCTTCTGCGGGCACTATCACGTATGTGGTACCCATAAATACATGCAGGCACACACATACACGTAAAATGAAAATAAATGTTTAAAAATACTTACCTTGCTTGCTTATCCATCCATCCACCCATCCCTTTTACCTACCTATTTATTTTGAGACAGGGTATCTCTGTAGTTTTGGAACCTGCTCTGGAACTTAACTATGTAGACCAGGCTGTCCTCAAAACTCACAGAGATCTATCTACCTGTCTCTGCTTTCCAAGTGCTGGGATTAAAGGCACCACCATTGCCTTCCAGCAATGGCTGTGTACCTGGTCCCCAGCATGACATCCTCTTCCCAAGAGTGGGAACACTTTTGTAGGAGTAATCATGTCATCATCTTTATTTTCATTTGTGTTTCTTTGATTATTGGTAAGAATTAAAGTTCTTATATTTAGGAATATGGTCATTTTTTTTTGAGTTTTTGATTTTTATGCTTTGCTGTCTGTCCTGTTAGGAGCCTCTTAGCATGTTTCATTAGCAAGGTCTGACTTTGTGAAAGAGGAGAGCAGAGAGGTTAAGGGTAGGGTCCAGCTGTGACATAGCCTCCTCACAGCCTAGCCAAGGTGCTTGCCCCTGGACGTCAGCTTTTCTTATCATCTGGGACCCCTGAGTGAGTCCCCGCTTTGAGGATGGATAAATAATACAAGAGCCAATGGTTATTGGACCTTGATTGAACTCATCCTGTCACTGGGTACCTGTAAAATGAAGATGGCCAAGAGGAAGAGAAACATTACTCTGTTATTGTTATTTGCAAATTATGATGTACACTTCAAATCTTTTTCCTAGTTTATGGATCATCTTTACTATTCCTCTTGTTTCCAGTTGCTTTAGTGAGAATGAGCATCAGTTTTGATTTTGTTTTTTTCTCTCTCACGTAGCCCTGGCTCTCCTGGAACTCACTCTGTAGCCCAGGCTGGCCTGGCACTCAGAGATCCCCTCACTATGAGTGTTATTTCTGTGAAGTATGGTCTCACACTTTGTCATTGGCGTTCTTCTTTCCAGCATGACAGCCAGAAGGGTTAGTCATCTTGAATGTTTTATTCCTATTGTGAAGATTAATTTTAGAATATTAATCTATTGAAACATTGATCTAAACCAGTTCTAGTAGTCCTTTGGAACTTTAACCAGTAGTACCTGTGCCCTTTAGCAAGTGTCTCTGAGGAAAACCAGGAGGGATGAGGATTATTGCCTTAGGTTTCTTAACTAATAAGGCTTTTACACATATGCATTACAGCTACTAATTTCATCTTCTATCTAGTACTTTCCTTTATATACTTTTAAAACATTTTTATTCCTTGAGAATTTGATTAACAGTACATATTTCTTGCATACGCTTATACAGACACATATAAACCTCTTTTCCCCATAACTCCTCTCACTCACCCATCCCTAACTCATCTTAGTGTCTTTTATTTTTTAATGATCAGTCAGCTCCAATTTGTGCTCCCATAAGCTTCCACTGGAGTGTGATTGACCTACCACATTCTTTAAGAAAGCCTGTACCAATTGTCCGTAGCTCTTCAGTATGGGTTCATGAGCCCTTTCACACCGTGCTAGAATGTTGACTGGCTTGAGCCTGTGCAGGCAAACCATGGTCTCTGAGTTTATGGGTGTAGCAGTCCTGTCGTGTCCAGAGGACACAGTTTCACTCTAGTTCCTCCTCAGCCTCTGGCTCTTACAGTCTTTCCTCCTGTCTTTCATGACAGTCCCTGAGCTTTATGAAGGGGCTATGATACAAATGTCCTACATGTGACTGGCCACTCCACAGCACTTATTCTCTGCACTTTACACAGTTGTGATTTTTTTTTTGTGCTAACGACTGTACTCTTAAAAAAATGATTTTGTGTGTGTGTGTATAGGCACAGATTGTGTAGGTACATGTGTACATGTGTCCAGAAGAGGCTGTCATTTGTTTTTTCTGTCACTGTTGACAGGATCTTTCTCTTTAGCTGTCATTTGCATTTTGTTGACTAGGCAGGAAGCCAGCAAGTCCCAGCAATCTTCCTGTTTTCATCCCTCACAGAAGTGGGGTTACAGGTATGCACCAAGTGTTTGGCTTTTTATATGGGTGCTGTGTTCTTAACCACTGAGCCATTTCTCTGAGCCTGTCTATTTTTTATACTTAATTTTTCATCATTTTCTTTTTTTTCCTCTTTTGGGGTATATAGGGTATATGTGTGTGTGTGCATGTGGAGGCCAGAGTTTAGTGGTTAGTGTCTTTTTTGTCTTTAATCACTCTCTACCTTGTTTATGTATTGATCTCAGAGCTCACTGTTTTAGGTAGGTTAACTAGCTGGCTAGCTTTGGTAATCCTCCATCTCTGCCTTCCAGTGCCTACCTGGCTTTTTATATGGGTTCTAGGGAATCCAAACTCCATGCCTAACACTTGCCTTCAGCAAGCTCTTTACTACTGAGCTATCTCCCCAGCTCTAATTCTTTATCATTTTCTATGATTCTTCTAATTTCATTTTTCTAGTAATTTCTCTCCAAAGAGGGATGTTTTGGTTATAAAAATAATGAGCCAGGTTGTGGTGGCACATGCCTTTAATCCCAGCACTCAGGAGGCAGAGGCAGGTGGATCTCTGTGAGTTTCAGGCCAGCCTGGTCTACAAGAGCTAGTTCCAGGACAGGCTCCAAAGCTACAGAGAAACCCTGTCTCGAAAACAAACAAACAAACGAAAGTAATGAATACTTTCTTTAAAACATTGATGCAATACATTAGTTTTCAAAAAGTAGGTAAAGCTAGACCCTGAAAGATCTACTTGTTGTTATAGAACTATGCTTTTTGTGAAGGTTTTTCTCGGAAAAGCTACAAACAGAGTTAATAAGAAAAAACTGAGTGCCAGGCGATGGTGGTGCATGCCTTTAATCCCAGCACTCGGGAGGCAGAGGCAGGCGGATCTCTGTGAGTTCGAGACCAACCTGGTCTACAAAGCTAGTTCCAGGACAGGCTCCAAAGCCACAGAGAAACCCTGTCTCGAAAAACCAAAAA
>NC_022014.1:5084773-5093981 GCF_000317375.1 Microtus ochrogaster | reverse complement strand
GACTTTATAGATTTCTAAAATCTAAGTTCTAAATATACTTTAAGTAGCTTTTTGTTAAAGCTGACAAATCTACTCTGATGTTATTATTTGGCGCCTTAAGCATAATAGTCACTTTGTGTTGTATTCTAATTTTTTTGTCTATCAGATATTTTAAAAAAGAGTTATTCATCTTTGACTAGAGTTATTTGAGGTCTGTCATATTTTTGATAGCTCTATACTATTTCAATATAGCCCTGTGACAGTTTTTAGGCCATCTTTTATAGGCATTTACATTTTTCATTAATTGATGTGATACTTAACCTTGCGTATACATTTTAGCACATCTTTGTCCAGTTACTTCCTTAACAGTGGGTTAAAAGAAGTGGGTCTACAGAGCCAAAGAAATGTGTATTTGGTCTGTTCATTAACTCAGCCATAAAGCACATACTTAAAATTTTTGAGGCCATGGGTTTAATA
This sequence comes from Microtus ochrogaster, assembly GCF_000317375.1. Lineage (NCBI taxonomy): Eukaryota > Metazoa > Chordata > Mammalia > Rodentia > Cricetidae > Microtus > Microtus ochrogaster. The sequence goes on along the minus strand of NC_022014.1, from coordinate 5,093,525 downwards.
CCCAGTACCTTGAAGAAGAAATGAAGAGGGGGAATGAAATGCAGTTGGTGATGGTGGCACCTTCGTATAATCTCATCATTCTAGAGGCAGACTTGAGGACAGCCTGGGTTGCTGAGCATTGTCTCAACCCCTACCCCACAACCAAGAGTGCACATTTCCTTTGATAGAGATTCTTTCCCAAGTCTGGAAGTTTGTCTTTCAAACATTACTCTAAGCTGTACTTTTACCAGACACTTGAGAGTACTTTTCTTAGATGCCACCAACAACCGTGGTGATTATTTTTTTTGTATTGTCTATACTGACAGGTGAAAAGCATCTGTTTTCTTTTGATGACTTTGATCAATGAACTAAAGCCTTAGAAACAAGATTTGTTGAGCTGGGCATGGTGACATACGGCTATAATCTGGCACTTGGGATGTGGAGGGCAGGATTAGCCCAACATAGACTACATGAGACCCTGTCTTAGAATAACAAAACTAATCAAACAAAAATCAAGCTTTTATTAAGATATAATTCATATGTAATTATTTTCTTATATGCTGTTCAGAGAAGTGGCATTGTGTGACCATGGCCTTGGTCAATTTGGGACATTTTCATTATCCTAAAAGGAAGCCCTATACCATTAGCAGCTACTCTCCAATTTTTAGGAATTTTCGTTTCTAGCCAATCCCAGGTCTGTGTTCTGCTCCTATTCATTCATGAACACAAAACAAAATGTAATCATACATTGTATGTATTTTTTTTTTCTGCCTGGCTTCTTTCACTGTCTGGGTTAAAGTTTTCAAAGTTTACATTGTAGCGTGTGCCATCTTTTTAATGGTGAGAAAAATATTCCAGTTTGAATAGACCACATTTTAGTCTTCCCTTGAACACTTGACTTGTTTGTGTTTCTGGCTGTTATAAATAATACTCCTGTGAACTTTTATTTTTTACATGTTTGTATATGAACATGTCCTTTTAATTATCTTGGATATGTGCCCAGGAGTGCAGTTACGGAGTGATATACTGTTGTTGTGTTGAGGAACTGCCAGATGGTTTCCCAGCATTTAGGTTCTTGCCAGTGATGTGTGTCCAGTTCTCCACATCCTCCTCCTCTGGATCAGTGCTGTTGTTTAGAATCTGTATTCTTATTAATAACCACCTTGGTGGGTTGTATGCTATACTCTGTGGCTTTGATTTATATTTTTCCTTTTCTCCCCCCTCCCTCTCTCCCGAGATAGGGTCTCAAACTCTCTGTAGACCAGGCTGGACTCAAACTCAAGGAGATCCCACCTACCTCTGCCCTCGTAGTGCTGAAATTAAAGATGTGCACTACCATGCCCGGTTTAATTGACATTATTGTAATAGCTAGTGATGCTTAATGTCTGAATTGTTGGGGTTTTTGTTGTTGTTGTTTGAGAAATATCTAGTCAGATCCTTAAGTGTAAGAGTTTGTGGGGTTTTTTTCTTAATGTTTTGGATTCCAGCTGGGTATTAGACCTATGATTTACAACTATTCCCCCATTCTTTTTGGATTTTGTTGTTGTTCGTTTGATTGTTTAGTGTTTTGTTTTTGGGTTTTTTTTTTTTTTTTGAGACAGGGTTTCTCTGTGTAGTCTTGACTAGCCTCGAACTCACAGAGATCTACCTACCTGCCTCTTTCTACCTAGTGCTGGGATTAAAGGCTTGTGTCACCACTGTTTGTCTTAATTTCTTCTATTCTTTAGGCTGAGTTTTATTTTATTTTTGTTTTGCTTTGTTTTTCTTCTTGTCATGTGTGTATGCATGTGATGTGTGTGCACATGTACATACATGTCTGTGATCCTACCCGTGGAAGACTGCAGCTGATATCAGTAAGGGAATCTTCTTTGAGTTCTCTACCTTATTCTTTTTGAGGCAGGGTCTTTGGATCAAACCCATAACCTGTTGATATGGCTAGTATTTTTAGTCAGTTTGCACTGGAGTCCCTTGTCTCCACCTTCTGAGGCAGGAATTACAGTGAGCTGCCACAGCCACCCAGTATTGTGTGTTAAGTATCTAAGCCTCAGTCTTCTGGTTGTTTGGCAAGTGCTTTAAATATAATGCCATGTTTCCAGCCCTCCTTTGTTTTTGAGATAGTAGTGTCTTACTCCGTTGCTCGGGCTACCCTGGAACTCAGTTTGTAACCCAGGCAGGCCTTGATCTTACTGTAATCCTCTTGCCTCAGCCTCTTGAGCACTTGGGATTACAGATGTAAACCATTATGCTTAGATGAAGAAAGCTTTCTTATTTCAGTATTAGAAAAAAAATCGGTTTTTTCTAGTTTACTCTACCCTTTTAAAAACCCTACTTTATCCCATGTGTAATTTAGAATTGTGGGGAACATAGCGATCAAAAGTTGTTCTCCCACCCTCAACTTGGACCCTCTCCTTTATCTTAAACTGCCATGTGCACATAAGTCTACTTCTGAACTTTAAAAAGTCTATAGATTGAGGCTAGAGAGATGGCTCAGCAGTGAAGAGCACACACATACTGCTCTTGCAGGAGGACCTGAGTTCAGTTCTCAGCATCAACATGGCAGCTCACAACTTCCTGTAACAACAGCTCCAAGGATCTTAACCCTCTTCTGGACTGCACAGGCACTTCATTCATGTGTACATGCCCTTTCCCCACATAAGTAGAAAGAAAAAATTAAAAATATACAGCTAGACTATTTCTTAGTATATGACCATGTAGTTTTCCCTCCCCCCTTTTTGAGAGAGGCTCTCAGTATATTGATGACTGGCCTGGAACTTGCTATGTAGACCAGGCTGGCCTTGAACTCAACAGAGATCTGCCGTCCTCTGTATCCTGAGTGCTGGAATTAAAGATGTTTATTACCACACCCTTTAATTTTTTTAAAATAAAAAATTAAAAATATGTGTGCTTTAACTTTATTAGTATGTATATATACGTATATGCATATGTGTATATATGTATAGTACACACAGATGTGTAGTGTGTGTACACGCCTGGATCCTCTGGGATTAGAGTAAGGCTTTTATGAGCAGCCACATGCATGCTAGAACAGTCAGTGCTATTAGATGCAAAGCCATTTCTCTAATGCCCCTCCTTCTTTTTTTATTTTTTTATTTTCAAGACAGGATTTCTCTGTAGCTTTTGGTTTCTGTCCTGGAACTAGCTCTTGTAGACCAAGCTGGCCTCGAACTCACAAAGAGCTGCCTGCCTCTGCCTCCCGAGTGCTGGGATTAAAGGCATGCGCCACCACCGCCCAGCTGCCCCTCCCATTTTTAACTGTTTTTCAAACTTTTTTCTAAACTATTATGAAAATCGTGTAAAATGTATGGATTACTTTTAAGAAACAATACTTAGTTTTGTGTCATGTTCTTTTTAAAATTTTGTTGTGTGTGTGGGTGCAGTTGCACGCAAGTATGTTTATATACTATCTCATAATGCATATATGGAGGTCAGACGGCTACTTGGAAGATGGTTCTCTCCGCCCTGGAATCTAGCATTTGAGCTTAGGTACTTCTACTTAAGACAGGTATCTTCTCCCACTGAGCACATCTATTTTGTGCTTTAACGGGACAGTCCTGTCTAAGCTTTATTCTTGGTGCCTGCCTGGGCAGTAGGGACTAGATGTGTACGCTGAAAGAGCTTCTGAAGAGTGCTTTTAACAGATCCTAGGCCCACCTGCAGCCCCTGTTGCTCCTTAAACGCCAGCCTGGGAGAAGCAATTAAATCTGCCTCTCATTTCCTAGGAATTTTGTAAAAATTGGACCAGACAGTGCTGGGGTAGTGGCTCAGTTAGTAAACTTAAGTTTAGATACCAAGGACCCACATTTTAACAAACCATGTGTAACCCTAGTGCTCCCTGGAACTCACTAGCCAGGCAATCTACCTGATAGCTTCAGGTTCAGTGAATAATGTGTCTCATTAGATAAAGTAGAAAACACCCAGGGTCAACCTGGCTTCCATATACACGTGTGAACACATACACACTTAATATTTTTATAACTTTTCCTCCCAATTGTGAATACATACTTATGGTCCTTTTAATAAATAGTTTTAATTGGGGCTGGAGAGATGATTTGGTGGTTGAGAGCATTTGTTGTTCTTAAGAGGATGCAGATTTGATGTAGCACCCCACAGCAGTTCACAACTCCAGAGTATTCTTCTGACCTTTGCAGACAACAAGTGTGTGTGCATATGGTGCAGATATACATGCAGGCAAAACACTCACATGTAAAATGAATAAGCCTAATTAAAAATTTTTACTTTTAATTGTTATATTTATATGTATGGAGGTCAGGACAACTTGTATGTTGGTTCTCTCCTCCCACCATGTGGGTACTGCGGTTCTAAAGCAGGTCATCAGGCTTGGCAACAAGTTCTTTACCATTGAGCTATCTCACCAGTTCCAAAGATTCTTACATTAGAATAAAATGGAGAAGATAAATGACTCTAATTGGGAATATCAGAATATTTTTGAAAGATCCTTGATCTTTGCTTGATAGTGCGTATTATAAGCATTATATTTATCTTTTTTTTGGCGGGGGGGGGGGGGGTTCCGAGACAGGGTTTCTCTGTTGCTTTGGAGCCTGTCCTGGAACTAGCTTTGTAGACCAGGCTGGTCTCGAACTCACAGAGATCCGCCTGCCTCTGCCTCCCGAGTGCTGGGATTAAAGGAATGCTCCACCATCGCCCAGCTATATTTATCTTTTTTGGTAAATCTGTATATATGTGTCAAGAGTGTTCGTAATTTGTAACCCCACAGGCCTCTTTTTATTTTTCCTGTAGTTGAGAGTTACACCAGGCAAATTTGCTTCAGACAGAGAAAAACAAACCAACTCAGTTTCTGGAGTTTGTAGCAGATTGCCAACTATTTTTTGGAAAAAAATTATTACAAGTGGCTGGATGTGTTGCACTGGTCTTTAATCCCAGCTCTTGGGAGGAAAAGGCAGGTAGATATCTGAGTTTGAGGCCATCTTGGTCTACAGAACGAGTTCCAGGTCAGCCAAGGCTACACAGAGAAACTCTGTCTTGAAAAATCAAAAAAGGAAAATCTTATAATTGGAAATTTTAATGAAAGACAATTTCTTTCTTAAAATAAGAAAGCATTTTAAACATACTCGATGTTGTGTTTCCAGTAAGTGTATCATGCCTTTCTAAAGGCTGACCACAGTGAAACCAAAGTGCATGTGTTACCCTCTAAGTGTGCTCCAATGAAATATCAGTGCAAGGTAGTACAGAGACACACCACCGAGCAGAAGTTACCTCTTATCCTTAGCTATGTGCTACAGTGCACCAAGGCAGTCTTTCATTAGGTTGAACCATATGAAATTGCCAACATTTCGCAGTGGCATCTTGTGGGTCAGCTGACACTAATGGTGCTTATGGTGGGGTGGATTGAGTTTGTGTTGCTGCAGCCCAGAGCTGGATGTTGTTGTCATTGGATGATAATTGTATTCAAATGAACTTGAATCAGCTTTATATCTGAGATAAACTCATCTTGTGTTTGGGATCTTCTCAAAGTTTTTGGTGGATTAAAGAAAGTATTCCAGTTCTTTTGACCATGTTATTCATGAGCTTTCCTAATAATTAGAGTGAATCAAAACTCTAAACACTTAATAAGATATTTTGTTACTTTGTTTTATTTTAGTCCCAGTTGCAAACATCAGTGGGAATTGTACCCACACAAGCAATTGCAACAGGCCCCACAGCAGACCCTGAAAAGCGCAAACTGATACAGCAGCAGCTGGTTCTACTGCTTCATGCCCACAAATGTCAGAGACGAGAGCAAGCAAATGGAGAGGTTCGGGCCTGCTCTCTTCCACACTGTCGAACCATGAAAAATGTTTTGAATCATATGACACATTGTCAGGCTGGGAAAGCCTGCCAAGGTAAGTGCCCTTTTCTGAACCTAGTGGCTGTTGTTAGGGTGGAATTTGCCTTTATTATTTTTAGCAGCTTTCGTGTTTGGAAGCCTACATGGCATAGGTGCTGGCCTCCTTTTGGCATGACCTAGAATATGTTGTTCCCACAGTCCCCATATCTGACAGTCAGCTGTCCCTGAAAAGCTTTGATTTGGTGTTCTGATGTTCTGAGCTGCCCCTGAATGAGGCGGTGCCCTCAGTTTGTTCTTTTTCTTCTTCCTTTCATGAAGGACTTCTCTGTCACTTCTTGAGTACTCCTTGTTAATGTCTATGTTGTTGTCTAGGGCAGTAATTCACACAGGCAGGCACAACTTTCCTGGTACCCCCAGCATCTTTCTTGTGGTTGTTTCATGGAATCAGACTATCAATAGCTCCTCTGCCCTGTCTTGAGACTGTTCTAATGGTACCCAAGTTATCATTCCTAGGGAGGGGGGAAATCAGGCACATGCATCTTGTGCTATTCTTTTTTTTTTTAATTTTTTATTCATTTATTTTGTTACTGTACACTTCAGTTTCACTGAAGGAAGTGTTTCCTGTTAACAGCCATGCTTTCTTGTACTCTTTCTTCTCTTACTTCTTGTGTTCATAAACTTTGGGGGAAATAGCTTCCTGGTCTCCCTCTATACCATGTTACCATTGTGAATCCCTAGAATAACTGATCATGATGGAAACATGGAACAGGGGAGGTTAGACTTTAGAGCATGAGAACTGGATATATTCAGTATCAGTCACTCTCTCCGAGTACTTTACTAAGTACCCCGGTGTCCTTTCAGAATTCCTACAGACTTCTCATTGACTTCTCTATCTCTGTTTCTTCAGTGGTAGTTCTTAGCTGGTTTCATCCTTAAATATAATTTAATGTTTTTATTTTTAATAGTGGCATTGTAGATCTCCATTCTATCTTCCATTGTAGGTGCTCAGTATTTCAGAGGTTGATAGCTTTTGTTCTGTTTTGTGGGCAGAACCTTAATCACCCATCATTCATAACATTGCTTCTATGGGAAGTTTTTGGCTGGTATTACTGACAGTCAACTTACAAACTTTTTGGATAGTCTGTTTGTAAGTTAAGGACTGCCTGTATTGTATTATGGTTACACTTGATACCATTGTTTTTTAATGGAATCTGGCATTATAATTTAGGTGTAATTGAAGTGTGACGATTTGGATAGAAAAATAACATCTCGTTGTTTTTCTGGTCATAGTTGCCCATTGTGCATCTTCACGACAAATCATCTCTCATTGGAAGAACTGCACACGACATGACTGTCCTGTTTGCCTCCCTTTGAAAAATGCCAGTGACAAGCGAAACCAACAAAGTAAGTGAGCACGGGGCAGAGAAGCTTGGAGATGAGAATAGAAACTGTTCTTAAGAGAATGCTGAGAGTAGGTAGGTAGTGGGCAAGGGTCACCAGCACAACATGCTGGGTGAGGTAGGGCTAGCAGTGACTGAGGTGCAGCCAAGCTCAGAGGGTAGATGGGCTTCCAGTGAACTTTGTGAATAGCCATGGCCATAGTGGGCTTTCATTTACCTCCACCAAACTGCACACATGGACTTGAAGGCATGCCAAAACAGCAAGGTCACTTCCATCAAATAGCTGTCAGGAAGATTTGGTATTTTCTGACAGATACTTAGTATGAAGATTTGAATGTCAGGTCACCTACAATGACAGTGACATCATGGGGGCAATAGAGGGGAATTTTTTGTGAAGAGCCTTTTAGGTTGTATCAGTGTTAAGAGCCTGGTAACGGTTTGCTTATGCAGTTCCCATACCAGCTGGCATAACAACTTACTGAGGTTTAGTCTTGGAATCTTAGACTCAGGGTTGACACATTCTGCTCATCCCCATCATTTTGTTGTCTTCTGAATCATCTGTGTAGTCTTTGATGTGACCAGTTCTCTACTGGCTGCTCTTTACTGCATCTGGCCCCTGGATCCCTGTTGTTTTTAGACCCCTGGCTTTCTGCTCTTTTTAGGCATCAGAGCATTGAGAAGGACATGAACACCTTTCCCCAGATTTAAGACTTTTTGCTGTCATTTCAGAGGCTAAATTGTGGTCTTTGGCTATGTTCCCCATTTGGATGTCTAGGAAGTGCCCTTGGGTCTATGTCATCCTCTAGTTGGAGGCATGCAGTCCTCTAGTGATCTTTCAGGATGGCACAGTCTTTCTCATCTTTCACCATCTCTACTTCCTGATGTTCTAAGTGTTCCTCACTTAGAGCATCTTCTTGAACATCTTCAGAGGTTCCCCTTCTGCCTGGTGCACATGTGCTGCTTTCTTCTCGACTGGCTACACATGACAGTCACTCAATCTAAGAGTGCCATGGAGTGGAGTGCCATTGCTGGCTGTTTGATCTCCTCTTAGGAATCTAGCTTTCCTTCCTATAAACTGCCTCACACTTCACAGCATGCTTCATTGAGAAAAGGGGTAGGAGTTGGGGTTTGGGGCTTTCTTCCCATACAGAGGCACCACAATTAAGTTTCTTTGAATCAGTTAAATTGTTCTTTGAGTGCAGGTGTAAGGGTGCGTGTATGGGTGTAGGTGTGGGTGGGTGTGAGTGAGTGTGGGCACTCACTTGCCACAGCTTGTGCTAGGTCAGAGAACAACCTTGGATGTTGGTCCTTCCAATTTGTTAGAGACAAGGACTCTGTTGCTTGTGTGTGCTGTAAGCCTCTAGGTATTCTTCTTGCCTCCACTTCCCATTTCCTATAGGAGCTCTGAAATTCCATGCATGTTACCATGCCTGGCTTTACATGGGTTTGGGAATTTGAATGCAGGTCTTTTTACTTGCATGGCAAGTGCTTTAACAACTGAGCCATCTTCTTTTTTTTTTTTTTTTTTTTTTTTTTTTTTTTTTTT
>NC_022014.1:5082772-5084673 GCF_000317375.1 Microtus ochrogaster | reverse complement strand
ACAGGCTTTCTCTGTGGTTTTGGAGCCTGTCCTGGAACTAGCTCTTGTAGTCCAGGCTGGCCTCGAACTCCCAGAGATCTGCTTGCCTCTGCCTCCCGAGTGCTGGGATTAAAGGCGTGCGCCACCACTGCCCGGCCTGAGCCATCTTCTTAACCCCTGAATTTTTAGTATATAATTTTCTTGGGCATCTCTTACATAAAATGAATTTCTGGGGTAGTGGGTCTTAACCTATATATTTGAGATAACAGATGTAGTGAAATAAAGTCTGTTTTTCCTTCAGCTTACTGTAAACCTCACCCCCAATAGTAGTGATAAAATTTCTTGTGCTTTAGGATACTTTTTAGAAATAGGCTCTTGATGTGCCAAAAGATTCATTGTTGAGTTTGTACTTCTATGACATTAATTCCACGAATAATGAGCTAGGATTTCATTCTTAACTTTTAATTTAGAGGTGTGCCTTACAGGGGCTCCTTTGAGCTTAATATGTACATACTGGTGTGAAAATTGTAAACCTTTGTGATTTTCTCCTTTTAAGAAATACTTATGTGGTTTTTTTGCAAGAGGAGAAAAGGAAAGAAATGTGTGGTTTGTTTTTCTTAACATCCTTATAACTATCTAAGTGTGAAAATTGATTCAGTGCATGCTTTCTTAAGTGGTAAACCACAGTGTTTCTGCTAGTCATAATATGAGATGTTACCGGGGGGTGGGAATTGATGATAAAAAGTCACAGGGAGTCTTGACATGATTTCTGCACAAGGTTTTGGTGGGTTTTGGGGGGGGGGAGCACTTTGTAAAAACTTAAATGCTTTTTAAATTTGTAATTATTGTGTGTCCGTGTGTCTGCAGGTACTTTTGCTGCTTTTTTTTTTTTTTGGATTTTTTGAGACAGAGTTTCTCCGTAGCTTTTTTTGGTTCCTGTCCTGGAACTAGCTCTTCTAGACCAGGCTGGCCTTGAACTCACAGAGATCCGCCTGCCTCTGCCCTCCCCCCCTGTGCTGGGATTAAAGGCACGCGCCACCACCTCCCGGCTGGTACTTTTGCTTTTATATGAGCCTGTGGAGACCAGAGGTCATCTGGTGTCTCCCTGTAATCACTGTCTACCTTGACTTGCTTGTTTGTTTTGACGTAGTCTCTCACTGAGCCTGGATCTCATGGTTTGGGCTAGATTGATTGGCCAGTGAGCCCCTAGAATCTGTCTGGTTTTGCCTCTTCAGCATCACAGTTATGGGCACATAGTACCACCATAACTGGATTTTTTTTATGTGACTGTTGGAGATCTGAACTCAGCTCCTCAAATTTGATTGAGCAAGAGACACTTTTCCTACTGAAACATTTCTTGCTTTAAATTACTTTCCAATTTTGAGTGTAGATGTCTGAGTATAGAATTGTTTCATATCATCAGTGAGAATGTTTTAGCAATCTCCTTTCTTCTCAAGAAAATTGTTTTTATGGTATATGGATCCTAGTTTAGGAACTAGAGAAAAAATATTATCCCTTCAGTATTATCAGTTTGAGTTCTAGAGACTGAAATATATACATTAACATTGGTGTGGTTGGGCATTCTATTAATCTATAAGCTGAGGTAGGAGGATTATGGATTCTGGGCCATCTTAAGAGTATATATATTGTCCCCTCAGAAAAATAATAACAAAAAACCATCATTGTTGAGTTAATTTGTGCTTATTTGATATTAATTCACTGAATAGTGAGCTTCAGTTTCATCCTTATCTGTTAATTTAGAAAAGTAACTTTTCTAGGAATTTGCATGTTTACTGATCTATCATATTTTTTAAAAGTGGTAATCTCGCCAGGCGGTGGTGGCGCACGCCTTTAATCCCAGCACTCGGGAGGCAGAGGCAGGCGGATCTCTGTGAGTTCGAGACCAGCCTGGTCTACAAGAG
>NC_022014.1:5009738-5082617 GCF_000317375.1 Microtus ochrogaster | reverse complement strand
TGGCTTGCAGACATACACACAGACAGAATATTGTATACATAATAAATAAATATTTTTTTTTAAAAAAAAAAAAGAAAAACCAAAAAAAAAGTGGTAATCTCTCTTAAAGGACCTAGTATAGGCATGAAGTACTCTTTGTAGTCCTTATGGGGATAATCAGAATATGCCTAGACTACTTCATAGAAAAAAGTAGTGCTCATGGAACCCAGGGTCAACAAAATTACAATGAAGTAGCATCCCAGATGGCCACCAGATAGCCTGTCTATGAATAAAGCTGACTGGGTGTGGTGGTTTGAATAAAAATGACCCCATAGGTTCATATATTTGAATGCTTAGTCCTCAGGGAGTGACCCGTTTGAAAGGAGTAGGAGGTGTGGCTTTGTTGGATTAGGTGTTGCCTTGTTGGAAGAAGTATGTCACTGGGGGGTGGGCTAAGATGCTGGTCCTATTAAAAGGCCAAGGCAGTTTCTTTATTTGACCACTGAAAGTAACACATAGACAGAAGATCCTCCTACACCACTATTCATCCTTGTTTATCCTAGAGGTGCTCAGAGCGAGGGGCAGATGGCTGTAGATCCCCTGCATTGTGTACTGTGGCACTGAGTCCTCCCAGTATACCTACTCTGTGGTTAGGAGTATGTGAAGAGTAGACTGAGTCTTACAGAGTCCCAACTTCCAGTGATGCTTGGGTAAGATGAGATAAACAAGATTTTCTCTGGTCTAGGTTTCAAGCTGTGTTTTGGTGTGCATTGAATGGTTATTAGATCACTCTTGTTTTTCCCAGCAGGTCTAAGCTTATAGAGTACATAGACTATGTACTAACCACTATTCCAGGAACCCCCTAGTAGGGTGTAGTGTGAATGCTGGAAATATGAATGCCTAATGATAAGCAGACCCAGTGAGCCCTGTGGGAATTTAGAGAAGGATATGGAATACTGGTGGCCACTTTTATATGACTCTGCTCTTAGTCCATCACCCCGTAGGAGTTAGTACTTTTCATACAGTAGCATTATTTGAAGCTCTTGTTGAGCTGTATGTCAGTGTCAAGTCTGTTGTTCATGGTTTCCTTTTTCTTGGTTCTGGATTGTTGAAAATGTCAAGTTTCAAATGTCTGCCTGTTTTCTGCTAGACATATTTTGTTTCAAAATGAAAATAGTATTTTTGTTTAGGAAACATGTTTTTAATGTAAACAGAAAATAGTTTATATGTTAATAGCACCTATGAGAGGCTCTAGTGAATGAGACTGTTTACCCCATATGTAGCCTTGATTTATCTTAGGGTGAGCATTTTGTCCAAATATTGACATTTTGGGTTGTGCAGATGAAAGAATATAGTAAGGCAAAGTCATTAAAACAGAGCCTTCACCTAGGAAGGGAGGCCACATAGACACTGTTTCTTCAGATCCTGGAATAATTGACTCACTGTCTTTCTTTATGTCTAATGTGAGAGGAAAGTAAACTGTTCCAAGCTGGGGCCGAGCACCTTAGTAATATGTGTGAGAAGACATAAGTGGAGAGAGAGATCTGGGCAGAGTAGGGAAAGGAAAAAGAGAAGGAGAATAAATATCTTGAAGAAGAGGCCTATGAATTTTGTCATACAAGGGAACACTGGGTGATTATTTTCTTTTTCAGTGTCATAACTCTTTGAAAAAGTACCATGCAAGTTGAGAAAATATGATGGGTACATGTTTATAGTTTCAAGGACTTAAATATTTAATATACCTTTAAACATACTAGACTATTTCACCTACACTTGTTGTCAAGGTGTACCTTGGGAATTGTATTTTATTTATAATGATGAGATGTTTGCTGTATTTAATTGTTTCTAATGAATGCTAATGAGTTTGAGACTGACTATCCTTGTTAGAAAAGTTAATAGTATGGAATGGCTAATTACCAAATTTTTCTTTCTACACATTTCAGTTTAATTAAGTTGCACTGATAAGCATTTCAGTTGTATATTATTCTTGCATAGATATCAGTTGTAAGAATACTACTGATTGAAAGAAAGGCTTTGTGAATGTTTCATATGTCAGAAGATCATATAATGTCAACTTTATAAGCTTAATGTATAAAACATGTCTTTGATTTTACATCTGACATGGCTCTAAACTTTGTACAGGTTTAAAATAAAGGACCTCTTAATGATAAGAATAAATAGTGTGTCTGAAAACCTCTGCCCTATAGAATCTTTACCAAATGGGTGGATTGTGTTGGTGGGTATATGGGTTAGACTTGAAATGACCAGAAAAGTGAGTGAGCATTACAGGTTATGTCATTTCATCTGAAGTCCTTTAGTATGAGTTTCTTATGTGGACAATGTGTAGTAATAGGATCGGCGGGGCTGCGTCCCCAGCACCCCAGCCACACCCCGGCCGCCTGGCTAGCTTATGCCCTGAAATAATTACACAGACACTGTATTCTTTTAAGCACTGCTTGGCCCATATCTATCTAGCGCCTCTTTTAGGCTAACTCTCGCACCTGGACTAGCCCATCTCTAATAATCTGCTATAGCCCACAAGGTGGCTTACCAGGGAGATTCTAGCCTATGTCCATCCTGGGTCAGAGCTTCATCGTGTGTCCCTCAGAGAGCAGAGCTCTCGCCTCTGCCCACAAGAGTGGAGCCTCTGCCCCCGAGAGGAGAGCTGTCGAGTCTGACCTCACTTCCTCTTCCGCCCAGCATTCTGCTCTGTTTACTCCTCCCACCTTATGTTTTAACCTATCAGGGCAAGCAGCTTCTTTATTTAATTAACCAATGACCTTCCCCTTTTTCTTTTTAAACGAAAAAGGAAGGCTTTATCTTTAACATAGCAAAATTACATATAACAAAACAGTTATCAAGTAAAAATTACAATAATCTTCATCATAACTAAGGAAAACTATAACTATAACTAACTATTCTTAACTCCATCAAAGACTCCAGAAAGATACAATATTACCTAAGCAAACAAGAAAAAAGCAACTTTTAAAACTCTAGAAATGACAGAGACATCTCGCTGCCTGTACAGTTACCCAAAGTTCCTCTGTATCATTGGGGCATCCATCTTCGGCCTACAGGCCCATAGTTTCCAGCAGACATTTCCACAAAGCAGGAAATTTCAAAGGCAGTCACTATCTGCTTGTCCTGAAGAATGTCTTGCAGACTCTTTCATGAATCAGGAACCCCGAAAGATCATCTCACCTTTAGGCAAGTTCAGTAGTCCTCTCTCTGCGGGTTTTCTGTGTCCAGTTTATGCAATAGTCCAGGCAAGAGCAGTTTCTTGCCCAAATGGCTATCAAGCTCCATAAGGATCCTCTTCGATGCCCATCTTCCTCTTTAAGTAGATTGGTGCTGCCAGGAGCAGAGTGTCTCATTGTCATGAAAAGTCCTAAGTTATTAAAACATTTAAAATGCCATATTCTGCAGTCTTTGAAAGATATGAAGAATGCCTATCTAACTGAAATATATCTCGACATATATAGAAAATCTAACTAACATGACTACAAGCTTGATTATTATCAATGATTATCCATTAACAACCTATATTTCCTAGTTATACATTACATTTTTAAAAATGAACTACACAATCACAATACCTTAATCAAGAGCAGAAATAAATATACATATAGAAAAATTGACCTTAAAATCCATTCCAATGCAAATTATTCGTACCTATATCATTTCCCCCTTTAAATGTAAAAGAACATTTATAAACAATATTTTGGGAACATGGGTGCAGTTTTTTCTCTCCAAACTGCTTCCTGCTGAATGGGGGCGCTGTTAATCAGATCATTTAGGGTGTAACCTGTGTGCCAGGTTTATCTCAGTTGGCAGTTGAATGAAGTAATTTTTTGAGGGTGTTCACAGGAACTTTTCGGGAGGTCGTGGTCTATCATACCATATCGGGATAGATGCAATCCACAGGGTCTGGTCCTCTGTGAAAACAAAAGAAGACTCTTTCCAAAGCATCATATCCTTAGACCCAAATTTTGAAATCGTAATACCCTTATATCCATTCTGGTTTAGCTTGGCAGCTCATGTAATGAAATGTCTCTCTGTAGTTAGCTCCTTCACAGTCAAAAATTTTAAAGAAAACACAATGTACATAATCCAGACTCTCTGTGGATTTTCCATTTTTACGTGGCTTATTTTTCTTTATTTCTTTTAATCTATAACTATCTGTACTTTGTCTTTTTAAAGACTTTACCCTTTTTTAAGACATTAACTTTATTCTTTATATTCTTTTTCTTCTCTCTCCCAAGCCTACGTACATTTATCCAACAGTGTCTGAATCTGTTTTATTGTGAATCTGTAACATTTTTTTTATTATTTAGAAGCATTTTTTAAAATGTTAAGTAGTTCTTAAAAACTTAAGTTGCACCATGTACAGGTAATAAGGTACCGCCTGTGTCCTGCCCAGTTGAAACCTTAACTGCTCTGTTATTATGGTAATTATGGCAGTTCCTGCCTGAGGTCAGGACAGTTCAGCATGGAGCAGCCTCTCCTGCCTCAGATCCATTTGGTACCCCTGAGCCACACAGTTCCAGGCACAGAGCAAGTCCACATTGGCGCCGCAGTCAGCAGTTTAACTCTGAGACTGAGCGTGCAGCACAGAAACTCTTTTCATCCAAGTTACAGCAAAATCTGACACATAGAGCATTGCACAGTCTGAAAGCACATCTCTGTATGTCGGCAGGAATCCACCATGCTCTTCCGCCTGCCTAAGCCTGATTCTGCCATCTGCCCAGGTGCAGGCGGGGAGCGCTGAGCCATTGGCACCGTCTCAGAGCACTCTCCTTCCAATCCCAAGTGGGAACACAAACATCCAGTCCCATAAAAGCCATTGAAATGCTTTAAAGCCAGAGTTTGCATTGGCGGCAGAGTCCCAAGAAGCCGCGCTTTAAAATGACGTAGCGTTTTTTCTGCTGCTGCTGCCGAATCAGGAAATATCTCTACAGCACGCCACCAACAAACAGCAAAAATCTGTATTAAACTCTCTCTCCCTTATTTTTAAGCTTTTTCAGGTTTTTAAGTGGATTTAGTCCATCATGTCGGGCGCCACTCTGTTGAATTAGGAGCAGCGGAGCTGCATCCCCAGCACCTGGCCGCCTGCATGGCTAGCTTTATACCCGAAATAATTACATGGACACTGTATTCTTTTAAGCACTGCTTGGTCCATATCTATCTAGCCTCTTTTAGGCTAATCTCGCACCTGGACTAGCCCATCTCTAATAATAATCTGCTGTAGCCCACAAGGTGTCTTACCAGGGAGATTTTAGCCTACGTCCATCCTGGGTCAGAGCTTCATCGCGTGTGCCTCAGAGAGCAGAGCTCTCGCCTCTGCCCGCAAGAGTGGAGCATTGTGTCTCTCTGAGGCCTCTGCCCCTAGAGGAGAGCTGTCGAGTCTGACCTCACTTCCTCTTCCGCCCAGCATTCTGTTCTGTTTACTCCTCCCACCTATGTTTTAACCTATCAGGGCAAGCAGCTTCTTTATTTAATTAACCAATGACCTTCCTCCATCAACAATGGGTTTTCCTTTTAATTTCCTGGGGTTAGACAACTGCTCTGCATACTGCTTGTGAGCTTGGGTCATGGTGGCTGAAAGCTACATGAGACACTTCTAGGTCCTGGATTGCAAGGATACTGAGGTGGCATCTAGATAAATTAAAGCTCATTTGGAATCTTGAAGCTTCATTCTATCTCTTAATTCTATCCAGATCTGTCAGTAAATCAAGTGTAGTACAGCCTAGCATGGTGTTCTTGTTAAGAAAAGCTTGTTGCTAATGCTGTCATTATACGAGTGAGTTTAGAGAAATGTCATTTTGTAATTTAGAGGATCACCTCATAGATTTGTTGAATAAAAATTGCCCAACAATGTTTCACCTTTGCTATTGCTCTCAGTTTACAGAGGTGAGTACCAAAAGATAGGTGGGGACATCAGCTTAGGAAGGTTCCTTCCTTCACTTGAGAGGTAGTTATTGGACCATACAGATTGATGTATTTAGCTTTGTCATACATTTGACACTCTCCTTGTATCTGACTCTCTACGTGTGTCTAGATTTTAATACATATTTTTACTAAGTGATCTCTTCATTTTTTTTATGTTCCATTGCTTTTAAACTTAAAAAGTGGATTTACTTTAGATTTTTGTTCCTTAACTCCTGCTAGACAACATAGAACAATCCAGCACTACCTCTTTCCTTGCTGACTTTAAAGCTTCCCATACATTCCTAGTCTTTGAAAGACATATTCGCCTCACATTATTTACAGTTCATTTGTGGGCATCTCCCTTTTACTTACCTTCTTTGCTTGTCTGTCTGTTTGTTCTTCTAGCCATCCTGGGATCTCCAGCTAGTGGAATTCAAAACACAATTGGTTCTGTTGGTGCAGGGCAACAGAATGCCACTTCTTTAAATAACCCAAATCCCATAGACCCCAGTTCAATGCAGCGGGCCTATGCTGCTCTAGGACTCCCCTACATGAACCAGCCCCAGACGCAGCTGCAGCCTCAAGTTCCTGGCCAGCAGCCAACACAACCTCCAGCCCACCAGCAGATGAGAACTCTCAATGCCCTAGGTAAGTGAAGGAGCATTCAAGAACAACTTTCTCCAGATTAGGGTAAAGATGATAATATTTGCTAGAACCTAAGGCTCTCTTCAGTTTGTGTTTTGACTTCAGATTCATTGCTTTGGATTAATGATCTTCCAGAGAAGACTGAGGTGTATTTTTCCAGGGCAAGAACTACATTTTCAAATGAAACAATGATTTGCTTTGTGTGTACCACTTTGTCTTGACAGTTTATAAAGGTCATCCTTGTGGCTTATATTGGAGAATCTAACCTGTGTAGACTCTTTAAGTATACCACTTGTTTAAGGGCTACATACGGTTTTGCTACGTCTTTCTGTTTGTGGTCTTCCCATCATTGGAAGTGACCATGTAGAATCAAGCTAGTTAGCAGTGGACACTCAGCAGCTTCCATCAGTTAACCTTTTTTCTCTGTTCTTTTAACTGCCGCTGTTCACAGTGTGGATAGTGCTATCAGTGAAGTTGTAGTTGGTGGCACTAGTGAGTCATTAAAAAATGACGAGTTAAAGGCTAGGGATGTAGCTCAGTAGTAAATCACTTGTTTAGTATACATGAGGCCCCAAATTTGATATCCCTAATGCTGAGAGAGATTAAGAGATGGACCAATTAAAACCACCCATGTTATTTTTTGGAAAAACACCAAAATGATTATCAATTAATAATGGCTGGGAGAATGTGTTGAAACCCTGATATCCAAATTATATCTACTCGCCTCATTATTGATAGTATACTTTGGGAATTCTATTCTCACTGAGTTGCATCATTTTCTTTAATATGAAGATTATAGACAAACTGGCCTTTCTCTATTTTCCCCCTAAACTTAGATTTTGTAAGTTTGCTTTCTGACAACCCCAACACACAGGTATGTGCCAGGCAAGTTAGTGTAGTTGTTGAGAATTTGCCAGTAATGAAAAAGAAAAATTGGAAGACTGCAAATGAGTAATGATCATTGCTCTGCAGCCATAGAGTACATTTAGGATACTAGTGTGCCTCTATACTGTTGTAGAATATTATTTTAAGGTGTGTTATGTTTGTTTATGCTCTGGAACATTTGTTTAATGATATAAAGTATGTGTTTGATTAAATAAAATTCGCCTGCAGTCAGGAGCCAGGTGAAGAAGGGTGTATAAGGAGGGGCGAGAAAAAGCACAAGGACTTCTTGGGAGACATAAGGGATGAGCTAGGTGAACTGCTTGCCACTCAGTCTCTCTGGAAAGCAGGATTCTTTGAATCTTGAGGTCTTTAGCAGGACAGAGATTCAGTTAAGTTCTCTTAGTAACTTTGAAAGGGTCGGTGCCTGAGAGAACATAATTTCCTCTTGTTTGTAGCTTTTGCAGCCTGGCTGCTGCTGGTAGAAGCAGAATTGCAGTTGCTGACTAGGATAGCCATAGCATAAAAAGTAGCAACCATTAAAAAAGAGAACAATACCAGTCACATTTTATTTAGACCGTAGAGTAAAAATAGGAAGGAATTGACAGTGACAGTGGAATTTGTTGAAGTTAGTCACCACTAACGAAAAATACAGCTTTCTGAGTTTCTGTCTTGCCTTACCTTGGTATCCTTCATATGAGTTCTTTATGTGGTCACTTGCTTATTCATTATAGGAACTTGGAATTGTGTATATAATGTCAGCATTGATTTCATTTTCCTTTGTCTTGAAAGGAAACAACCCAATGAGTATTCCAGCGGGAGGAATAACAACAGATCAGCAACCACCAAACTTGATCTCAGAATCAGCTCTTCCAACTTCCTTGGGGGCCACCAAGTAAGACTGAAGATTCAGATAGCTTGTATCTGCAGAACAAGTGGGCATAGAATGGGTGGGGGTTACATAAAACTCGGTATGTGGCAGAGAAATCGCTTACTGAGACGGTGGGAATGGATTTTGGCTTCTTTAACCAGTTTTTTAAAATTGTGTCTGAGTAAGTGAGAGAATTACATTTATGTGCATGTATGTGTGAACACTCATGTTGCAGTGCACAGTGTGAGGGTCGGGACAACTTCTAGGAGTTGGTTCTCTTCTTACACCATGTCCTGTTGATTAAATGGAAATTGTCAAGGGCCAAAAGAGGGTGTTGGATTCTCTTGAACTAGAGTGACTAGCAGTTGTGAGCTGTTTTAGTGTGGGTGTTGGAAACTGAAGTCTGGTCCTCTGAAGGCAAAACAAGCCCTCTTAACAGCAGAACCATCTCTCTAGCCTATCTTTCTTTTAAAATGATGAATGTAAAACAGAAACAATTTGAATTCTGGTAGATATATTTTACGTCTCTCTTAAACTTTTAAGTCATATATTGTTGAAGAAGATGGGCTGCATTTCATTGACTCACGTGAGTAGCTGGATGAAGTGTTGTTATTTCCCTCTCTAGTCCACTGATGAATGATGGCTCAAACTCTGGTAACATTGGAAGCCTCAGCACGATACCGACAGCAGCACCTCCTTCCAGCACTGGTGTTCGAAAAGGCTGGCATGAACATGTGACTCAGGACCTGCGGAGCCATCTAGTACATAAACTGTACGTAACCCTCATCAGTCAAATTCACATTTTGTGACTGAGGATATTGTTGAGTCTTTGTGGGTGTATAGATGTTTGATTTTGTTTTTCATTTGCATGTTCAATCCCAGTTTATAGCTCATAGCTGCTGAGGGTCCATGCTTGTTTCAGAAAGCCACCACTGTTAAGAGACCTAGGAAGGCTGAATTTCCCCGACTCTGGCCCCATTGAATAGTGGCATCAGAGAGCATAGAGATGTGACCTGCCTATCTTCTTTGGTTTTGAGCTCAGGTGTGTTCAATGACTGAGACTAGTTATAGAGTTCCCTACAACTTGGGGGAATTTGGGTTTGGAGGTTTACTGATGAGGGTGAGTGTATATGTTATCACCATATAGTTATTTAACATACAGAAAGTTAATGTTTCAAGCTACCTAAGTTGAAGTGAAGTGAATGAACAACTGGATTCTTCCTAATTTTGTTCTGCTTATAATGAATAGTTGCTAAATAGGGGTTTAGAATCATATTTTTCTTAATATAGCACATATTTGTGTTTGGTGTATAGATTAAAGGTTAATATTGTTTTCCATATTCATGCACAAGGCATAGAGAGTTTTCCTGTGACCACCTTGAAAGCAAGTTGATAGAGTATATTGTCCTTTCAGTGTCCAAGCCATCTTCCCAACTCCTGACCCTGCAGCTCTGAAGGATCGCCGCATGGAGAACCTGGTCGCCTATGCTAAGAAAGTGGAGGGAGACATGTATGAGTCTGCTAATAGTAGGGTAAGTTGTGAAACAGTTGTTGAGCCTGTAGGTAGGAAGTGGTATTTGTCTAGTTAGTTATCCAGAATTAGGAGAATCTGTGTGCTCTAGGAGACTCCTTATCCTGAGGACCTTGAGACATGTCCCAGTAAGGATGAGATCCCTGCAGTCTCTTAGGAGGACAAAGGATGCATAAAATAAAGTGTGTACCTGGGTCATCTTTTTTCACAGTGGGTATTCTTTAGAATTCTTGTAGTAAGTTACTGCTAATGTCTGGATACCCAAGAGAAAGCTTCAGTTGTGCAGAAAAAAATAAATAACAGTATTTTGCACCTTCAATTTGATGTGTCCAGTAAAGTCACTAGTTCAATAAAGAGGAAATTAAGGGTTAATCTGGCAACACTAGGAATTTAGAGACAAAAGTGATTCTTTGGTTTATCAGATGTGCCAGGCCTCTGTTAATGCACTTAAAATGTACTTACTGGTGTAGTAACTGCTTAGTACACCGAGGCCCTGAGTTTGATCCCCAGCAGCAAACATGTGAATGTGTGAATAAATGAATCAGTGAATGAAGAGTTCATTTTCTGTTGGGATATACAAAACAAATGAATGGTTCTTAGATTTTTTGATTCCTTAACATTGAATATTATTCCTTTTAGGATGAGTACTATCATTTATTAGCAGAGAAAATCTATAAAATACAAAAAGAACTAGAAGAAAAACGGAGGTCACGTTTACATAAGCAAGGCATCTTGGGAAACCAGCCAGCATTGCCAGCTCCGGGGGCTCAGCCCCCTGTGATCCCACCAGCCCAGTCTGTGAGACCTCCAAGTAAGGACTATTTTTCTTTCTACCAGCTCTTATCCTGCTTGCTTAGTTTTCCTTTAATCTTTGGGGTATATTTCTAAGAGTGCGTAGTTATGATCTCCAAAAGTTTGCACTTGGGAAGCTTTTTGTATAGCTGTGTCCTGTGAGGACATTGAGCTTCCATCATGGGAATGCTTTGCTTTGTTTTATTCGTTTTTGGTTTTTTGAAACAAGGTTGCTCTGTGTAGCCCTGGCTGTCCTGGAACTAACTTTGTAGACCAGACTGGCCTCAAACTTGGAGATCCACCTGCCTCTGCCTCCTGAGTGCATGTGCTATCACTGCCTGGCATGGGGAGGCTTTTTAAAGGGTGTGCTGGCAAGTTCTTTTTTAGACTTGTGTATATATTTTCTTTTTTTTTTAATTAATTCAAAATTTTTCCCCTTATAGATGGGCCCTTGCCTCTGCAAGTGAATCGCATGCAGGTTTCTCAAGGTATTTAACTATTTGTCAACCATGTTTTAGTTTAATTTTCAATGTCAACAAATCCCCCCATTTTCCCTTTTGTATTCTTTTTTACTCTTTTTATTCTTTCTTTCTGATAAGAATGTGAGTCTCTTGTTTTTAAAAATTTGGAAATTAGAGTTTTCCAAAGAGGCCAAGAATAGGGTTTTGACCAACAACAACCCCCCTCCAGGAGAGATTTTATTAGGAAATTAAATAAAAGAAACAATAGGAAGGAAAAGGCCTTTCTGAATATTCATCAGGAGAGTCTGTGAGCCTATCTGTGACAAGCACCTCTGGGGGACTGAGAAGGTACAGTACTACTCTAGGCCATCAGCATTGAAGCTGGCAAGTTATCAGCCACAGGAGGCTAAATGCAGAGCTCCGTGCCTCACTAGAGTAGTGATAGCTGTCTATCACTACTCATGGCTCAGTTCAGCATTACTATGGGAAGTTGGAGTAGGCATCAGGACTGCGGGGCATTTGTAAGCTTTTCAAAAGCTCTTGATATACTGAGACCTGAACAGCCAGGGTATTGCTTCAGATTGTTAAATGAACTGGGGACATCATCCAAGTGGTAAAGAAAGGCATTGCAGTATACAGAGCAGTTTGAGAGGGATGGGTAAGTGATTTGAATTTGTGACAGTGTTACTGCATACTGAAACAGACACTAAATAAACTCGCCAAGAGCTTGTTTGGGTTGGATTTGAGGGGTGGAGGAAGTCAAGTGGTTGAGAAATTGAGCCATAGCAGTGTAGCTGAATGCTTATAGGTATATGGGCATTGATTTAGATAGGAAGCCACAGACAAGATGGTAAGAGACATTCTCTGGGTCAGTACTTACCAGCCTTTCCTGATGGTTTCTCTGTGGCTTTGGAGCCTGTCCTGGAACTAGCTCTTGTAGACCAGGCTGGCCTCGAACTCATAAGATCTGCCTGCCCCTGCCTCTCAAGTGCTGGGATTAAAGGTGTGCACCACCACCGCTCTGCGCAAATGCAGATTTCTTTCAGAGCTGTTTTTTAGTATCTGCACAAAATTGTCATGGAGAGGTGCCTGATAAGTCCTCTTGGGCCTTGTTTGAATTTGGCCATTTGAGGGTGGAAGTTTTGGACAGTCACTGCAGGGATAAGGAGATTCTCTTGTGGCAATGGCAAGGCAAGACCTCTCAAAAACTTACTGAGGGATTCTGTTAGATTACAGTGTATGGCAGAATAACCACTTACACTGGGATTTATTTTGAGCCCACAATTTGCATAGTTTTGTAGAAAATTAATAGGATTAGTCTCTGTTATCTGAAGATACATCCCAATGAAGTCTTTGTCATCGGTGTGTTTCTGCAAAC
The DNA here is from genome assembly GCF_000317375.1 of Microtus ochrogaster. NCBI lineage: Eukaryota > Metazoa > Chordata > Mammalia > Rodentia > Cricetidae > Microtus > Microtus ochrogaster. The sequence continues at coordinate 5,070,150 of NC_022014.1, read as the reverse complement.
AGATGGAGACTTAGGGTAGCCCTTGGCACTTCCTACTGAAGGTACTTGGAGTATTGAGGTGGTATTTTGAGTCTTAGCACAGATTCTAACAATATCAACCTAGCCAAGAAGCTTTGAAGCCTGGACTAAATTGCTGCTAGGGTTGTTAAGTGAAGGTACACTTAGGTAGTCCTAGGAAATATCTCCTGTGTAGATGGAGCAACCTCATTCCTTCACAAGACCTCCTTGTCTGCTTTGTTCTTCCATACTTCGTGCACATTAGATCTGGTTTGTTCTAACCTTTCCTCATGTCTACTGTCTGTTCTGATTTGCTTGTGAGTTCCACTCTGTTGTCTATTATCCATGTGTTCTGTCTTAGAATGTACTTGATAAATATATTTCTTTTCTTGTGGATGCTTTTATTAATGAACTATCATAACTGTTTCCAGGGTTGAATTCATTTAACCCAATGTCCTTGGGAAACGTCCAGTTGCCACAAGCACCAATGGGACCTCGTGCAGCCTCCCCCATGAACCACTCTGTTCCAATGAACAGCATGGCCTCAGTTCCAGGTGTAAGTGCTTCTCTTCTTAGTCTTTGCTTGGTGTAATGTTCTCTGAGCAGGGATTTCCCATTATTAACTGAGGATTCTAGGGTGTTTATTCCTTTGAATTTGAGCTGTGTTTTATTTCCTTTATTTCTCTTAAACAAGCAAACAAAACTGTTGCTGCAATGAGAATTATTTGACTGCTACTTTTTTTTTTTTTTTTTGGTTTTTCTAGACAGGGTTTCTCTGTGGCTTTGGAGCCTGGTGCTGGGATTAAAGGCGTGCACCACCATCGCCCAGCTTTACTAATTTTTTTTAATGGAATAAAAAATCTGTAGGAATTAATGTAAAGGGTGGAACAGGCATCCAATAGCTCCTGTTGTCAGTGTCAGTTGACTTGAGCTTGACCTGAAACAACTTTAACTAATTAAAGGCATGATAGAATTCTAAATTATAGTATGCCACTGATTGCTATTCAGGAGACAGTTGAACATTGGCTTACTTAAGAGATAGCTTAAGAAGGTGTAGAAAAGTGCCTAGGAATGAGGGAGTCCTTGGCAAGTACTGGCCCTTAAGACCAAAATGTACTAGATTTGTAAGGCTTTTGGTTCTCCATTGCACTGTATATCTTGAAGACTCTGTCCTACCTCTTCTGTACTGTAGCACTCCTGATTCTTATTTTATAGATGGCCATTTCTCCTTCCCGGATGCCTCAGCCTCCAAACATGATGAGCACCCACGCCAACAACATGATGGCCCAGGCACCCACTCAGAACCAATTTCTGCCACAGAACCAGTTCCCATCATCCAGTGGGGCAATGAGTGTGAACAGTGTCAGTATGGGGCAGCCAGCAGCCCAGACAGGCGTTTCACAGGTACATTCAGTGTGGGAACCTGGACAGCCCCAGCCTCTGTGACAAGATCCTGTCTTACTTTTATTTTATGGAAGTTAGAGTTCTAGAATATATATCTCTTCATTGTTCTCCACTTTGTCCTGTAATTTTTAATTTTGGAGCTCTCTCTAGGTGAACTTCACACAAAAAATAAAATGATTGGGTTTTTTGTTTTGTTTTTTTGCTTATGCTTTATGTTTTGATCTTTGGATTTTGGTTCCTCTTTGTATATTTTAGAGATCTAAGATTAACATGTCACCCTGAGAAATGCTGGTACTTGAAGAAGGGTGAATTTCCTCTTAGTGACTCAGTTTGTGTGCTGCCTCTGTTGGGGTGTCAGGCTAGCAGGATCATTGAGAATGGCACTCTCCTCATTGAGTATGTTTCAGTTATTCATTTAAAGCTGAAGATACTCCTTTTCCATTCATTTTACTGCTTTGGTTAATTGTTGTGTATCAAATGTCAGCTACATACAAAGTATTTAAAATAGGTCAAATCTTCCCCAAAATATAAGATTCATGTCTTTTTAGACAATGAGCTAATATTGAATGAGTTAGATTTACTCCATAATGATTAATTTCTCTATCATTTCTTTAGAACAGAGGTTGGGAAACCAATTCCCCTTCTTCCTACAGTCTCCCCATGCAGCTCAGACTGAAGTCTTCCTTTCTCAGCCATATGCCACAATGACCAACAGTAGACCTTTTCTATAAAAAGCCAGATAGTAAACATAAGTATGTTCTTAACTCTTTAGGTCTGCTTTTATGGTGTACAAGTAGTTATAGGCAGCACTTCAGTATTTGCCTGGTTGTGGTTGTCATCCTGTGAAACTGTTCTGGGTGCCTAGGCCAAACTTCTGTGTGATGTTGATTCTTTCTTTTTCTTTTTTTTTTGAAAGGTCAACAATTCTCTAGTGTCTCCACAGTTGAAAACCACTGTACTCACATGATCCAGTGTTTCAGCTCCCCCCAAAAGAAAAATCCCACTTTTTTTCTGTGGTCCAAGTTACAAGTTGATGTGACAAAACATGAAGTCAGTAAGCTGAGTAATCACCTGTCTAAGCCATGAATATTGTAGCTAGATATTGTAGTTGTACAACTCAGAGTATGAGAAGCAGTTGAGTGTGAACTTTATTACATGGTACGGTGTATGCTATAAATGTTTAGTCTGTGAATTTGTACAAGTGAAACAACCCCATGAAACTAGCAGAACTAATTAAGAAACTGATTACATTTTCTTTTTCAAGTCTCTGATGTTTTCAATTGGGTAACGTACTTTTAACATATACTCTCTGTTTCTTTTAGAGCCAGGTGCCTGGTGGTGCTCTTCCTAACCCTCTGAACATGTTGGCTCCCCAGGCCAGCCAGCTGCCCTGCCCACCAGTGACACAGTCACCTTTGCACCCAACTCCACCTCCTGCTTCCACAGCTGCTGGCATGCCCTCTCTCCAACATCCTACGCCACCTGGGATGACACCTCCCCAGCCAGCAGCTCCCACTCAGCCATCCACTCCTGTGTCATCTGGGCAGACTCCTACTCCAACTCCTGGCTCAGTACCCAGTGCTGCCCAAACACAGAGTACCCCTACAGTCCAGGCAGCAGCACAGGCCCAGGTGACTCCACAGCCTCAAACCCCAGTGCAGCCACCATCTGTTGCTACCCCTCAGTCATCACAGCAGCAGCCAACACCTGTGCACACTCAGCCTCCTGGCACACCGGTGAGCCTCTTTCAGTCTGTCATTATCAAGCTAAACTCTTAGAGAATACTTTCCCATAACAATGTTCTCTCAGGCACTCAAGAGGCAGAGGTAGGGAGGCAATTCTGAGCATGAAACTAGCTAGAGCCACAAAGTAAGACCTATCGATGATGATGATGATGATGATGATGATGATGATGATGATGATGATGATGATGATGATGATGATGATGATGATGATGATGGAAGAGAAAGGAAGGAAGGAAGGAAGGAAGGAAGGAAGGAAGGAAGGAAGGAAGGAAGGAAGGAAGGAAGGAAAGAATACCCTATCAGGATGCTGTGGCATTTTGCTCTGATGCTAAAAAGTGTGTGTGTTCCTGATGGAACTGTAATAAATTGTGCTTTGTTCTTACTATTGGCCCTAAAGGAAGGCCTGGCTTAGAATTACCCTTGGTTGAAGTACTTTACAGAAATTAATAGTCATTGGTATATCACAGTAAAGACAAATTGAACTGTATGTACAACAATTATTTTCCCTGTTTTCTGTTGTAGATTAATATCATTTAGGTTTTAATAGTTTTTGTGCTTAGATTCATGGGTTTGGTAAACATGCCAAGCTCCAAACTACAGGTTCTCTAACCTGACTCATCAGCCTTCTTTCAGAATGGAAGACTTTTCTTGTAGTGATGAGCTGAGCAGGCCTGTTTTTCATCCTGCTCGGATTCCGCACAGCTAGCTTTACCCTGGAAATATCAACACACAAATTGTATTCCTTTAAACACTGCCTGGCCCGTTAGTTTCAGCCTCTTATTGGCTAATTCTCACATCTTGCTTTAACCCATATTTAGTAATCTGTGTAGCACCACGAGGTGGTGGCTTACTGGGAAAGATTCAGCATGTCTGACCTGGCGGCTGGCTCCATGGCGGCTGCTTCACTGCCTTCTTTCTCCCAGCATTCTGTTCTGTCTACTCCACCTATCTAAGCTGCTGTCCTATCAAAAGCCAAGGCAGTTTTTTTATTAGCCAATGAAAGTAACACATAGACAAATGACCCTCCTCCATCATTTTCTTACTCATACTGAAACAACAGCTTGAAGGCTTGTACCTTCTATGGCTCTAACCAGCCCGTTCTTTTCTGTAGGTGACTTTGGAAGGATGGGAGATGTTCCCTGCATCATCCCAGGACTGCTGGCCAGTGCCTAGCCAAGTGCCTTTCTAGAAATACAGAAATCTTAGTATCGTTTTCTTTTGAGTCTAGTCTATAGATTCCCCTCCTCTCGGATTTATGTTAATTCCATTCTGGGATATTCAGAATATTTATAGAATGACAGAATTAATCAAATGACAATTCCAAAGATGACATTATTATTTTTCTTTCTCCAAAAGGACATATACTTTCTCTGACACTACATTTTGTCTCTTAAGTTGTTTCCTACCTTCAGACCAGGGCATGAGGCAAGCACTCTGCCACTGATTGCATCCTGTGCCCTCTAAAGAGATTTCTTTCTATCTCCTTTATTAGTTTATGTGGTACTTTATTGTGTAAAGTCTGTTACATGGCCATGGAATATTTGTTTACTCCAACACCATCATTGTCCTGTGTTAACACAGGCTTATTGGATATTCTGCTTCACATAGGCCGTTAGTTCTCAATCTCCTCATAACTACTTAAGTGTTTATCATGAGCCTGAATGCTAATGAAGGGAAATAATGGTCAAATAATCCAGTAGAAAACGAAGAGAAAATAATTTTATGTTAGAATTTAGAAAACTATTCTCCTGGCTCTTCATTTTTGGTAAGAAGTAAATCATGTTTCTGGCAGTGACTTCCTCTAGAGTGCCTTCCAAGAGCTTCTGTTCTTTAGTGGTCCTACTAGGTGCTTAGGTTGTATAGAGAAATACTAAAAAGAAAGCTGGGGTTGAAAGGGCAGGAGCTGAAGGGATTAATGTGGTCTGCTTTACAGCGATGAATGATTATTATCTTTGCAGCTTTCTCAGGCAGCAGCCAGCATTGATAATAGGGTCCCCACTCCCTCCTCTGTGACCAGTGCTGAAACCAGTTCCCAGCAGCCAGGACCTGAAGTTCCCATGCAGGAAATAAAGACAGAAGTTCAGACGGATGATGCTGAGCCTGATCCTGGTGAATCCAAGGGGGAACCTAGGTCTGAGGTACATGTTGTTCCCCAGGTGGCAATACATGGCTTGTGTGTGGTAGCTTTACCTATATATCCTCAGAACCTACCATGATGTTTGGATATTCATTTTAAATGTTGGCGTTTTCTAGAAGTCTTTTTGGTGATGTTCTTCATTCAATTCTAGTTTTGTAGAAGGGGGTGATATATTTGTTTACTAACTTATGGAAGAAATTGAAATCTGGGAGCCAAGAGCTGAATCTAGCCTGTGAATTTGTGGTTTTGTTTGAACTGCTCAGTTTTTTAAAAATCAGGAAATTGCAAATAAAACTTTTGATACTTGATTTTCCTCAAAAGATGAACAATTCTTTCATCAGTACACTAATATTTCGTTATGGCAGGCAGTGTCCCACCTGATGTGGGAAGTGTCCCTCAAGTGGGACAAAGGTTTCCCAATTAGTCCAAGTCTCATATCACACTCTTTATCTCAGAGCATGGGGTTTTGATCCTTGTTCCAGTTTTCCAAGATACTTTTACTTCCCAACTAGATGTATCAGTATTTCACTGAGCATATAAACATACCCTCCCCCCCTCCTTTTTTTTTTTTTTTTTGGTATTTGGAGATAAGGTTTCTCTGTGTGGTACTGATTGTCCTGAAACTCTTGTAGACCAGGCTGGCCTTGAACCCATAAAGGTCTGCCTGCCTCTGCCTCCTGAATGCTGGGATTAAAGGCGTGCGCAACCATTGCCCGGCTACAAGCTTACTTTTATATTGAAAACATTTTAATTAGAACTATGATTGTATCAGTGCTGTATGAAGTGATTCAGTGGACATGGGGTATTTTGTTCCTTTCCTTAACAAGAAAAAAAAATGGACGTGTACCTTTAACCAAAAGAACTCTTAGCAAACCCATGTATGCGTATGCAAAGAGACTTAAGAGTAGAAATAGACTAGGTTATGGGGTCTGACAGTTATCTATCTTCTGTGGCTCTATTTTTCTCAAGATGTTGGAAGAGGACTTACAAGGATCTTCCCAAGTAAAAGAAGAAACAGACACAACAGAGCAGAAACCAGAACCAATGGAAGTAGAAGAAAAGAAACCCGAAGTAAAAGTAGAAGCTAAAGAGGAAGAAGAGAACAGTGCTAATGGCACAGCCTCACAGTCAACATCCCCTTCCCAGCCACGCAAAAAAAGTAGGTCACATTTTCTATAACTTAAGACTATGCTGTGCTTCCACACCAAAGATTGAAAGCTCTGGTGGGAAAATGATTACAAATTTCCTTTTATGCTCTTTGCCTGTCATTCTCTAAGTTTTACTTCTGAGAATGGAGACAGCAGGGACTGGAGAAATTCAGTATGCTGGACAAACATGAGGACCAGAGTTGGGATCCTAGCAATCCTATAAAATGCTGGGTGTGCACTGTGGGAGGCAGAGACTTGAGAAGCTGGGGCTTGCCAACCACCAGCATAACTCCAGGGTTTTTTTTTGTTGTTGTTGTTGTTTGGTTGGTTGGTTGGTTTTGGTTTTTCGAGATAGGGTTTCTCTGTAGCTTTGGAGCCTGTTATGGAACTTACTCTGTAGACCAGGCTGGCCTCAAACTCACAGAGATCCGCCTGCCTCTGCCTCTGCCTCTGTAATCATTTTCCCACCACAGCTTTCAATCTGGGTGCTGGGATTAAAATAGGCGTGCGCCACCAGAGCCCCGCAACTCCAGGTTTAGTAAGAGACTTTTTAAAGGAATAAGGCAGGACTCCAGTTGTCCCCCTGGCCTCCATGAATGCATGCAGAGGTATACACGCCTGTACACACTCAAGTACTGCATACCCACCCCCACCCCCACACATATGTAAGAGAAAAATAACAATAACAGGCTATGGCTGTCTTCTGAGATGAGATGTTGTTCTGGATTGTTGAACAAGCTAAGGGTTGTAGGCTCTGCAGAGGCAGATATAAAGAGCTGTTGGACAAAAATGCTCTCATTTGAGGCAAATGATTACTGTCCGTGTGTTGTGCTTTCAGCACATATGTTTGCGAATTAGAGATTTGTGCTGATGGAGAGGAGTAAGGGGCTGTCTAGCTGCTGTGACTTGGCCTAGCATGGGAATATGTAAAGCTCCAAATGTATGAGGTTAGCTCAGGGCAAGTAGAAATTGAGTGTACTCCACTGGAGATGTGTCCACGGTAAGAAACAGTAGGATGCTTGAAGATTGTCAAGTGACCCTTGCTTGACCTTGGAAGTTGAGAAAGTGCAGAGAATGTAGGTGACTGAGGCAGTAAAGCTCCACATGGGAAGGGAATTCCTTGTATAGTGGGTTTTTGATTATGTTGGACTATCTTGTCATTGCTTATCCTTTGAAGAAGTAAAACTGAGGAAAATAAAAATATTTAATTCATTTAAATTAATGTCTGTTAATGGTAACATTTACCCCACTCCCATCCCAAGAATGGGATATCACTACCCGTGATATTGCTAACCTCAATGAACACATTTTTACAAAAATTATCTTCCCAAAAAAAAATTGTAAGAAAGTGACATTATTTTGTGATCCTGCAATGTTTTGAAGAGTGTTACAGTGACTGAATTTGACTATTGAAGTCTGCCCTACACTCTGTTGAGATGGTATTGTTTGAACTGGGTGAGGAGTTCTTCATGGCTCTTTCAGGTAACTAGGAGTACTCTGCTCTGACAGATACCTCAAAATTCAACAAGCAAAAACTCTTGAGGGTGAGTTAATGTCATCCTTTGGTCAACTGCAAGGTACTAGGTCATTGAGTTATGAGCATTTTCTAAGTGCTGACATACTTGATGCTGTATCAACCCCCTCCTCCAAAGACTCACAGTTTCCAGTATCACTGTCAGTTTCATAAAACAAATCTTAAAAACTTTGAAAAATAGCAAGTTCATGTAGCAAAAGTTTTCCAAAACATTTTTGATGAAGGCCAGATTTTACCATTGGCCACAAATATTGTCATTTGTCCTTGAAGTAACTGGCTCACTTAGTTGATTTTTTTTGGGACAAAACTTTGCCACAGACAAGAACTGAGTAACAGCTTTGGTTTTTGTTTGTTTGTTTGTTTTGTTTTGTTTTTCAAGCTTCTCTGTAGCTTTGGTGCTTGTCCTGGAACTAGCTCTTGTAGACCAGGCTGGCCCGGAACTCACAGAGATCCCCCTGTCTCTGCCCTCACCCCCACCCCTCGTGCTGGAATTAAAGGCCTGCGCCACCACCGCCCAGCTGAGTAACAAGTGACAGCTTTGTATTTATCACCCTTGTAAGTTCTCTGTCTTAAGGGGAGAGAAGCAGTTCCTGCTGTCATCCCCTGTGCTGACCCTGCTGCTGGTTCCCAAGGCTGCTGGTTCCCAAGGCTGCTGCTCCACAGCGTGACCTCCTGTTGTATTACAGAGTGGCAGCACATGTGGGAAGATGAGATTTATCGAGAGCATTGATGCTACTACCTCATCAAGGATGTACTGTGTTGGCTCGCATTCTTTTTCCTCAGAGTAGTGTGGCCACAAAGACTGGAAGAACCTCCCACTCATTGCCTCCTCAGTGCCACTACTAACATAGTGTGTTTCTGTGTTAGGGGTCATTTGGATCTCAGAGACCCCAGAGAGACCTAGAACAGTGCTAGGACATTCTTCACTGATTAGTAAACTGAGTTGTTCAGTTTGTGTAAAACTACTTTGTTGAATCTCCAGTACTACATATTGGGCTGCATGGGTGTTATAAGCCACACACTTGAGAATTGTGTATAGTTTACCATTCTTACTGAACGAAGCTTATGATGCTTGCAAAGTGTAATAACATTCTGTGCCACACCAGCTAATTAGTCATAGGGAACTTGATTCTGATATAGTTACCGACGTCTCTTTCCTTATGGAGTCATATTACACAAGCATGGTAAAGATAGGAATTTGAAAATACTTTATTTAGCATAGGCTTTAATTGACAAATTAAACAGAGTGACACACATTCAGACACTTTACTTACCACTGGGGAGAAGAGTGAGAGTGAGCAGACCTTTTCTTTAAGACTGTGTATCTGTGTATGTCTACAGTGTCTAGTAGATGGAAGGATCCCCTGGAGCTGAAGTTACAGGTGGTTGTGAGCTACTCAACATGGTGATGGGAACTAAACTCCAGTCCCCAGGAAGAGAGCAGCAAGTGCTCTTACCACTAAGCTTCCTCTTTATCCCCTAAAATTGCTTTTTTTTTTTTTTTTGAGAGCATGAGGGTGCCCACACACGACACATATGGGTAAGTGGAAGTCAGAGCAAAACTTGTAGGAGTTGATTCTTTGCATCATACAGGTCCATCCCACAGATTAAGCTCAGTTTGTCAGGCTTGGCAGCAAGTGGCTTTACCTAGTAAGCTATCTCATTATCCTGTAAGCAGTTTTGTTTTTTTGTTTTTTTTTGTTTGGTTTTTTTTTTTTTTTTTTTTTTGAGATGGGGTCTCCCTATGTAATACTAGCAGATTTACAGAGATTCACTTATCTCTGCCTTCTGAGTACTGGGGTTAAAGGCATGTGCTGCCATATTGACTGAGGTTTTCTGTCTTGCCCGGTTCCCACAGACGTTAAGTCCCAAAGAAATCACACAGAAGTCTACATTAGTTTTAAACTGGTTGTCCTATTATTAACTATTATAACTTAATAGTAGTCCATTCTTGTCTATGTTAGCCACAAGGCTTAGTACCTTATTTGGCGAGGCAGTCACATCTTGCTTCCTCTGAGGCTAGGTCAAGACTGCAGACTTCCTTCTTTCCAGAATTCTCCTGTTCTCATTGACCCGCCTCTACTTCCTGTCTGGTTGTCCTGCCTATACTTCCTGCCTGACTACTGGACAATCAGCATTTTATTAAAATACAATTGACAGGGCACAAACCATTGACCCACAGCACTACCACACCCAGCATGAGCAAACTTTTTAGATAAAGTCTCCCTGTGTAGCTCAGTATGCCCTGCCACCCCTGTCTCCCAAATGCAGGAAATAGAGCTTGTCCTGTCAAGACCCACCTATTAGCAGGCCTTTTCTTTGACAGGCTAGATAGTATTTCAGGCTTTATAAGGTCTCTGTTAAAACTGACTGCCTCAAAGACAGCAGCAGATGATATGCAAATAAGTGAAAATGGCTATGTGCCCATAAAAGCTTTATTTTTTGAACTCAAACTTTAATTTCTTTTCATTTTAATTTATCATAAAATATACTTTTCCTGGTCATTATAAAAGGTTAAAGGCCATTTTGAGACCCTGACTCATGGAAAGTAGTAATTTTCATAGTAATTTGTCAACCTCTTATCTATTGGAACGAAAAAGCTTTTGGTTAGATGTTTTCTAATAAAGAATTATTTAAGGGGCTGAGAAAGTTGCTTAGCAGTATTTGATGTACAAGCAGCAAGCATGGGGACTAGAGTTCAACACTCGCAGATTCCACTTAAGGGACAGGTAGGTGTATTGACTTGCTTGTTATTCTAGTACTCAGGAAGTAGAAGAGACAAGGGGTCCTTGGAACAAGCTAGCCAACTAGTTAGATTAGCTATTCTTACAAGTTCTAAGTTTGCGTCAGGACCTTGACTTGAATAAGGTGAAGAACACTGAAGAAAGAGTGTCAGCTTTGGGCCTCCCACATTCTGCACGTGTGCACACACTACCACCACTATATACACATGAAACTAGGATAACCACATTACTCTGGATACTGGATAGAGTTAGGCATGATGGCATAAACCTATAATCCTAGCACTTGGGAGACTGGGGCTGTAGAATAATGAGTTCAAAATCAACCTGGGCTATGTAGTAAATTTCTAGCCTATATATACTAAGCCCCTGTCTCAGAAGATAAAAACACAAAAACACATTACCCCACCCCCACCTCACATCCACAAAAAAAAAACAAAAACCAGGTGCTCCTTTGTAACTGTTTTATAAAAGAAGAATGAAGTTAGCAGAAAGAAAGCAAGAATGTTCATTATTTACAAGGTTACTGGAGCATGTCTTGAGTGGACCTTTATGTTACTAGGTGCTGGAGATGTTATAATGAGTCTTCTCTGTTCATCTTGACCTTGAGCCAGTAGTACAAGGACAAGAGCAGCCTGGTGTCCTGCAAAAGAGGCAGTGTCTGTCACAAGATAACACAGGATACCTGGACTGACCCTGCTCTGATAAGGATAAATTATGAAGAACCTTGGGGCATGTGTTTACATGCCTAAACTGAGGGTGTTAAGTTGAATTTCTCTGTTAACCTTTAACCTTTTGTGTGGAAAAAAATGATCAGATAAATTCCCAGAATTTGACAAGTTAGAATCCCCAATCAGAAATGACAACACACACACACACACACACACACTCACAATGACCCAACTGAAACTTTTATGTATTCTTGGCTGGTATGACCTGGCTTGAAACTCACTGTGTAGACCAAGCTGTCCTGAACTCACAGAGATCAGTTTGCTTCTATCTCCCAAGTGCTGGGATTAAAGACATTCGACATCACAGCCAGAAAAATACAAAACAAACAAACAAAAAACCCATAAAGTTTGGATCACTCACAACATCAGCCACCAGAACTGCTTCAACATACATTTTTCTGTTCATTTCCTTTGTGGAGGAAATGCCAAGTTTTATAACATACTAACCTACTCCTTGAGGACTAGAGTAGGGTGTGTTCTATCATCTAATGACTGTCCTATCTTGAAGGTATTTGGGAGCCTATTTGTTTGTTTGTTTGCTTGCTTATTTGTTTACTTATTTGGTTTTCAAGGCAAGGTTTCTCTGTAGCTTTGAAGCCTGCCCAGGAACTAGCTCAGGCTGATCTCGAACTCACAGAGATCTGCCTGCCTCTGCCTCCTGAATGCTGGGATTAAAGGTATGCGCCACTACCGCCCAGGTTTATTTATGTATTTTTTTTTAGACAGGGTTTCTCCATAGCATTTTGGTTCCTGTCCTGGAACTAGCTCTTGTAGACCAGGCTGGCCTTGAACTCACAGAGATCCACCTGCCTCTGCCTCCCCAGTGCTGGGTTTAAAGGGTACACCACCACCCGGCGTATTTACGTATTTTTAATTGTTTATTTTTGGCTGTCTGACTGACTTACTTTGAGATAGGGTCTCGCTCCCATAGCCCACGCTGGCCTGGAACTGAAAGCAGTCCTTTTTTGCCTTGCCTTCCTGAGCATTGGAATTATAGGACAATAGTAACAACAGAATGGGTGGGAAATGTGATGGCTAAGAGAGGAGAGCAGTACGCACTGACAGATGTTAAAGAAACACCATGAACTTTCAGAGACTTTCTATTTTTGTAGTTTATTGTTTACATTTGTGTATGGGGGTGCAGTAGAGGTATATTTCAAGTGAGTTGAATTTAACTGAGCCAAACATAGAAGAGCATCACCAGAGAATTCACAAAAGGTCCCAGCAATGAAATGGCTTTATTTACTGCCTAGCTTGGTCAGGGAAGCAGAAGTAGAAATTAGCTTCGTTTTCTGTTGCAGCAGTATTTGAAGATTGGGAATTTTTGTTGAAACAAACTCCTCCAATGCTCTATTTTGTCTCATGGTCTGAGTGTCAGATTTAAAGGCCACACTTTACTATGTTCAGAAACCCCAACCTAGGCCTCTAGTTCAAGAATTCCTCCAGTGATGAATAAAATGTCAGAGTGCTCAGAAAGAATTGTGGGTGGGAAGTAGAAGCCACTAGGCTTGTAGTTTGAATGTGATGATGGATGTATCTGAGTGCCCATTATGTGATTTATCTTCCCAATGTTTTTCTCCCTCTAGTCTTTAAACCTGAAGAGCTACGCCAGGCACTTATGCCAACTCTAGAAGCACTCTACAGACAGGACCCAGAGTCTTTACCTTTTCGGCAGCCTGTAGATCCCCAGCTCTTAGGAATCCCAGTAAGTTAACATTGAGTATCTATTGCTTCATCTCTTAAAATTAAGTAAAATAATTGCTTTGAGGATTTTGCCCCTCATATAAAAATCTCTGTCAGCTGTTGATGGGTCAGAAGCATTTACTGTTCTGAAACCCACTTGCTTTAGCACAGAGCCCCTTTATATTAGAGGCTTTGTGTACAGTTTGTCTACAAGAATTGGCCTAAAGAATAAAAATGCCAACTATGATATACAAATCAATCCCTATTTGATATCCTTGGGAGACTTGGAAGGCCATGTGCTTTTTCAAAATTAGTGTTTGTGTTAATCATTAAATTGCATTTTGTTTCTGTAGAAGTATGCATTTTCTGATGCATTTGTTTACCTTTTTTTTTTTTTTTATTTTTTGGTTTTTCGAGACAGGGTTTCTCTGTAGTTTTGGAGCCTGTCCTGGAACTAGCAGCTCTTGTAGACCAGGCTGGTCTCGAACTCACAGAGATCCGCCTACCTCTGCCTCCCAAGTGCTGGGATTAAAGGCGTGCTCCTCCATCGCCTGGCTTTGTTTACTATTTTTATTCAGCAAATTAAACCCCTCATTTTCATTAAAATTGTGTTCTAATAATCCCCTTATTGTTTGCTTTAGCTTTGCCTTTGCAGTAATTTAGTCACACACACACACATTATCAGTCGCCATATTAGCGAGTCAAATCAGGAATATTTGCGGTTATCTTCTTTTCACTTCATTTTTTACTCTTGGGAATAGACTGATTTTTTTATTGTTAAACTTTGGGGGATTCACTCATGAGGTTGACTTTATTTTTTAGGATTATTTTGATATTGTGAAGAATCCTATGGACCTTTCTACCATCAAACGGAAGCTGGATACAGGGCAGTACCAAGAACCCTGGCAGTATGTGGACGATGTCTGGCTTATGTTCAACAATGCGTGGCTATATAATCGTAAGACATCCCGGGTGTATAAATTTTGCAGTAAACTCGCAGAGGTCTTTGAGCAAGAAATCGACCCTGTTATGCAGTCTCTTGGATATTGCTGTGGACGAAAGGTATAGTATTTCTGGAAAAGAAATTTTTCTGGTTAATCCAACCAAGATGGTGTTACACTAAGATTCTGACCATAAACATGTGCTTGGGAGCTCTAGGGTATATTGCAGTCTTCATAACAGTTGCCTTGTTGATGTGATATCATGGTCAAAGTGAGAGGTACTCACTGGCAGATCTCTCTCAGTGTCCTTTGGCCATTGTATCTGTCTGTAATATCTGAAACCAGAGATATGCCAATTCTGTCATATTAAAAGTAAAAAATGTCCTGAAACAGCTATGAACATTGGTAGAATATTACCTCATGTTCTAGTTAGTAACTTACTAGTTGGGTGTGACTCCATAGCATGCTAGATACTTGGGGATGGTAAGTGGGATATATGTTTAGTATTTTCTCTTTGTTTTTGCAGTATGAGTTTTCCCCACAGACTTTGTGCTGTTATGGGAAGCAGCTGTGTACAATTCCTCGTGATGCAGCCTACTACAGCTATCAGAATAGGTAAGCATCATGTAGATCCCTGCATTCCAAAATAAAGGAAGGTGTTAAGACGAGGATTGTGCATTTTGTCATAGCCTGAATGTGTTACATATTTCCTGAAATTCCTATTTAAAAAAATGGTACAATTTCACCGGGTGATGGTGGCGCACGCCTTTTATCCCAGCACTCGGGAGGCAGAGGCAGCCTGGTCTACAGAGCTAGTTCCAGGACAGGCTCCAAAGCCACAGAGAAACCATGTCTCGAAAAACCAAAAAAAAAAAAAAAAAAAAAAAAAAGCTACAGTTTCTGTGTCCTTTGGTCCCCTTATTTTAAAGCATACATTTGCTGAACATGGGGGCTCAGACCTTTAATCCCAGCACTTGAAGGCAGAGGCAGGCAGATCTCTGTGATTTCGAGGCCAGCCTAGCCTACAGAGTGGGTTCCAGGCAGCCAGGGTTAAGTAGAGAGATCCTGTCTCAA
Source organism: Microtus ochrogaster (assembly GCF_000317375.1). Taxonomy (NCBI): domain Eukaryota; kingdom Metazoa; phylum Chordata; class Mammalia; order Rodentia; family Cricetidae; genus Microtus; species Microtus ochrogaster. The sequence continues at coordinate 5,055,015 of NC_022014.1, read as the reverse complement.
GCGGGGGGAAAACCCATACATTTATAGTAAAAAATTTAATGTTATTGTGAGCTAAGCTCACTAGTAATTACTTGAAATACAAAACGGTAGCCAAGAGGCCAAAGTTAAGACTAAACTTGGAAAAGCCTGAAATGACTTTTATGATATTCAGAATATAGGAAGTTGGATTTATTCTACAGAAAATACATACCTACATCATTTGGCCTTGCTGGGTCTGGTAGACTTGTAAGGGTATTTGTTTGTTTTTGTTTTTGCTTTTGCTTTGTTTTTTGAAAAAGAACACCAGGGTACTCTTTGCTAACACTGCAACGTGAGGACTAGTGTCCCTTAATGAATTCAAGACTAGCTCTCCTGAGACCAGTGGGAGCACAGCGAGACCCTGGTGGTTGTTTTGTTTTTATTTGTTTTAAAAACTACTTTGTTTTAGATGCAACTGTCTTTGAGAGTGGTAAGCCTGCCTGGAAAATAGTTGGCATCCCTTTGGAATGTTAAGGTAGTTAGACTCTTATGTAGAGGGACAATGAATGATGATGATATACAAATAACCTCTGTAGTTTGAAGCTTATTTTGAAAATTAAATTCCTTAATGCTAATGTGCTTTTTTGCTAAGATGAAGTGAAATTCCTTTCTGTCAGTTGTATTATGAGACCTCTTGTTGCCTTGTTAAGACTTCGTGCCTTAAAGAACAAGCTGTGACTTACACTGAAGTCAGTACTGTTGACTGCACTTTGTAAACCAGCAATGGGACCCTCTATGTGACCAATAAGGAACTTTTTTGCATTTGTTCTCCATCTTGGGGCTTGAACATTTACATCATGGTTTGGCTCTTTGGATATTTAGACTCTCGCTTATTTGGGCCATAACAAAAAAGGACTGTTGACTTATACAAAGATACTTATACATAGGTTTGACAAATTTGGAATTTTTTTTCTTAAGTATATTTTTTGGAGTTGTACTTGTAATTATAAAAGAAAATGTAACTATCTTCATGATAGCTCCTATACAATTGCTGTTTAAAAAAAAAAAAGAATTTGATGGCTGACAAGGCAGCTTATTGGTGTAGGGCATTTGTTGTCAAACTTGATGACCAGAGTTTGATCCCTGTGCCTACATGGTAGAAGGAGATTATGGACTCTCCTAAGTTGCTCTCTGATCTTCACATGCACACATGTGCATACAAATAAATAAATAAAATTTTAAAATAATCAAATAAGAAAAACTCCTAAATCTTGTGTGATCAGTCTATAATTCTCCAGCTCTGATGACCCTTCCCAGGGTCATCTCTAATAGAAGTGCAGCCTGAACTACTTGTCCTGGTGAAAACAACTTAACTAAACATTCCCCTTCTTAAGTAGAAGTGTTTGGTGGGGGTAGTTGTGCAGTTGTCTTGTTTTGTGGTCTGTGATGTTGTTTGTAGTTAGATAGACTCCAGAACATCCAGAACATTGCTTATGCAGTGTCTGTCACCCTTGGCCTTGCAGTAGAAACATTGAGAGACAAAATTGAAAAGGATAGCCATAACCCTTCAGGGGATCCTCCCACAATGACCATGTATTATGCCTTGTCCCCTCCATTTATTGTCTTAGCCCTGTGATATATTTCATGATGTAACAAACTTAACCTTGTTAAAGATACAAGCGCAATAGCATCTCTCCTAACTGGCTCTTGTTGTCCTATCTTCAATGGGATAGTGTATAGGAATGTACTTTGAAGACCATTGTGACTTACAGAAAGTTGTAAATTTGTTTATATGGTTGGCTGGTTTTGCTTTTTGTTTATTCATTTATTTATTTTTGGTTTTTTGGTTTTGTTTTGTTGAGCTAGGGTCTCGCTGTAGCTCAACATGACCTCACATTTGATTTTCTTGCCTCAGCCTCCTGAGTGCTAGAATGACAGGCAGAGGCCACAACACCTGGCTTCCTTTAAGTATTTGGGCCTTTGCATTGTTTCACTGTTCTTGGTTGCTTAGGGACTCCTTGTACTGACTACACAGATAAGGGCCCATCCTCTGAGAGCAATTAAAGGTCAATTGAGCTGGTAGGATCAGGAAAGTTCAATGATAGAGGACAAACACTAGGATTATTCTGGAAGTGCTGAAATGCCTAATTTTATTTTTGTGTAGAACTTCACTTTTACTAAACAAAAGTATAAATACAGGAGTTGTATCCTATGTATGATACATCTCAAAAGTTTTAGCCATTTGTACCCTCTGTGCTCTTAGAAAAGTACATGAATTGATCATTACCCTGTAATTCTAAGAAAGCAGTGACCAAATTCAACAATTAATATTCTGATTGCTCATCATTATTTTCAAATTAACTGAACACTATTGTGTTCCAAATAAATTCTGTTGTCACTTGTGCTAAAGTTTTAGGCACTTAAATCAGTAAAACATGCTACAGACCATTAAAACAAGTGAAATTCTTAATGTTTATGCTAGTGGATGCTTACATTTTCACTTGGTTCTACATTTTTAAAATTGGAAAGTAACTTACTTTGAAGAAACTGTTACAGCTTTTCCAGTAATTATTTGAAGATAATGTGGAAATTATCTATAGATACTCCAATTTATAAATACTGATAAAGTATTTAAAACAATCTGCATTTGAAAATATACAATAAACTACTTTCATTCACAGCTAAACTCTATAGTTACATTGCTAACTTAGCAACCCAGATTTGTACTATCATTGGATTACGTGAACTGTTTCTCCTTCACGGTTCCATGTTCTTCACACTACTTCCTTCACACAAGACAGAGTGTTATCCAGATTGGTAATGGTTAAGAAGTAAACTTCTGAACCTTTATTTTTAGGGAGAGTGAAGTGTAGACTTTGTCATAATAATGACCGTCTACATAAAATTTCATCTTCATTAGAAAGCTACTTTGTTCTGCACTCTCTTCATCTCAGTGGAGGTTGATGGAGTGAGGCTATTGGCCCTGTCCTCTCAATGAACAGGCTTGATTATGTGTAAATTTACTGCCAGTGCTTTGGGACAGACTCTAGAGTCTTAATACTATCCCTCAAATTTTGTGACCTTGAGCTTCTCAGGACTGGGAATTGGTCGCCACACACACAGAGTTTAGGTTTTCTTGGCCATTCCCAGACTGGCTCTCATCGGTGCTTCTCTGTGCGTTAGTTTCCACACTGGAAACAATGGGTGTGTGTTCTCGTGTCTTATGTGTTGTGAAGCTTTAATGACTGACTGAAAACGCTAAGAGTTTTTCCAAGTTCTTAAAATCATCAAGACTCAACTTGCGATTATGGTAGTTTCACTTCAGACTGCCCAGCAGTTCTTGCTGGCCCCCAGTAGTACATTTGCTTATATGATGAATGGATCACTTAGTTCTATGCTTTATTTTTAACAGAGTTCTTGGCTTGAGAGAATGTTTGCTTATACTGTGCCCTGCTGTATGTGGAAGAATTTTAAAGGCTCTATAAGAATATTTACAAAATTGTGAATGACAAGGACATTACTATGGTTTACTCAAAAATAGACAAAACTGTCTGTTCCTAGTCAGTTTTTAATCTTATCCTGGCAAGAATCTGCCCTGTTCATCAACAGAATGTGAAAAATTGGATAACCTGAAGATATTATGAATGTTCTGAATGAAGTTTTATGTTTTAAATTGGCTACATGTGTCAGTTAGTGAAGTCTGTGGACAAAATGCTCAATGTTTTAATGAAGGTGAAAACTGGGACTTGTGGGGGCCTCTCCTGGTGGCTCATGTCTCGTTCTGTAGCTGAGTGAGTGATGAGTGAGTGAGCATGCGGCTGAGTGATGAACGAGTGAGTGTGTGAGAGCATAGTTAGTGCCTCCTGCTCTGCACTGGGGGTCAGCCTGTGCTCCAAGTCTCATCAGTGTCCTTAATACTAATCCTTCTTGGCATCCTGTAGATGTAGTTTTGAGCGCTAAATCCGCATTTTATTGTACTGCTGCTGCTAGCTTATGCTCATCTTTTTGCCTGTGTAATTTACCTCTGTTCAGCTTGTTTATTTTATAGTATTTTTGTGTGCTCATCTTGTTTTATGCAGAATCTGCCTTTTTGTTAACTTCTCATTCATGTCCTTTCCAAACATTTAAGTCTTTATTTTAATTGTTGTCACTTAACAACATGAGCCCTGGCTCATATTATATCACACAAGAAATTGGGATGATGGATAATAAATTTTCAAATGCAGATTGTGCTATTTAAAGATTACCTCTCTAAATTTGCTTAACTTGGGTTGATACCAAGTCAGAACACTCATTCGCCATGTATCTCATGAATGATTGGTCCCAGTACCAAAATTCAAATCACAGCTTAGAAGTGAACCAAAACTTTTCCAAAATTGTTTGTGGGTTTGCATATATTGTATTGTATATACAATATATCACATTTTTTTCTCTGTATATTCTTATTAATAAATGGCTGGAAAGTCTTTGACCCTGACTGCATTTCTGTTAAGTGTTTGTCTAGAATATGGATTTGGTTTCATTTGTATTGTAATTCAATTACTATTAACTGAGTTGATTAACTTGAGAAAATAGCAAATAAACAGTAACAACAAAAAATGGTTCCGGGTGCTCAACATTGTCACACGTTGGAAGATCTGGCTTAATATTGGAAGTAAAACCTCATGATGCTGTCAAGCATAAAATTTCCATTTTAAAAAAAATGAAGCTATTCCAGTTTAACTTGCTTTTAAGAGACTTTTTTTCTCATACTGTTGTTCAAAGTAAAATTTTCTATTTTAAACCCTGGCTCAATATTTGATTTTATGACAAAATTCAGCTTTCTAAATTGAGGCTCCATGCAATTCTAGTATTAACTCCTTGAAAACATTTGCATCTTGGAGCTGGACCAAACCTGTCGTTATTAGTGATGATGGCCTATGATGCGTGCAATGAGACCGAATGCTAATCAATGCTTTGCCTTGGCTTTCTGCTCTGTGTTGTCTGGTGTTTGCGTCTTACCTCTGTGTCTGTGCTATTTGTTCCCTTCCCTGTTCTCTAATTCTGCCCTTCCCCACCTGCCCCCCCCCTGTTCCTTTCATTGTCCTCACTGACCCATCAATCAACCAACAACGCCCCCCCTTCGTCGTGGTGCTCTGCCCTGCTCTGATTGGTGGCTTCGTTGCTTGGGTGGCTGTATGTTGTGATGGACCAGTTCACCCAAGTATGGCCTTCTTGCTGACAGGTATCATTTCTGTGAGAAGTGTTTCACAGAGATCCAGGGCGAGAATGTGACCCTGGGTGACGACCCTTCCCAACCTCAGACGTAAGTATGATCTTGCTATACTTCCTTGTGTTCATGCCTGAAGAAGAAGCCAGATATATCATTTTGAGTTGTGTGCATTTTTGTGTTTTGTTTTCCTTCATATATTAACTATACCCACGTTTAATGGAAACATGGTTTCATGGGCATAGATATTTATACTTAAAGATACAGGTGTCAGCCAAACAGCAACACCAGTTCTCCATCTTGCTCCGTTCAAGGCAGGATTAGTTCAGTTCTTGACCTTTGTACATTTCACCAACAAATAGCTTTTCCATGGTGGTGGGTTCCCTGCTTCAGTTAGACCTGAGAAGCCAGCTAGCCTTATCCACAGAAAGTGCATGTTGTGTACATACCACCAACACCGCCCTTCAAGAAAAATAAAACAGGCCTGGAGAGGTAGCTCAGAAGTTAAGAGCACCAACTGCTCTTCAAGAGGACCCAGGTTCAATTCCCAGCACCTATGTGACAGCTCACATTCTTTGTAACTCCAGTTCCAGGGATTGACACCCTCACACAGACATACATGCAGGCAAAACCCAGTACACATAAAAATAAATTATTTTTTTAAATAAGAGATTTGGAATTGACTTTACCTTTTAAACCTTCATCTTTTAAGTGACTAAGCAACTGCAAGTTAGATTCCACTCCTCTCTCCACTTCTTCTAGTATAATATAAAACTGCCTATCATTCCTTGCTGGTGGTCTGACTCTTGCTCCCTAGATGGATCCAGCATGTCCATCAGTTACTCCTTCTGAGTGGCAGCAGCATAACCAGCAAGAGAAATGAAAACTACAGTGGCTACTTGACTCACTTGCCATTTGTAAAATGCCCAAAGTCATGCTGGCCTGCCCATCTGCCCTAACCTGCCAAGCATTTTATAGTTCCCTTTTCTGCACACCCAGTTCCAAATCTTTCATGCTTCTGGTCATGTTGGGAATCTGGCCTCAAAATTAACAGGTCTCACAGACAGGAAAACTGCTTCAGAATTGATTTCATTACCCTTGTCATCTTAATTCTTTGATCTGATTGTAGTTCATCATTGAATTGTAGACAGTAGGGATGTGGAAAGGCTTTTCAATAAATGCTAAGGTTCAGTTATATATAAACAAAAGCTATGGATTACTCTTGACTGTCAATAACAGTTATGTACTATGCTTTTCAAAAAGCTAGAAGAACATATTTTGAATGTTTTTTATGCCCCCCTCCAAAAAGGTAAGTGTTGGAGGTGGTTAGTATATTTAGCCTTAAAAAAGCATTATGCAGTGTGCACAAGGGTATACCATTAATATGTACAACATTAAGTTTTGTATGTCACTTAGAATAAAAACTAAAGATGCAGAAAGGGGACTAGTGGAATGAGTCAGTAGTTACAGGCACTTTCATTGCAAATGTGGCAACCTGAGTTCTCTCCCCAAACCCACATGAAGGTGGAAGGAGAGAACCAACTTCACAGAGTTGTCCTCTGATCTCCACAGGAGTACTGTGGCATGTGTCTACACATGCACATTATGTTTACTCGTGTGTGTGCACACACACACACAGTATGTAAACTCTTTTATTTAAAAGAAACATCAACAAAGAAAGTTATATCATTCCATGTGTCAGAAGTAATTTACATATGCATGGATTGAAACCCAAATACTCCACCCTTCCAAGGTGGGAGTCCTCGATGAAGTCTTACCTTGCATTGAGGGTGTATTGGCATTTAGCTGTGATCTTACCAATGTCAGTAGCTGTTTGCCATATGAACTTGACTGAAAATAAACATATTTAAATCTCAACACAATTTTGCTATCATAATCTAAATTATAATAATTATCTTACAGTAAAGCCAGTAGTAGTTTAGAACAGATATTTTAAGAAAAAAAATGGTAGAGGAGTATATTTAGGTCAACTAAAATGTTTCTTTTTCTTTTAAAAAGGACAATTTCCAAGGATCAATTTGAAAAGAAGAAAAACGATACCTTAGATCCTGAACCGTGAGTATATATACATACACACACACACACACACACACACACACACACACACACACACACACACACACACACACACACACATATGTAGTTTTCTCTCTGTCTCTGTCTCTTTCTTCTGTTTGTCTTTTGAGATAGGTTCTCTCTGTATGGCCCTGGCTGCCCTAAACTCACAGATACCTGCCTGCTTCTGCCTCCCGAGTGCTAGGATTAAAGGTGTGTATCACAATGCCTGATTCGTTTTTACTTAGAGTCTTAGATGAGGAAAGTTATTACTTGTGACTAGATTATGGGAGGATAAAATAAAAATAGGGTTTCTTTTCAAATTATCAAAAAGTCAAAATAGATGTCTCTGTAACATGTTCTCCAGTTTCTGGATTTTAATAGTGATAAGATTATGTGGATTAATGGGCAGGAAAGATGGGTCAACGGTTTAAGGCACTGGCTTCTCTTCCAGAAGTCTCAAGTTCAATTCTCAGCAACCTCATGGTGGCTCACAACCATCCATAGTGAAATCTGATGCCCTCTTCTGGCATTTAAAGGCATACATGCAGAGAGAGCACTCACATACATTAAATAAATGAATAAATAAGATTATGTGGGTGAACCAGGCAATGGTGGCACATGCCTTTAATCCTAGCCCTTGGGAGGCAGAGGCAGGAGGATCTCAAGGCCAGCCTGGTCTACAGGGTGAGCTCCAGGACCCTGTCTTGAAAAGTCATTAAATAAAAATTAAATAAAAATAAAGATGATGTGGGTGTTTTAGTTCTGCTGAAACCTCTTTAAACCTTGGTAATAGGCATCTTTAAGGATTGCTTAGTGTGATTCCATAAAGAATACAGGCCATTATCTGAAATGGTAATACTGTCCCAGAGAAACTCCAAAAATAAGACATCTTAAGAACCACTTTCTAAAAAATCTGCCCTGTGAACTATAGTATATATTCTTACCACTGCCATTGCTTTACAAAGTTGGCTCTTCAAGGTTGGGACAAGTCTGTCACTTTTGCTTTGTTCTCTTGGCCCCCAAATCTCCTAGTTCCAGAGAGGTCAACTGCTATAATGGAAAATACTCAACTTGCCACACAGACACATATGGAGATCCAGCTTTCCTTTGGGAAGGTTACTATGTCCTCTAGCCTACTACTGTATCATACTTAAGGACAGGATTTCACTATAATGAATGCTGGGGCATATAGAGACTTCCCCCAAGGAAAATTCAGTTTTGTTTCTGATTCTCCATGCTATGTTGTTCTGTTGCCTATCATGGTCATCCCCCACCCCAATGTTAATGATTCATTTGTATGTATCAGTGTTTGCCTAAATTTATCTATATACAGGATATATGTTGCCTAATGCCTGCAGCAGCCAGAATAGGTCAGATTTCCCTGAACTAGAGTTACAAATGGCTTGGAGGTGAACTTAGGTTCTTAGTGTTCTTCACCACTGAGCCATTTCTCTAGTCCTTTTTGTGTGGGTTTTAAGTTCATTTTTGCAGCAACAGATGAGTGCAGGCAGCAGGAGCCACAGTGTACATGGTTCCATGGATAAGAGCTTTTAGCATGGGTACAACACATCACGACTAGAGTGGACTTCTTGGTGTTGGTATTTCTTATCTAAAAGCAGGTGTTGGAGAGAGGGACATAACATTCTGAGCACAAAGGGCCTGAATAAGATTGCTCAGTGAGTAAAAGCACTTGCTAAGGATACAGGACAACATGATTTCATTCCCAAGAATTCAAATAAAGGTAGAAGGAGAGAACTGATTCTACAAAGCTGGCTTTTACTTCCATTTGTATACCTGCATTTGTGTACATGCCTTCCCTAACCCACACACAGAGGGAAACGGGGAGAGAAAAAAATAGAGAAAATCCAGGAATGGTAGTACAGGCTTCCAATTTTAGCACTGAGTAGACCAGAGATGGATCATGTGTTCAAGGCCAGGCTGGACTTACATGGCTAGACCTCTTTTTACTCAACAGAAAAAGTAGGCAGGGTGGGGTGAAGGTGGGATCCTGTTTCTTGATTAAGAAAATTAACTAACATAGGCAAGCACGTTAAACATTTCTGCATTAGTCAGCACATACATGGATGCCAGAGCTTCTGAAAGTAGTTCAGACAACAGTGTGTGCCATATACTTAAGCTCCTGGTATATAATTGTGCTTTCTTGTCTCCCAGCTTTGTTGACTGCAAAGAGTGTGGCCGGAAGATGCATCAAATTTGCGTTCTACATTATGACATCATTTGGCCTGCAGGGTGAGTGATTTGCTGTGGTCTCTGGGAAAGGGGAGCAGCTGTGCACAAGTCATTGGTGTCTGTGGTGCTGAGTTTTGTTCATTGTCGGCAAAATTTAGCAATTAAGGAAGGTGGCAGTTGGTTCTAAATTTAAATCTTGTGTTTGCCTGCTTTACAAATTGTAGACTCAGAGCCGTCTGTCTCTTCACTCTTTTCACAATGATGTGATTTAAACTGCCAACAAAGTATTTCAGTGCTGCATTGTACTGTTGAGTCTAATCTTATCACACCCATTATTTGTTGTACAGTTTTGTGTGTGACAACTGCTTGAAGAAAACGGGCAGACCTCGGAAAGAAAATAAATTCAGTGCTAAGAGTAAGTTTGCTAAAAATTTCTGTGTCCTGGATTGTGTCCTTTGAACTTCTGTAGTTGCTCCCCTTTCTTTGTTACCTGTCACTGTGAACTTTGAGAGCTCAGTGACAGCACTTTTCATGTGGAAGGTTTTCATTGTAGTGATTCAGCTTGACCCTTTATGACCAGCTCATGTTTTCAGTAACGTTTTAGAGGGCTGAAAAAGTAAATTTCAGAAGAGCAAAGCTTCAGGTAGACGGTGGTGGCACATCCCTTTAGTCCCAGCACTCAGGAGACAGAGGTAGGTGGATCCTTGTGAGTTCCAGGACAGCCAGGGCTACACTAAGCCCTGTCTCAAAAAACAACAACAGAAAAAAAAAGTAAATTTCAGGACCTACTGAGAGAATATTGGTTGGCAGTTCCTTCTCCAGTAGCTTAGAAAGAATCGGGAGTCCTGTCCAGAAAAGACGTTCAGGCTTTCAGGGTTGTCTCCTGGGCTTAAGACTTGCTGTCCCTCAGTGCAGGCTTTCCCTTGGGGATTTCAGCAAGAATGGTGGTTGTCTTCTGAAGGTCTTTGTGCCTACTTCTGTGCTTGTCAGAACAATCACTCAGCTCTGAAGACTGCTGGGCACAGAGCTCAGCCTGACAAAACTTAGGAAGCTTGATGTTCACTAAAGTATAAAACAGATCTCTAATCTACTTGTTACTACTTTTAACTGTACAAATCTTTATTTTTTCCTGAGTTTTTTTCCTTTGCTATTGGATTTTGTTTCCTTTTGGGGGATGGATTCAAGATGGTTTCTCAGTGTAGCCTTGGCTGTCCTGGAACTTGCTCTGTAGACTCGAACTCACAGATTGGCCTGCCTCTGTCTCCTGAGTGATGAGATTAAAGGAATGTGCCACCACCACCAAGTGTTGGTTCTATCTTAATATACCTCCAAGGTACCACTCTTGTTATATTTATTGCAGAAAAATGAAGTTTATATGAGATGTAAATTCTCAGATACTACTTGAGACAACAGTAAGGAATCTTCTAGGATTTACTTTTAAAAACATTAATTTATTAATGCCAGGCGGTGGTGGCGCACGCCTTTAATCCCAGCACTCGGGAGTCAGAGTCAGGCAGATCTTTGTGAGTTCGAGTCCAACCTGGTCTACAAGAGCTAGTTCTAGGACAGGCTTCAAAGCTACAGAGAGGGGCTGGAGAGATGGCTCAGAGGTTAAGAGCATTGCCTGCTCTTCCAGAGGTCCTGAGTTCAATTCCCAGCAACCACATGGTGGCTCACAACCATCTGTAAAGGGGTCTGGTGCCTTCTTCTGGCCTGCAGGCATATACACAGACAGAATATTGCATACATAATAAATAAATATTTAAAAAAAGCTACAGAGAAACCCTGTCTAAAAAAACCAAAAAAAATATATTAATTAATTTTAATTGGTGTGTATATATATATATATATTATACACACAGAGACCTCTGTGTGTGTGTGCCTTCTTTTTTGTATGTACACCAAATGCATGTAGTACACATAGAGGCCCAGAATAGTGGATATTAGGTTCCCTAGAGCTGTAGTTTGAGGTGCCTGTGGGGTACCTGATACTGATGTTGAGACTAAGCACAGGTCCCTTGCTAGAGTAGATGTTCTTAAACACTGGACCATCTTTCCAGACCTCTAGATTTACTATCTATAAGCAATTTTCATGATTGTAAAAAATATTTAAAAGTCATTAAAGAAGAAATTTTACTTAATTTTATCATCTTAAACTGGTTATGGTGGCTCATGCCTGTAATCTCAGCTCTTGAGAGGCTAAGACAGAATTCCCTTGAATCCCTTGCCAACCTGGGCTACATAGTGATACAGACCCTGCCTTTTAACAAAAGGAAGAGGGGGGAGGTCCATCACCTGACATGGGAGATGGGGTGGAGTATCTATTTAATATATGTTCAATCTTGTATTCAGTTCCCCAGCACCACCCCTCCAAAATACATTCATTTTTATAAACGATGAATCTTTGATAGATCTCACATTCTAGTCCTCTTTCCCTGAAAAGCAGTTCTCCATAGTGATGTTTATTCCTGGCTTTGGTCACAGTGGTCATATGGGCTATCTCTTCTGCTATGGCCAGAGCCAGCACAGGACAGGCCACATAACCAAGATGAAGTTGCCTGATGCTAAGGTCATGCCTGCTCTACCTCCCAGCTGAGCACTGTGCTCAGAAGGCAGCAAACAGTCTTTGGCTAATGCTTGATGACTTAGCCCTAGGTGTTCTAAGCTCCCTTTTAGACTGCAACTGAACTAGGTGGAAGAAAACCCCGTCATTGACTGGGTCAAAGGTGTGCCATATTCCTTGTTGTTATAGGAGTTCCTCAAGTGTAGTTCTGGGGAGTAAGCAGTCTGCCTGTTGGCATTCCTGAGATAGCCCTCCACACAGGAGACTTCTGCTCAACATAGCCCCAGGGCAGGGCTTGTCCCACAGCCACTCATCTACCCAGGACCTGATGTGAAGGGCAAGAAGCACAATCTCCTCAGTCCTGTCAGATTCAGGCCATCTTTGTGTCTCTCCTGACCCTTACTATTAGAAATGGACAGAAGTGTGAGCAGATAAATGGCCAACAAGGAGCAAAGTGCCTAAGGCTGCACACCTGCTTTCCTAAAGAAGATGCTCGTGTCACGGGGTGGAGCTCTTCTATTCTTACAGAACAACTGTTAGTCCTTGGAAATAGCGGCGTGAATCAGCAGCCTCAACAGCTTTGCTTGATCCTGTTCATTCTGAACTTTTAGGGCTTCAGACCACACGCTTGGGAAACCACTTGGAAGACCGAGTGAACAAGTTTTTGCGGCGCCAGAATCACCCTGAAGCTGGGGAGGTTTTTGTCAGAGTGGTGGCCAGCTCAGACAAGACTGTGGAGGTCAAGCCTGGGATGAAGTCAAGGTTTGTGTTTTTTCTTCCTGTCCTAAACTGTGGGGTAAGCCCCACTCCTGACTCTGTAGGACTTCAAGTGTGACGTACTTAATGCAAAGGCTTGTGGTAACTAGGATGTAACCTTCTTTTCTGAATTTCAATACATTATCCGAGATGGTTCCCTTGCCTAATAAACAGGACCAGGAAGAGCTGCAGCACAGCCCAAAACTACTCTGGCTGTCTTTGCAAGAGGTTGCCGAGCTTGAGCCTTCTACACAGGACAGGCTTTGATTTCTGTTTCAGGTTTGTGGATTCTGGAGAAATGTCTGAATCTTTCCCGTATCGAACCAAAGCACTCTTTGCTTTTGAAGAGATTGATGGAGTCGATGTGTGCTTTTTTGGGATGCATGTGCAAGAATATGGCTCTGATTGCCCCCCACCAAATACAAGGTAGTCCCATGTTACTTCTGAGTGTGCTTTTTAGCCCCATTCTGGATGTAACAGACAGAGGCTCGGGTGTCTTAAAAATGTGTGCTTTGCTACTGGATTCAAATAGTTACCTGACTAAACCAATTAGCTTTGTTTTCCTGTAAACTGTCAGGAAACAAAGGGTCTTGGTGGTAATGTGGCATGCTTGTGTGTGGCCCTAGCTTTACTTTGTCTTATCAAGATGATCACTGGGGAGCCAGAGTAGCAACAGCTAAATGTTCTGTTCAAACCAAGTCTCTCTGGTCCAGAGTTGGTTTATTTAGTCTGGACTTTGGGTGAGAGGGGCAAAGAAGTGGCCTCTTCCAAGTTGCTCCCCTGGGGAAGGTTTCCTTCTCTTTTTTGTAACAGTAGAAAATTATTTCTGTTTCCTTAGTTTTCAGCTGGAACTGTGATTCGAGTTTTTCACATCTAGTCAGGTGGCCTCTGTGGTGGCTATCAAAATCTACTTCTGGGGGCTTTGGGATGTTAGTATTTTCAAACTTAAGGGGTACCCTGAATTAGAAATAAAAATGACACCCCACCCACCCCTGCAGGCGTGTATACATATCTTATCTGGACAGTATTCATTTCTTCCGGCCGCGCTGCCTCCGGACAGCTGTTTACCATGAGATACTCATTGGATATCTAGAGTATGTGAAGAAATTGGGGTGAGTCTTGGTTTTTCAGAATCAATTAAAACATTTTGTCTATTTTGTGAAATAGTGTGTTTTTCTCGTTTAGTTTTATGTGTTTTTATTCTAATATATTGAGAGTGGTTCAGAAGTCTGCTGAGCCTCTCACGTATGTCTGATTCCAAAGAGCAGTGACTTATCTTTGCCTCTGCTTTCTTTTCATTTTCTTTTTACTTTATTGAGGCAAAATCTGCTTATCATGTGTTTTTTCTGTTTCAAGTTTTAGAGTCAGTGGTTTTTAAAATTATTGACTGGTGTAACCATTCTACACACTCTCCTCTGCTACTACTCCCTGTCCTGCCCCTGGCTCCAGACAGCCACTAATCTATTTTCTGTCTCTATACATTTATCTTTTCTACTCTTTGATTGGAAATCACTGATTGAATACACAAACGCTGTCTTTTTTTTTCTCTGGTACTATGTGTTTATATACCACACCTGTCACATTCTTTTCCTAGACCTGAAAAGGTTTGCTAAAGTGCCTTGCACAGAGCGGATAAGATATTTGACATTAATCCTCTAAAGAGAGTTACTTGCCTGAGCTGCCTTTCCAGTCATAGGAGGAAATAGGCAGGAAGCTGGTGCTTCACTTCATTTTACCAGGCCCTGGCAGGCTCAGCTCCATGCAAGTACTTCTGAGAATGAAATATTCAGTGCTGAATATAGGGTTGGATTTGTAAATGAAGAAGATAATGCTTTTACACACACACACACACACACACACCATTCACATATTGGGTTGGAGCCCAAGTATTTTATAAGACCTACCCAAGCATTTATGGCCATTTCTTTTGTTTTCATCTTACCCCATTAATTTCTGTTCTTGCTTTAGTTACTATTCTTAAGCTGCAGTTGCCTCAAAAATAGATAAGAGTTCACTTATACTTCTGTCTGGCTTGTTTTGTATGTTCTTATAGGTATGTGACAGGACACATCTGGGCCTGTCCTCCAAGTGAAGGAGATGACTACATCTTTCATTGCCACCCTCCTGATCAGAAAATCCCCAAACCAAAACGACTGCAGGAGTGGTACAAGAAAATGCTGGACAAGGCATTCGCAGAGAGGATCATTAATGACTATAAGGTACTCCTGTTGAAGGAAGATGTTGACTTTGTCACAGCTGACTGACATGTTTTATGTATTTTCTTCTGGCACTCATGTGCTTTATAACTATGATAAATTACAAGAAATAGAAATCAATAGCCTGCAAACATCTGATGAAACTGCAGAAGCAACTATGCAGTTGGTCAGAGCAGTGGGCCTTTTAGTCAGTTGATGTCTAGTTTGTGTATGTGGTCCCCAGTAGCCTCTAGGGGACCTCACCTCACCTCTCTTCTGCTTCCTCTTAGGACATCTTCAAACAAGCAAATGAAGACAGGCTCACGAGTGCCAAGGAGTTACCCTATTTTGAAGGAGATTTCTGGCCTAATGTGTTGGAAGAAAGCATCAAAGAGCTAGAACAAGAAGAAGAAGAAAGGAAAAAAGAAGAAAGTACTGCAGCTAGTGAGACCCCTGAGGTACAGCCCAGCTAGAGCTGTGCCACCAGAGTGGCAGGCTGAAAAGAATACATTTGCTGTTGGCTTCTTCCTGTGGGTGTTCTTGTGCACACACATAGGATGTCACCATAATCAGCAATAAGCAGATGTGGGGCCTACTGGTTAGACCTGGAGAGATGGTGACCTTTTGGAACCAGGGCAGTACATGGAGATGGGTAGAAATTACTTCCTAGAGAGACTGAAGTACCTTGTGCTGCGTATTGTGGCAATTCCTCATTTTGTGGGGTTTTGGGGGGAGGGGCGTTTTTTTGTTTTGTTTTTTGTTTGCTCTCAATCTGTTCACTGTTTACTATCCCTGTGTACCAGGGAGTGCAAAGTGTACTAAGCAAGACCTTGTCCCTGCCCCAAGAGGTATCTTATACTAGGAAAAAACCAAGGACCTGGATAGCTTCAAGATGTGTTTTCATGTGGTGGGGCAACTCTGAGAAGAAAGGAGCCTAAGGTAAAGAAGACAGAGGTCTGAGGGTGCCTTTGGAAACAGTGACATCGGAGCTGAGATCCCACTTGAGTTGAGGGGAGAAAGTATGCTGTATCAAAAGTCACAAGGTACTACTTGGTCAGGTAGAGCTGACAATGGCATATATATTGATTGTAGTTGTAGGTCCGGTAGGTATGTACATTGACTTCTGTGGAGAATGTTTGTAGAATATGAGAAATGATGAGTTAGAAGAATGTCTTGTGTAAAGCTTGAGCTTACTTTGGTGAGGGAGAAACAAATGGTGGGTTGCATTGCTCCATAGGAAATGGTCAGACTGGATCCCAGCAGGGCTAGAGGTGCTGGCAGCATGTGGCAACACCTGAAGCCTCAGATAAGCATGCATGCTCAGTGTACACATGATCTGTTGAATGGTTACAATGTGCTCAACACTGAACATGTTGCGTTTTATGTCTTCAAAAAGAGAGCTGTAATATAGAAAGCACAGACCAGGATGAAAGAGAAGCTTATGTCCCTGGTTGTTCCCAAGATCTCCCAGATTGTCCCCATTGTCTGACTTTCTCTCTCTGTCTTTCTTTGGAACCTCCAGAAGTTGGTCCATCCCTTCACCTTCTCAGGAACTTGGCTGTTCCTCATCATGGTTTGGTTTCCTACTTGACTGCAAAACAGTTCCCAAGAAGCTAGAGAGAGTAGGCCATATTCAGATTGGCCTTAAAAGAACAGGCATGTCTCAGTGGCTGACTCGGTACTTTGGAGTGGAGACCAAGTGATCATGAGCATAGGTGACCTGACACAGAACCATTTGTCTCAGTTTGTTAAGGACAGCAGTGGTGGCGTCACTTGAAGAAGTGGAAGTGGGCCCATCTGTGGGAGTCACTGGTGCACAACGCAGCAGAGCACAAGGACAGTCCTGCTACTACCAAGGAAAGGACTCTAAAGGAATGCAGAACAAACTGATTCATCCAAGTTGGTCTCTGGCATGGTGTCAGTGAAGCTGTTCAGACGACTTAGGTGGCTTGTGCCTGAGCCCTCCTTCACCGTATGCTAGGGAAAGTGTTGACAAGTAAATTTGTTCTTTTCTGTGTATGCAGTGTAGATGCTGAGAGCAAGGATTCCCCTTCCTAAGATTACCTAGGACCTCACAGTGGGATTAACTTTAGTATGGCTCACACTTTGTAGGGGACATTGCTTTGCTGCTAAAAATTAGATTCTCCGGGGAGGAACTAGAAGAGAGGGAATGGGGGTAGGATGCTTCGTTAAAACATATTACATGCATGTATAAAATTCTCAAACAGTTTAAAAAACTGAAAAATTAGAATTTGAAGTTAATTGAAGTAGAGAAGAGTTTTTTGTGGTGTTAAATGAGGGAGACAGGATACCACATCATGTGTTCAACCCCAGCTACCCTTAGGCACATGCACAGGTAAAACTTCACTAGAAAAATAACCACAGTGCGTGTTTCCAGGTGACCAAATAATTTCTCTCTCTCTCTTTTTTCTCTTCTTCCTTTTGTTGATTTTTTGAGACGAGACTCTGCATAACTTTGGCTGGCCTAAACTCAAAGATCAGTCTGACTCCTAAGTGCTATGATTAAATGTACGTACAACTATGCCTAGCTCAAAAACAATTTCTTTAAAAAGTTTATTTAGCCGGGCAGTGGTGGCACCTTTAATCACAGAACTCAGGAGTCGGAAGGCAGAGGCCTCAAACTCAGATGCCTAAGCTTGGTCTACAGAGCGAATTCCAGGACAGGCTCCAAAGATATGCAGAGAACTCTGTCTTTAAAAAAAATAAAATATTCTGTCTGTGTGTGTGTCTGCAGACCAGAAGAGGGCACCAGACCTAATTACAGATGGTTGTGAGCCACCATGTGGTTGCTGGGTATTGAACTCAGGACCTTTGGAAGAGCAGGCGATGCTCTTAACCACTGAGCCATCTCTCCAGCCCTTGTGAGCCACCATGTGGTTGCTGGGAATTGAACTCAGGACCTTTGGAAAAGCAGGCAATGCTCTTAACCTCTGAGCCATCTCTCCAGCCCAGTTCGAGACCAGCCTGGTCTACAGAGCTAGTTCCAGGACAGGCTCCAAAGCCACAGAGAAACCCTGTCTCGAAAAACAAAAAAAAATAAAATAAAATAAAATAATAATAATAAAAATAAACTAAGAAGTTTATTTGAAATCAAGCATAGTGACACACCTTTAATCCAGCACTCAGAAACAGAGGCAGGCAGATCTCTGTGAGTTCAAGGCCAGTCTACACAGTCAGTTCCAAGACAGCCAGAGCTGTCTCCAAAAAAAAAAAAAAAAAAAAAAAAATCCAAATAATTAAAATTTATTTGAGGGGCCATTAAGATGGGTCCAAGTAAAAGTGCCTGTTACTGCCATGTGTGATGGCCTGAGTTCAAGTCCCAGGGTCCACATGCTCGAATCCAATCTTCTGTTAAAAATAAAAATAAAAAAAAAGACCTCCACATGGGCACTGTGACACACTCACAAATACACATAATACATGCATGTAAGTAAAGTAATTTTAAAAATTATTTGATTTAGATACATGATGAGTTTGAAATCTAGGTTATGCAGCATCACATGGAAAAGTGACCCTTTGGAGCTGAGGGCATAGTTTAGTGGTGGCGCACATGCTTAGCTTCTGTAAGGCTCTGGTTTCGCTCCCAATACTGCAGGATAAAGAAGTTCTCTGGGTCAGATCTGATTAGCTTTTCTTGGTTGTATTCTAAATGAATGATGCCCCAAGTTCTTTTTATAGTAGGATCATTGGAGCTCTTGAACTGAGGAGTGAGTCCCTTTTAGACCTCAGCCAAGTAATAATTAAAAATAATAACAACAGGTTGCAAGACAAACTTGGACTTTACCGTAGTCCAAGTGTTGAGTGGGACCTGGAAAAATCAGGGTGTGCCTGCTCCTCCTGGTGCTACCTTCATTTGCACATTCCCTGAGTCTTTTGAAAATTCATACAGATGAGCGGGCCTTCCCAAGATAAAGAACCAGGTACTGAGCATGCAGGATGGAACAGCTTAGCATTCCTGTCCAGTGGGGAATGACAGGAAACTTCCTCTTAGAATCTAAGCTTAGATTCTGAATTAACATCCTTAAGAAGAGCCAGGCACCTTTAATCCCAGCACTGGAGAGGCAGAGTCAGGTGGATCTCTGAGTTCAAGGCCAGCCTGGTCTATAAGAGCTAGTTCCAGGACAGGCACCAAAGCCACAGAGAAACCTGTCTCGAAAAACCAAAACACACACACACACATCCTGAAGAAGTAAGAGGACATACAGGTGCCAGCCAGGCTTGAAAGATTCAATTTTTAGCCCTCTGATGGCAGCCTATGGCCCAGGTGCATATGGGGTCTCTGGAGCCCCACAGATTAGGAAATGGATGTTGTTCTGACAGTTTTGCATGTGGTTACAGGGCAGTCAAGGTGACAGCAAGAATGCCAAGAAAAAGAACAATAAGAAGACCAACAAAAACAAAAGCAGCATTAGCCGCGCCAACAAGAAGAAGCCTAGCATGCCCAATGTGTCCAACGACTTGTCCCAGAAGCTATATGCCACCATGGAGAAGCATAAGGAGGTAATGGCGTAGTCTTGTGGGAGTTTATGGGGATACTCAGAATCTGGAGGAACAACAGGCACCAGGCCTGCTCTGCTGAGGCTCCCTGTACAAGTCTTTGATAGAAGGGAGGACGACCTCTGTATAAGGTGGAACAGTGGTTTCTTAATACATTGTATGTCTTATCATTAGTTGTTCCATCCCAAGAAACCAGGGCTTCAAGCAGGCTCTGGGTTTGGTTAAGTAAGATGTGGCCCGACACTTGGCACATGCTGTCTCTCTGTGGGGTTTAATGCAGCTCCTCCTTTCAGGTCTTCTTTGTGATTCATCTGCATGCTGGACCTGTTATCAGCACTCAGCCCCCCATTGTGGACCCTGACCCCCTGCTCAGCTGTGATCTCATGGATGGGCGTGATGCTTTCCTCACTCTGGCCAGAGACAAGCACTGGGAGTTCTCTTCCTTACGCCGCTCCAAATGGTCCACTCTGTGCATGCTGGTGGAGCTGCACACACAAGGCCAGGACCGCTTTGTCTATACTTGCAATGAGTGTAAACACCACGTAGAGACACGCTGGCACTGTACTGTGTGTGAGGTAAGCCCCACCACCTCCCTTCTGACCTTTCCCCATAGGTAGATGTAGAATTCCAGCATCAGGAATGGATGTAGATGTTGTCATCTCTACGCAACACTGTGCTTTCTCTCCCATCATGGGGAGCCAGCCACCCTTGTTGTCCTCTTATTTTGTGCCCTTGTCCGCAAAGCTACAGGCCATGTGCTGAGGCAGCCTGACTCTGAAAAGACTTTGGAACACTTTGATTCTACAGGAATTCCTGTGTATTTATCTCTTCCTAGCCTTGCTAAGTGCTTAGGGATACCTTTTGTCCTGATGGCAGGTTGACACCTTTGATTAGGTCTAATGGCAGGATCTTCATGTATACCACTGGTAGGCTCACTGTCTCCTGTGCTGTGTGTAGTTTGTCTTCAGCATGTAGAGCTTGTTCTGGTCAGGGCAAAAGCTGTCTAACTCTTCCTTCTTCGCTTACCTTTCAATTCTTGTTTTTCCCAAGCTTTCTCCAGGCTTCTCTATCCTCTTTCTACTTCACTATTTTACGATTTTATGTGTTTTCTTTGAGCACAATTTTTACACCCAGCCTTAGGACTTCATCCTCAGATTTGTTTGGGTAGATTTGTTTGGATATGTGTATGTGAACTATTTGTGTGTATGCATACAGAGGCCAGAGGAGAATTGCTCTGTAGCTCTTTACCTCATTTCCCTAGAAAAGATATGTCACTGAACCTTGGTCTAGGCTGGGGACCAGCAATTCCCAGCAGTCCACTTACTTCCTCCCTGTCCGGTGCTGCAGTTATAAGCAGTGGATTTTTGTGTGAATGCTGAGGATCCAAACTCAGGTCCTCATATTTGACCATCACCTTATTTTACCCAGTGAGCGCTCTCCCAACCCCATCCTTCACATTTAATGCTTCCTTTTTAGTTCCTAAGTTCAAGTATCTCTCAGCCACTTGGGCTTCTGTTTGGGGGGAGGATCATTTGATGCCTTTCTCCCCGGGATAGTGTCTGACATCCTCTGGTAGCACTAGGAGGAAATGACCACGGTGTTCTTATTTCTCACTATTAAGTCTCAAGGTAAGGTCTTGATGCTTTTCTCAAAGCACATGAAATAAAGAAGGAAGTGGGTGGGGGAAGGAGACCACTATAACTGCTCAAGCCTTGGGCCTATACTCTGACCCATGCCCAAGAGTGTCTGCTCGCTCATACTGGGCCTATGCTGATGTTGGTCTGTCCCTTTTGCTTCTCTACAGGATTACGACCTTTGTATCAATTGCTACAACACAAAGAGCCATACCCATAAGATGGTAAAGTGGGGGCTGGGTCTTGATGATGAGGGCAGCAGTCAAGGTGAGCCACAGTCCAAGAGCCCCCAGGAGTCCCGGCGCCTCAGCATCCAACGCTGCATCCAGTCCCTGGTCCATGCCTGCCAGTGTCGCAATGCCAACTGCTCTCTGCCATCTTGCCAGAAGATGAAACGAGTTGTGCAGCACACCAAGGGATGTAAGCGCAAGACTAACGGAGGATGCCCAGTGTGCAAGCAGCTCATTGCTCTTTGCTGCTACCACGCCAAACACTGCCAAGAAAATAAATGCCCTGTGCCCTTCTGCCTCAACATCAAACACAAGCTCCGCCAGCAGCAGATCCAGCATCGCCTGCAGCAGGCCCAGCTCATGCGCCGGCGAATGGCCACCATGAACACCCGCAATGTGCCTCAGCAGAGTTTGCCTTCTCCTACCTCAGCACCACCCGGGACCCCCACACAGCAGCCCAGCACACCCCAGACACCACAGCCCCCTGCCCAGCCTCAACCTTCACCTGTAAACATGTCATCAGCTGGCTTCCCTAATGTAGCCCGGACTCAGCCCCCCACAATAGTGTCTGCTGGGAAGCCTACCAACCAGGTACCAGCTCCCCCGCCCCCCGCCCAGCCCCCACCTGCGGCAGTGGAAGCAGCACGGCAAATTGAACGGGAAGCCCAGCAACAGCAGCACCTGTACCGAGCAAACATCAACAATGGCATGCCCCCAGGGCGTGCAGGTATAGGAACCCCAGGGAACCAGATGGCCCCTGTGGGTCTGAATGTGCCCCGTCCCAACCAAGTCAGTGGGCCTGTCATGCCTAGCATGCCACCTGGGCAGTGGCAACAGGCACCCATCCCCCAGCAGCAGCCAATGCCAGGCATGCCCAGGCCTGTAATGTCCATGCAGGCCCAGGCAGCTGTGGCTGGGCCACGGATGCCCAATGTCCAGCCACCAAGGAGCATCTCGCCAAGTGCCCTGCAAGACCTGCTCCGGACCCTGAAGTCACCCAGCTCCCCTCAGCAGCAGCAGCAGGTGTTGAACATCCTCAAGTCAAACCCACAGCTAATGGCAGCTTTCATCAAACAGCGCACAGCCAAGTATGTGGCCAATCAGCCTGGCATGCAGCCCCAGCCTGGACTTCAGTCCCAGCCTGGTATGCAGCCCCAGCCCGGCATGCACCAGCAACCCAGCCTGCAGAACCTGAGTGCAATGCAGGCTGGTGTGCCACGGCCTGGTGTGCCTCCACAGCAACAGGCGATGGGAGGCCTGAACCCCCAGGGACAAGCTCTGAACATCATGAACCCGGGACACAACCCCAACATGGCAAACATGAATCCACAGTACCGAGAAATGGTGAGGAGACAGCTGCTACAGCACCAGCAGCAGCAGCAACAACAGCAGCAGCAACAACAACAACAGCAAAGCAGTGCCAGCATGGCCGGAGCCATGGCAGGACACAGCCAGTTCCAGCAGCCGCAAGGACCTGGAGGCTACGCCCCAGCTATGCAGCAGCAACGTATGCAACAGCACCTCCCCATCCAGGGCAGCTCCATGGGGCAGATGGCTGCTCCAATGGGACAACTTGGCCAAATGGGGCAGCCTGGGCTAGGGGCAGATAGCACCCCCAACATTCAACAGGCCCTACAGCAGCGGATTCTGCAACAGCAGCAGATGAAGCAGCAGATTGGGTCCCCAGGCCAGCCGAACCCCATGAGCCCCCAGCAGCATATGCTCTCAGGACAGCCACAGGCCTCGCATCTCCCCGGCCAACAGATCGCCACATCCCTTAGTAACCAGGTGCGGTCTCCAGCCCCTGTCCAGTCTCCGCGGCCCCAATCCCAGCCTCCACATTCCAGCCCGTCACCACGGATACAGCCCCAGCCTTCACCACACCATGTTTCACCCCAGACTGGTTCTCCCCACCCCGGACTCGCAGTCACCATGGCCAGCTCCATGGATCAGGGACACCTGGGGAACCCTGAACAGAGTGCAATGCTCCCCCAGCTGAATACCCCCAACAGGAGTGCGCTATCCAGTGAACTGTCCCTGGTTGGTGATACCACGGGAGACACACTAGAAAAGTTTGTGGAGGGTTTGTAGCATTATGAGAGCATTGGGTGTTTGTTTTTTGTTTTGGGGATTTTATTTTATTATTTTCATTTTTTGTTTTTTTTCCCCCTTCCCCTTTCATGTTCTTGGACTTTTTGTACTGAAAATCCAGGCATCTGGGCTCTTTTTATTAAGCCTAGATGGGACTGTGACTCCCAAGCATGGAAGGGTGGATTGATGTTTAAAGAAACAATACAAAGAATATATTTTTTGTTAAAAACCAGTTGATTTAAATATCTGGTCAGTCTCTCTCTTTCTCTCTTGGCTTTTTTTCTCTTTTTTTTTTTTCTGTTTTGTTTCGGGGGTGGGGGGTTGTTTGGATTCTTTTTGTCGTCATTGCTGGTGACTCATGCCTTTTTTTAATGGGAAAAACAAGTTCATTATATTCATATTTCTTATTTGTATTTTCAAGACTTAAACATTTATGTTTAAAAGTGAAAAGAAAAAATAATACTCAGAAACTGGTTCCAGAAATAATGCATCTTATAATGTGTCCCGATAACGAGCTGATGTTGCGGGAAGATTTTTTTCTATAGTGAACTCTGTGGGCATCTCCAAGTATTACCCCTGGACGATAGGAATTGACTCCGGCGTGCACACATGTACACACCCACACACATTTATCTATACATGCTGGCTTAAGCCAACCTCTTGTCTTGCAGATGTAGAAATTGTTGCTTTGTTTCTCTGATAAAACTGGTTTTAGACAAAAATAGGGATGATCACTCTCTTAGACCATGCTAATGTTAATAGAGAAGAAGCATTCTTTTCTTTCTTCTATGTGAAACTTGAAATGAGGAAAAGCAATTCTAGTGTAAATCATGCAAGCGCTATAATTACTATAAATAAGAAAATTCAAGAAGATTCAATCACTGTATAGAATGGTAACGTACCAACTCATTTCTTATATCATATTGTTAAATAAACTGTGTGCAACAGACAAAAAGGGTGGTCCTTCTTGAATTCATGTACATGGTATTAACACTTAGTGTTCGGGGGTTTTTTGTTATGAAAATGCTGTTTTCAACATTGTATTTGGACTATGCATGTGTTTTTTTCCCCATTGTATATAAAGTATCGCTTAAAATTGATATAAATTACTGAAGTTTTTAACATGTATTCTGTTCTTTAAGATCCCTGTAAGAATGTTTAAGGTTTTTATTTATTTATATATATTTTTGGAGTCTGTTCTTTGTAAGACATGGTTCTGATTGTTCGCTCAGAGTGGAGAGGTCGGGGCTGCAGTCATAGTTGCAGCTGGGAAGTGTCCCAGGCTGTAGCCACTAGGTGGGAGGGGGGCTCCCTGTGCAGAGAGTCAGGAGGCAGCTCAGCATTGCCTTGCATATTCAGTACTCACAGGTGAATGTCACCCATGCCATGAGGGACAATCACCACTGGGTCAGAAACAGCACTTTGCCTCTAGCCTACTCTTCCTGTCCTCCTCCTTGTTGGCCAGCTGCCCTTGTGGGAGGGCTCCTGCCCCCCCTTCTCAGACAGCCCCCTCTTTCTCTACCCAGATCCCACAATCAATGCAAAGGGTGCTCCAGGGACTTGAGGTGGTTCCTGACCTCCCCTCCCCAAATGTTAAACAGGGAGGTTACCTCCATCAGCCTGCCTCATGTGGCTCATTAGGGCTTTGCAGGTCTGGTGCCACCCTGGGGGCTGCTACTTCATGGCCTTACTGGCTTGTGAAGTCCAGTAACAGGTGTCCTTTCTGAGCAGGGGTTGGTAGCTCCTTGAATACTGTAAATGTCACATCTAAGAGGAGGACCACTGACAGGGGAACTAAACCCCTGGCCTCCTGCTCCCAGGGACCTTTAAAAAAAAAAAACCTGTCTTCCAACAAAAGAGTGGTCTAGATGGGGGTGGGGTAGCTAAATTTAGAAATCATGACCCAAATATCCTTCCTTTTGGCCTTTTAAGTTCACAAAAGTATTTTCAAAATTCATGATACTTGGAAATCTAAATTTGAGGAAGCCTTTCAAGATTAGAGTTTTGAATGTAGAATTTTGAATCTTGAATTTTAATACTGTGGATAAGACCAGGTAAGGAATAGACCATCATCTAACATCCCCAACTAAGCCCTGTCCCAAGTCCTCCAGAGGTGATGCTCCGTCCTTGCTCAGCTTGATGGGTCCTTGCACATTCTCGGCTCTCTTCAGAATTCCCTTGCTGCCAATTGGGAAGTCCCAAGCCATGTGTTCAAACAAGAAGAGGAACTGGAGCCCCAGAAGAGCTGCTCTCCACCCACCTCAGAAGGTGGCACTTGGCAAGGAGTCTGCATCCTGTGCCGTTGTCCAGCTGGATGTCAGAGGATGTGCCTGAGGATGTGGGCTATGGATAATATCCCTAAGTTTGTCCTAAGGAAATTTCTGTAAGAGCTGGAGTGCCCAGACACTGTGTCTCATGCTGTATACTTAAGAGGAGAAGAAAAAAGTCCTATATTTGTGATCAAAAAGAGGGAACTTGAAATGTGCTGGTGTTTATAATAAAAGCTGGTAAAACTGCTTGGATTCAAAGGTGGTTCCGATTGGCTAATGATCCCCTTAGCATTAACTCAACTGCTAGTCACTAAACTACTGGAGATGCCAGGTGTCAGCCCTGCATGCATTTGAGGCTCTTCAAACTAGCATTTAAGGACTGAATGCAGATGACGTGCTCTTCTGCACTGTTGGGGTAAAGACATGTAAATTGCCTTTTGATTTCTATTAAATGGGACTAGCGGGGCATGGTAGCTCATGCATTTAATCCCAGAAAAGCTAGAGCTAGAGGAATCAGGAAGGTCTCCAACCCAGAGACCACATAGGGAATTAAAGGACAGCTCCCTGGCTACATAGAGACCTGTCTCAAAAAAGGAAAGGTCACATTTGAATCAACATTTAATCTAGTGCTGCATGACAAAATAAGCTGGTGTTAATAACAGAAGGAAACATTTCTCATCAAGATGATTGTGTGTTTGGTGGCCATTGTGATGCCAGAAAATACAGGATAGTGTTCTGGGAGGCAGTCCTGTGTCCAGACGCTAACAAACTTGGGGAATATAGGAATAAGTCTGGCCATCTAGGACTGACAATACACAGGAGCCTGATAGGTAGTGGGTGCTTTACATGCGTTGGTTATTCATTCTAGGTGCAGGGTGGGGAGCAGTGATAACATACTGAGGGAATGGTCCAGAACCCAAACTAAAAGCAAACCCCAGTGAGTTTGGGTGAATGGGTTTGCCGCTGTTGTAAATTGTCTAAAACACTGCTGTCGCCATGTTCACACCAGTTTGTAGAGGATTTATTAGAAAACAATTCACTTTTCGCTAATCAAATTCAGAGGGAATCTGGCGAGCTTAGCCACAGAATTGAGTTCCTGTCATGTCTTCTGGGTATTCTCCCGCCTGCTGATACTGCCCAGGACTCCTCAGATGTTGGCACAGATAAGGGCCACTAAGACAAGACAACTTTCCATGTCCCTTCCTGGAGTGAGCGTTCAAAGAAATTCTAAATGTCCCAAGCTGTAAAGTGGGCCTAGACAGCAAGGGATAAATGTCAGGTGGTGTTTGAAGTAGACCCCTGTTTGTCAACCCCTCTATCTTGGACTGGAGTGTACAGAAGGCCCTGGGAATTTTGTGGGAAGTCGTTTGCTGTTCCTGGCCCTTGGTAGATACTACGTAGGTCAAAAATTTTTCTCACAGGAGAGCTTACGGTTGGTTTACAATGGCAGAGCCTACATCCCATCCTTAACTACAAAGCCCAGGTTCCTCTTCCTTTGTCAAATGCCACTTCACCTTTCTAAACTTCTTCCCCAAGCCAGATCTGGTGTTCCATAGATGCCTCTGTCAGCTGTGACAGAAGAGGTGATTCCAGAATAGAAAGTTAAAGGGATAAAACAGAATGAGACGTGGGGCCTCTCAAGACTCCGGGGAAGCTATTCTATGTGGTGACATAAATGGGACATAAGCAGGGTAGGGTAGGTGATGCAGGGCCTGTGAGCAGAGGCAGAAGCTAGAAACTGTAAGGATCCAGGAAAGGGTGTGGTAGGACTCTAACAACGAAGGTTGGGGTTGGTTATGGAGGATGTGGGCCATGCAGCAGAACTGAGGGGAAGGGAATAATCATGAGGTACACAGTGAAATCATGTCTTATTGCTCCTTTCTACCTTCCATTTTGAAACAGTCTTTCCCTTGAACCTGGGGCTAACAGGTTTAGGTAGATTGGTTGGCCAGCAAATTGCGAGGATTTTCGGTTCCCTAGCACTGAGATTACAGGCACACATTGCTCTGTCATTTTCTTGGGGCTATCAGGGCATTAAGCACTTACAGACCGAGTCAATCCTCCAGTCTCCTGGATCTGTACATTCTTTTTCTATTTTCCATCTATAAAATCAAGCATGGGTGAGCTATCCTTGACATATTCAACCTGGAACTTTCCTAAACATGGCCCTATGCCGACCTTTAAAGTCTGGCAGGAGCGGTTACCCCACCTCGAGACGAGTTTCTCTGTGTAACAATCCTAGCTGTCCTGGAACTTGCTTTGTTGGCCAGACTGGCCTCGAACTCAGAGATCCCCGTCTCTGCCTCCCAAGGGCTGGGATTAAAGGCATGTGCCACCACCTCCTGACTTTACAAATCTTAACTAGTTTTGTGTGGTGTGTATATTCCAGCCGTTGGGACTAGTGTCTAGTAGCAAGCTAAGCAACCGCGTTAACGTTTTTTAACTTTTGATTTTTTTGTAAAATTTGATCATAGCAAAATATATTTAGAAAGTGAGAACCTGTTACAAAGGAGCCGTTTGAGCCTTGTTTTGAGATTACGACAAGCAATCTGTTTACGAAGTGGCGGAGAGTTTGTATCCAGACCACGTTTATGGCCTGGATCCCCAAACAAACTACCAGTAGGGAGAAAGTCACAATAAACGGGTAAGTCCAGTTCTGGAGGTGTTGGTTACTGATTTCACGTTTTGGGAACGGTGAAACCTAAAATCTCTTCGTCACTAGCTTTTTTGCATTGCTGTAGGAGATTCTTCCAGTGGCCCAAACGCATAGAAGCACATGGGTGGGTAGGTCCGCTGGATCCACACTCCAGTCTCGAGAATGGGGTGCTCCCGCCCAGCGCAGCTGCGACTCCGGGGACAAAACCCCCACAAATTCCAAGGTCAAAAAGTTCGGTCCTCCGGCCCCTGCGCTGGGGTTTTGCTCCGTTCACGTTCCCGCACAGGCAGAGCCTTGGGCAGCCCGAGCTCGTCGCTCGCATTGACGTCACTGCGCCGCCCCCGCGGAAGGCCTCCCTCGCCACTCGTGGCTGTTCGCGGCGCTGGGACGGAGGCATGGCGCGCGAGCTGCGGGCTGCGCTGCTGTGGGGCCGCGGGCTGCAGACTACACTGCGGGCTCCGGCGCTGGCGGGCGTCCGGCGAGGTGAGCGCGGCGCGAGAGCCCAGAGGCGGCGTTCGAGGCCTCACAGCGCCGGGGCTGCCGCGCTGGGACAGGGAAGTGCGGTCACTTCTAGGGTCGCTTCTAGGCGGGCTCCCCCAGCCTGGGCTGGTCAGTCCTTGGCGTTCCTGATTGGATTCCGCAATCAGGACCCAAATTCACGCGGTCGTTGCACACGCTTAATTCTCGCAGAGCTCAAGCCCTGGGGTAGAAACTGAACAAAAACAGTGGTCACCCCGGACTTCAGTTCAGTGAACTCCCAGTGGTTGGTCCCTGCATTCCTAGGACCTGCAATTAGAAGATACAAGGAATGGGGTGAGGGGAAGACCTTAATCTGTGCTTTCCCACCCCCACTCGAGTAACGGTGACGGTGTTAGCGTTACACACACACACACACACACACACACACACACACACACACACATATATGGTATATGTGTTTACAACTATTTAAATAAAAGGGTCCAAGCCCAATATGAATTGTGCTGAAGAATCTCCAAGCTTTCCAACATTCCGTCCACAACTTCTCACGTTAACATATACCGGCTTTCCTTCGGCTACTGAGTTCTGTAGCACTTATCAAAAACTGTTACAATGTGGTAAAGATTGAAGGAGTGTTTAATCTTTAGGCACATGTATCGGTTTTAGAATCGATGTTTCAGAGTGCCTTTTTTGTTACATGATTTTGCCAAATTGTGTCTAAATTTATTTGTTTGTTTGTTTAATTTTGAGGCAGGGTTTCACTGTGTTGTTCTAGCTGGCCTGGAACTTGCTACACAGGCCAGGCTGGCCACAAACTTAGATGTGTCTGCCTCTGCCTCCCAGAGTGGTGGGATTAAAGGCGTGTGCCAATGTTGCCTAGTGCTCAGAATACTTTTTGTCATTGTATGTATCCTCATTTCAAAACTGTCTATTCCATAGTATCTTCTCCAACATTTGAGTATGTCTTAGAAAAAAAACCAACAAAACAAAACAGTGCCCCAAGGGCCAGTGTGTAACTCAGTCATATAAAGTCTGTGCTTGGTTTGCAAAGGCCCTGAATTGGTCCCCAGCACCATCAAGAATATTAAAAAGAACCCACTATAGAAGACACCTTGTTTAAGGCTGGATTGGTATCTTCTCTAAGATTTCTTCTTTGTATCCTTGCATAATGTTCTGCAAACACCTTCTCAGCCTTGGCTAGTCGGCCCAGTCTGTTCACAAAGGCTGACTCCAGGGTCTCATGGAAGCTAATCTGCAAAATTTCCTGCTGCTTTTCACCGACTGGGATTTCCCTGGGTCTGTTTTATGGGGAGAAAACATTTACTTAGTATACATTTTCTATTGGCGATTTTGCTACTTCATTAAAGCTCGGATTTCGGTCTGCTTTGATGTTGTATCAGCCCTCCAGGACCCCCTGCTGTTAACTGATTGATTGTTTCTGAATTCTGTCTTCAGTGGTTGTTCTAAGTTCACAGTTGTCATCTATAATAAACTTGTCATGGTAGGATGCAACTCAGCCAGACAGGAAGTGGCACTCCGTGAAAACTAACTCTCACCTGTGTCATCGCGATTTTCTGATTGAGATTTGTAACTCCAGAAAACATCAACATATCTCACAACTTACAACACTGTTCACCTCTGAGGTGCCGTTATGAATCAGAACAGTGAGAGATCTGGAGGAAAGCTGGGCAGCCTTTCTGAAGTTGAAGCCCACAGCTCATGTGTAGCTTACTTGTGTGGCTTCTGTGGTCAGGTGACTTTTTTTTCCTCTTGAAAGCTAGTCTGAAAAACCTCTACAGGGCGCCCTATGCCCCTGGACCAAAACCTGCTTCTGATGGAACATAGTGACTACTGGGTTTATATTCTCAGGCTGAAGAAAAATCTGCTTTTATCGTAGATGCTTTGGCTTATAAGAATTTGTTACTAGGAAATGAAAACTTGTCCCTGTTGTGATTTGGTGAGAAATTATATATTAACAAATTAATAAAAAGAATGTCCAAACCAGCACACAACATTAATTTTAAATGAGTACCATAGAAAATTCATAGTGGAAAAGATTACTGTGAACAGTAGGCAGAGGAAGCCAATATTGTGCAAATGGTGTTGTTTAGTGTCTTGTTCAGATATTATATTTATTTTTCAAGTCACAGAAAGTTTAGCTAACCTGGAATCAGATCTGCCCTCCCTCCCGTTTTTTTGGAAAAGACTTCTTAATAGATATATTTTACAAAGTACACAGGAAAATCGTGCAGTGCTGTTTGGATTATAATTCTGGACCACAGGTTTGCAGTCCTTCACAGCTGGCCCTATGACGGCAGAACATTTCATCTCATCTGTACTGTGTACTGTGTCCTCTGCTTTTATCTTCAGAATAAAGACATGGCCTCTCTTCTACCATACACTTATTGCTGTCAAATTACCACTGCTGGATGAACCTTTTTTCTTAGTTCTGGTTTGTCTTAACTGTGGGCATCAGCATGTCCTCCACACTAGGAGTAGGAAGTCTGTTCAGCTGTCTGTTGGTTCCCTTCACAGGGGTGATAAACAAATTTCTGACTCTGTTAAAAAAGGTTGGTCTGTCATTGTCATGGTGGGGAGCATGGTATAAGCATCCACAGGGCTGGAGCAACAGCTGAGATCAGTTCATGTCTTTTTTTTTTTTTCATGTCTTATCTACAAGGTATAGACAGAAAGAGCTTGATTGTTTCCCTAATGTAGCCCAGGCTGGCCTCAAACTTGGAGTCCTCCTGCCTTAGCTCTCTAAATGCTTGTATTGCTGCCATGTACTGCTTAAGTGTGTGTGCAGAGGACAGCTTTTGAGAGAGCAGTTTTCTCCCACTTTTATGTGCGCTGCAGGGATCTAACTCGGGTCTCCTGGCTTCTGTGGTAAACACTACACATTAAACCATCTTGCTAGTCCCCTCAAATCTTTAAGAAAGGATCTCACGTAGCTCAGGCTGTTCCTTGAACTCTTGATCCTGTATTCCTGATTTTGGTTGTATCTCCTCTGTCTTCTGTTCTCTCTGAGCTCCCTTCAGTCAGTCAGTCTGTCTGTCTGTCTAGAATTCCAGCCAGTGGTCTTCTAGGCTGTCTATCAGATTAGGGATTATCTAACGTTTTCTTATGATTAGATAAAGATGCAATTTTGGCAAAAAGATACCAGAGGAAGGATGGTGTGATACACTATGATGTTGGCAAATCTCTTATGTGGGAGTTACTTAACTAAAGGAATCTAGCCTTCCCTGCCCCCAGCAAAATTACTGACTTTCTCTTTGAAATCAGTAAATGGTTTTTCAGGATGCATGAATATTGTATAGTTGTTTTTTGACATCTGTCAGTAATTTCTGTCTGCCACAGATATATTTGTTTTCTGTTGTCCCATGGCAGTTTTCATATATATATATTTGTCCCTTCTCCCTGTACATTAAAGAATGGATTAGTATTTGCTAGACTGAAGTCTGTAGTAGTCAGTGTTACTGTTTTTGCTCAGATCATCCCAAGGCTCTATCACTGAAAGAACCTTCAGGTTGCTGAGTCTGGCACCACAGAGTTCCAGGCTCACCTGTGTGCCATCACACAGAGCACTTTTTCCTTTTATTTGGGCATGACAGAGTAATTCCAGTTTGCCCAAGACTGATACGTTCCTAAGAAAGGGGCTTTCAGGAGTGACTGCTAGACAGTTAAGAAGGCCCTCCTACCCTAGTAGCGATTGTTGCTCCGAGGGTGGATCTGTCTATCAGCCAGTAAATGGGGTTAGGGATTGCACTCACACAGGCGCACACACTGGTCTACAAACAAGGGGTCTATCTCATGGTCGTATGGTGTCTGCACTCCAGAGCAGCGCTGCAGGTCCTAGCCCTTCCCCCAGACTCATTCACAGAGTGTTAGTGTGCTTGATGTCAGTCTGTACCCAGGACAGTTTCAGACTTGGCCCTGGACTGGTGACTAGATTTACCAAGCTGAACATGTGTGTGCAATCCTTGTAGAGGTTAGCTTTGTGAGCTGCAGTAAAAATGGCATTTCTGTGAGGGCTTTACACACTATGGTCATCTTCAAAACTTTTTTTTTTTTTTTTTTTTTTTTTTTTTTTTTTTTGCTTTTTCGAGACAGGGTTTCTCTGTGGTTTTGGAGCCTGTCCTGGAACTAGCTCTGTAGACCAGGCTGGTCTCGAACTCACAGAGATCCGCCTGCCTCTGCCTCCCGAGTGCTAGGATTAAAGGCGTGCGCCACCACCGCCCGACCTAATTCTTTTTTTTTTTAAATATTTATTTAATATGTCTACAATATTCTGTCTGTGTGTGTGTCTGCAGGCCAGAAGAGGGCACCAGACCTCATTCCAGATGGTTGTGAGCAACCATGTGGTTGCCGGGAATTGAACTCAGGACCTTCGGAAGAGTAGGCAATGCTCTTAACCACTGAGCCATCTCTCCAGCCCCCCCCCCACTCAAATAATTCTTTTTTTTTTTTTTTTTTTTTTTTTTTTTTTTTTTTTTGCTTTTTCGAGACAGGGTTTCTCTGTGGTTTTGGAGCCTGTCCTGGAACTAGCTCTGTAGACCAGGCTGGTCTCGAACTCACAGAGATCCGCCTGCCTCTGCCTCCCGAGTGCTGGGATTAAAGGCATGTGCCACCACCGCCCGGCCAAAAAACCATTTTTAAAATCATGCTGGAAAACTAATTACTTGTAAACTCATATCACGTTTACCAAGTCTACTCACAGGGGACTGCGGCTTCTAACCATTGTTGGAGAGAGGTGCACTGTTTCTTTATCCTGAGTGACAGGTGATGTACCTTCCATGTCTTTGACAATGTTTTTCAATACTGTTGTCTTCCTGTTTGTAGCCTATAGCAGTGAGGTTCTTACAGGTTCTACATCTCTGTAGAGGTTCTTTTTTTTTTTCATTCATTTATTTATTTATTTATTTATTTATTTAAGATTTCTGTCTCTTCCCCGCCACCGCCTCCCATTTCCCTCCCTTTTCCCCAATTAAGCCCCCCCCCTCAGCCCGAAAAGCAATCAGGGTTCCCTGTCCTGTCTGTAGAGGTTCTTCAAGGTAGGATCCAGCAAACCCCATTCTTCGTGAGTGTCTTAGTTAGGATTTCTCTTCTCTGTGAAGAGACACCATGACCATAGCAACTCTTATAAAGAAAAACATTTAATTGGGTCTGGCTTACAGTTCAGAGGTTTAGTCCATTGTCGTCATGGTGGGAAGCATGGTGGCACCTAGGCAGGCATGGTGCTGGAGAGCTAGCTGATAGTTCTACATCTGAATCATCAGGCAGTGAGGGGAAAATGAGACACACTAGACCTGGCTTGAGCTTCTAAGACCTCAAAGCCCACCCCCAGTGGGCTTTCTCCAACAAGGCTGCATCTCCCAATAGTGCTGTCTTTTGAGCCTATGGGATTATTTCATTGAACCTACCACACTGAGTGAAGTTCTCATGCACAGCTTCACTGTTCACATCTTCCAGGGATGTGTGAGCTCCCTGGCTGCTGGGCTTCACTATGTCTATTGGCCTAGTAGCTTGTTTACGTTACTATGGATACCAAAAAAAACGTGTCTTTAGAGATGGTTCAGCAGTTAAGGGTGTTTACTGCTCTTGCAAAGGACTTGAGTTCACTTCCAAGCACACCTACCTGTGGCAGCTCCAGAGGGCCTCTGGGAACATACACTCATGTGTACATAACTCATACACAGATTTTGGGAGCACTAGGGAAACTCAGAATGTTAAACATGCAGGGTTGTCTTTTCAAAGGAAAAGATGTATAGCCTGCTTTTCCACACAGAAGACTGGGATTGAGGTCAGTAGCCTCAATCTGCACTCTCTGCACAGCCAGGTCATACCAAGATCCCACCAGCAGGACCGGAGGTAGCTGATAGTTTAGGTGACCTTTCTGTTATCTGTATGGCAAGGGGGTCCCCCATACTGCCACAACCAGGACTTGTTGTGGTGAATATACCCGAATGACCACTATACTGTCTATACTGTATGACAGACCACAGCAGATCCTCCCCAGGGCCCTAAGGTCACCCATGCAGCCTGTCTCGAGAACACATCTCCATGGGAAAAGTGACATGTGCTTGAGAAGGGTTTTGATGTGATTATGCCTCACTGTGCACAGGGGATTGTTACAGCAGGAGACCCTCCCCAACTACTGTACTTAACTGTGCCTGCAATAGACTGCCACAGTCAGACTCTAGAAGTTTGAGCCAACACCGGCTACTGAGTCATGTTGAACCGGATTTCCTTCTTGCCCCTCATGGATCTTTACTCTGCCCACTATGGTGCTTCAGAGACCCCATACACAGACACTCATAGTCATTATTTAAAACAGTAAAAAAAAAGATAGTTACATTTAGATTTGCATGTTTGGGCATTTGTGTGCTGTGGCACATGTGTTGAGGTCAGAGCACAGCTTCCAGGAGTTGGTTCTCTCCTTCCATCATGTGGGCTCTAGGGATTGAATTCAGGTCACCAGCCTTGGTTGCAGGCATCTTTACCTGCTGAGCCACCTCACTGGCCCAGATATATTTGTTTTTAAAAACTATTCATTTCTGGATGTTCTTTATTCTTACTTGTATTAGAATTAAGGGTGAGCAGTAGCTGGCAGGAGGGTCTCAAGTCCTTTCAGTCCACACTGTCTTGAGGACTTACTATACTTGGTGGATGCCTACTGCCTTGGCCCTTGGCTGCTGAGAGATAGAGACCAGGTCCATGCCTCCGGCTGAAGCACAGCGTCTGCTAGGTTTTTGTGGCTGTGAAGGCTTAGGGTGATCCCACCAAGTGGAGACACCTAATATCTAGTTCTATGCTAGAGGTTTCAGGACCCACCAGGCTTGCCAGGAAGTTACAAAAGCAATTCTAAGTCCCTTCCTGGCTAAACATAGACCAACCTTTTGGTAAATTCCATTTGACAGCATGTGAGGGAAGGCCACTGTGACTACCTGCTCCGTAGTTACAACTGTGCCTCCATTCTCATAAGGATGGGATGGCCTTAGACTTTGGTCTCCACTACAGGCACAGTGTGAGTGAGCTGGGGCATCCACCTTACAATAAAATTCCTATCCATTTTTCACAACTGTCTTTTCAGGAAAGCCAGTTCTGCACCTTCAGAGGACCACAGTCCAGTTTACGGGCTCCGCACAAAGCCTGACTTCAAGGATCTCTGCAGGACAGTTATACAGCACACATGCAGCCGAGGACAAGAAGGAGGAGGTCCTGCACTCCATCATCAGCAGCACTGAGGCTGTGCAGGGTAAGCCTAGAGACTTGGCTCTTCTGGGACCAGTTCACCATCTCAACTCCTGCAGCTCCTGTCACCTGATGTGGTTGGCCCCCTCTGGTGGACACCCGGAGAAGCTGCCAACGGGCACTGAATGACACATCTGGTAGTAATCACTGATGTAGGGCAGGAAGGCGCTTTTCAGGCTTGAGGGCTCCACCTCTGGCTTTTGATGGAAACACAGACAGAACTGTTGATGTTGACAAGTGAGGCTTTCTTATAATTTTGCTTTTTGAATAATTTATTGGAGCACATTCTTTTGGAGAATATACTGTAGAACCTGGTAGTTGAGGCTAACTTGAAATTCCCCACCACACACTCTGGGAACCGGCCTCCCCTCTTACTGGACCCTTCCTTAGTTCCCACATGACCCTCTCTGTGGCCACAGAGTTGCTCCGTGTTCT
The DNA here is from genome assembly GCF_000317375.1 of Microtus ochrogaster. Taxonomy (NCBI): domain Eukaryota; kingdom Metazoa; phylum Chordata; class Mammalia; order Rodentia; family Cricetidae; genus Microtus; species Microtus ochrogaster. The sequence continues at coordinate 5,018,500 of NC_022014.1, read as the reverse complement.
TTATTCTAAGAGAGCGTTACATGTCCACTTCTCTTAGTCATTGCTTGGAACCTTAAACATCCTTTCAAAAGCTACATAGTAGCGTGTTCTTCCACAAAAATGAAAATGCAATTTTCTTGATTGTATCTATGATTCATCACCAGGTTCTGTCTCTAAACATGAGTTCCAGGCAGAGACAAAGAAACTTTTGGACATTGTGGCCCGTTCCTTGTACTCGGAAAAAGAGGTAAGATGTGTGCCTTCTCCAAGCTAGAGCTGCTGCTGTGCTTGTAGCGCGAATGATAAAACCCAGAGACAGAACCTGGAGTTTAGCCTGAAGGGCAGAAAAACAAACAGCCAGCCACTGGCTCTTACCTCTACCTCAGACCAAAACGGCGATCCTGCCTCCAGAAATCTCAGAATGAGACTGAGAGCTGCCTCCTCCTGTTTTATATTCTTCTCTAGTGCTGGGATTAAAGGTGTGGACCACTACCATCTGGTTTCTATGGCAGCTAGTGTGGTTGCTGGGATTAAAGGTGTGTGTCACCACTGTCTGGTCTGTAAGGCTGACCAGTGTGGCTGTTTTACTCTCTGATCTTCAGGCACACTTTGCTTATTAAAATACAGTTGAAATATCACTACGCATACTTGCTGTCGGAAGACCCAGGAGTGAGCTGTGACAGGCTCATCTGGATCTCTAGTGAGAGGAGTTCTTTCAGTGTTGTTTCCTAGTTTATTCAGATGATTCTTCGGACAAAATTAACTTTGGGAGTTAATTAAAGCTTGCTGATAATTTTTAAGTCTCCCAGATACTGGGCATGGGCGCCCACTTTGGTCTGTTTTTGCTTTGACCATCCTCTTCCACTGCACGTGGCCCACACCTGTGTGGCACAGATCAGATAGCTGCTGCAGAAAGAACTTCAGTTCCTTTTTCCAAGACAGGGCCTCACATATATAGCTGAGGGTGACCTTGCACTTAATGTTTTTCTTACATTTATTTATTTGTTTTGTGCATGCTTGATAGTACTCGTGGTCAGTGGATCCCTTTCTTCTGTCGTGTGGGTCCTGGGATCACACTCAGGTCATCAGGCTTGGCACAAAGTGCCTTTACCTATGTAGCTATCTTGCTGGCCTGACCTGGAATTTTTGTCTGTTTGTTTGGTTGGTTTTTGAGACAGGGTTTCTCAGTGTAGCCTTAGCTGTCCTGGAATTCACTATGTAGACCATACTGGCCTCGAACTCAGAGATCCAACTACCTCTGCCTCCTGAGTGCTGGGATTAAAGGTGTGCGCCACCACTGCCCAGCCTGGAACTACACACACACACACACACACACACACACACACACACACACACACACACACACTCAGTCTAAGGCTTTCACTTGGGTTTTTTGTACTTTAAGCCTGACTAGGAATGTCCATCAGGGCCTCAAATACTCAGGGCCACTGACTTTTAAACAACAGAGGGGGCGAGAGAGGTTAGGTAGGAGCTCAACAGGCCCTGGCAGCTCAGGCTCTTCCTGATAGTTTTTACTTCTCTGGGTGCAGTAGGCCAGCAGTTCAATTCAGCCTAGGTGCCTTTCTCTTTGGCTTCCTTTTTTTCCTGGCCATTTTCCTTTACCCCTGTCAGGAAGCTGTGTAAGCTCTCAGAGAGCTTAATATGTTCGGTATGCACAGTCATTCTCTTGGCAAGCTTGCCTTGAACATGTTTACAACAATGCTAGCAGCGTGCTAGGTGACACCGTAGGTGTTTATGCGACATTCCTGTCTGAAAAGTGCTCGTTCCCCTGATGTTTAGAGTGGCACCCTTCGTGTAGATGTGCATGTGTATGGCCAAAAGAACAGTCCGTGGAGAACATGTATCTGGTGCTTCTCCTCTTTCTCTTTGTGTTTGTCACTTGGAAACATTCCTGGAAGATGGCAGGTCATCCACATCCAGCTCTTAAGTGCTAGCATTACAGACATGTATCCCTTTAAAAATCTTTAAATTTTTAAAGATTCTTTTTGAGGGGATTAACATTTATTTTGGGGTGCTAAAAATCATGCCCGATGTCTTAGTTCTGGGGGGAAGTAAGACAAGGATTGTGAGTTTGAAGTCAGCCTGAGCTATGCAGAGAGACTTTGTCTCAAAACCAAAATCCATATAGGAGTGACAATGTCACTTCTGTCTTGGAAAGGTCAAAAAAAGTGCTACCCTCAGGGGTGGTTGTGCACTGTAATTCTAGCACTGGGAGCCTGGGACATAGGAATCAAAGGAAGGAAAAGCTGAAAAGGAGACACTGTTGCTTGCTCAGTGGTACTGATGTTAGCCAAGGTTCTGAAGTAGATGAGCACCCGTTGGACAGAACTGAAGGATCTTCAGGGGGTGCTTGTGTTGATCGCACATTAACCAGCTCCTTGTCTCCTATCTGCTCTCCTGAGCTCTGTGTGTAGTCAAGGCCTCTCACCTCCTTTTCTATGGAAGGTCGAGGCTCTAATGTCTGATCCCCACTAGATGAAGTGAAGCAATAGTTTTTGTTTTCACGGAGGCAGGGATTGAAGCCAGGCTCTTGTGTGCGTTAAGCTAGTGTTCTATCTGTATTCCTAGCCTCCCCTCCATTGGGGGAGGGGTGCAATGTCTCACTAAATTACCCAGGCTTCCTTGCGCTCATCTATTGTATTCATAGTCCTCTACTTCAGCCTCCCAAGTAGCTGAGACTATAAGCCTCTGCCACTGAGCCTGGCTTATCAGTGTCTCTTTCCTCATAGAGTAAGAGAGACAGATATTTGGAGAATGCTTCCCATCCCATGCAAGTCAATTAAGAAAGGGCCCATTACAAGCTTCTTAAAGTCTGGGTTCTCATGTAGCTTCAGGTGTCGTTGAACACCCTGAAAGGAAAGGTTTGCCCCAGAGCATGGACTGAGGACACACCGTCCACAGTGGGAGACTGCGCGCGGGCCTCGACTGCAGCAATTGCAAACTCACCAGGCAGATCTCAGGCAGTGCCACTCATCTTGCTGCCTCTTGCTCCCGTTCCCTAGGTGTTTATACGAGAGCTCATCTCCAATGCCAGCGATGCCTTGGAAAAACTGCGGCACAAACTAGTGTCTGAAGGTCAGGTGTTGCCAGAAATGGAGATTCACCTTCAGACTGATGCTGAGAAGGGCACCATCACCATTCAGGTACTTCTGTCTTGACATCACCTAGCTCCTCCTCAAGAAGCAACAAGGCTGACCAGACTCAGGAAGGCCTGCATCCCAGATCAGCTGAATTCAAGTGCTGTGCTGAGCACTCTCCTGCTCTGAGGACTCTTGCTCTCGCTCACTCACCCCTGGGAGGAAGCTTAGAGGCACTGGCAGAAGAGAAGGAAATTTACTGTTACCCAAAAGGCTGTGGTTTGCCTCTTTATTACTTCAGTGGTCTCTTTTGAAGAATGAGAGTGATGGAGGTTTTATTTTCACTGTTTGTGGTGCTGGGAGTTAACCTGGAGCCTGCTATACACTAAGTTCTCTGTCATTCTTTCTGCCTACCCTCAAGTCTGACTTTATCATTTTTTCTCTCTTTTTAAAGGTATATTTATTTTTATTTATGTGCGTGTGTGTGTGTGCGTGCGCGCTCTTGCACGCACGTGTGCACCAACATGCATTCAGATGATGAGGAGACGAGAAGTTTTTTTTTTTTCTTAGCTCTTCCATTAACATCTGTGATACTTGCAAGTGAACTTACATTATGATGTGATGAGGACTGAAGTTTGTCCTGTGTCCATGGTTATCAGTTCTGCACTGTCTTAAGAATTCTACCCCATTGCATTATCCTGGGACCATGGTCGGAAACGCAGTGGCCTTCACAGACTCCGGGCCTGTCAGCATCCCAGAACACTCTGGTTTTGCTAGGATAACTTTATAACAAGTCTCAAAATGAAACAATCTATTTTTTCCAACTAGTTCTTTTTAAAGATATCCCAGGTTTTCTGTATTTGTATAAATTTTAGAGTCAGTTTGTCATGTTGTATAGGACTTGAGATTTTCATTGGACTGTGGCGGGTCAGTCTGGGAAGAAAGCAACAGCAAGTGAAAAGCACGAAGTCTTTCTCCTTTATATCAGCCTACCATGAAATTTTTCTTTAAAGAATCTGTCGAAAGTTCCAGTGTGTCTGGGTGAGATTGCATACCCCTATAATAGTATATATATAATATAGCCCTGGGGAGACTAGGGAGAGCCACAAACCCAAGGCCAACCTGGGCTACATAGTGAGACCCTGTCTCAGAATAAAGCAAAGCCAAACAAAAGCAGTTTTTAAAATCCTGGCATACTAAGGTAAATGTTGCAATGTAAATTGTATTTAATGACCAACTAGAAATCAAGTTTTATATAATTTTGTTAGCATAGTTATATATAAATTATTTTAAAATCATTTTTTAGTTGTTATTTTTTATGTTCCACAATAAAAGATTCAAATTATATCTTAGACTATTTCTTGGAGAGAATTAGCTAGCAGGTATTTTTTTCTTGTTGTTGTTGTTTTGTTGTTGTTGTTTTTTGCCTCTTTTGTTGGGTCCTAGCCCATGCAACAGGCATGAATTTGCAGAATGACAGCAGTGAGGCTCTATCCAGCAGTATTGTGCTGCACATTGCTGGCACAGCCTCTTGTTACAGCTTGATTGGCAAACGTGGTTTTGTTGGCTTATTTGTTGATTTTCACTTACTTGGTTTTTGAGAATTTTGTATGAGAACCGTATTTACACTGTTTCTAGCCCCTCTCCTCCATCCAGCCGCTTGTGCCCCATGTCGAAGTTCTTGTCTTGCTCCTGTCTTTGTTGACTTCATTGCCTGAGCCTTCAGGGGCTCCCTTCACACTACCCTGGAAAGACATCCCAGGGGAAGCAGTTTCTGCAGCTGGCTGTGCTTTTCTCAGTTGAGGAAGCACCGGTGTCTAGAGAACTCTTCAGTCGTGTGGTGGGCAGCAGTGAGGATGATGTTTTGAGGAAAACAAAAGTTGTTTTGTGGTGGAAAAGTGAGGAGCTCAAGCAGGGCATGGTAGGACTTTGAAGGAAGAGAGCCTGTGATGGCCAAGACCTTGGCTTTCACAGATGCAGTGGCCTGAGTATCTCTGCTCAAAATGCAATCTTCTGATAATTTATGAACAGTAGAGAGCGCCATCACGGTCTAGACACTGCGTAGCCCATGACCCTGGCACTAGCACATTCTGTGTCCTAGCTAGCTTTATGTCAACTTGACACAGGCTAAAGTCATCTGGAAGAGGGGAACCTCAATTGAGAGAATACCTCCATAAGATCCAGCAGTAGGACATTTTCTTAACCGAGGGGCAAGACCCAACCCACTTTGGGTAGGGCTACTCCAGGCAGGTTGTCCTGGAGTCTGTTTAAAAAAAAAAAGGAGGCAGAGCCAACCATGATAGCAGCTCCTCCATGGACCCTGCATCACGTCCTGCCCTCACAGCTTTTGATGATGAACTGTGCTATGGAACTGGGAGTGAAGTAAACCCGTTTCTCTCCAAGTTCCTTTTGGTCATGGTGTTCATCACAGCAGCAGTAACCCAAGACACTGTGCTAGTAGGCCTCTCCGGCCTCTTTTTGGAGTGCGAGCTTGGTTTATGTCTATGTGGTCCCAGAGATGGAACCCGACCTTGAGCTTGCCAGACAAGCATTCTGTAGCTTCTGTAGCTGGTTGGGGCTCACCATGTAGCCCAGGCTGGCCTCAGACACACATCAATCCTTCTGCCTCATCCTTGCAAGTTCATCATTACACAGGCCTTTTACTTTTATTAGTATTGTTTTTATGGGCACTGATCTGGTGTGTAAGAGAGTTCTTGTGACCTACTCACCTCCAAATGCCCACATACTAACATTATCCCTTGGGGAACAGAGTTTAGCGGAGGCCTGCTGCAGGAGAGAAAGACCTGTGGCCCACGTGAGAGTTGCAGCTATCCAGGAATGCACGGGCCAGGAGCTGCAGGATTTCCTTCCTACTTAGAGGATTAAACTGCCCCCAGAGGAGTCACTGGAGGATGGACTCCTGCCTGGCCTGGGTGTGGCCAGGGTGTTCCTCCATGACTTGCTGACCTACTTCCTTCTTCCCAGCATTGGTTTTGTTTATTTTGTGGAACTGAGGATGAAACCCAGGCCCTCCAAAAATGACTAAAGTACTGCTGCACCCTGGGCCTGGGGTGTTTCCTGTGACAAGACCTCTAACCCTGTGATACTGTGAACTGACAGGACTGGACTTTTTGTTTTGTTTTGTTTTGTTGTTGTTTTTAGAGACAGGGTTTCTTTGTGTAGCATGAGATCCTATCCTGGCACTGACTCTGTAGACCAGACTGGTCTCAAACTCACAGAAATCCTCCTGCCTCTACCTCCCAAATGCTTGGATTAAAGATGTGCTCCACCAACACCCAGCTAGTACTGGACTTTGTGATGAGCTTGTAGTATGCGTCATCAGCCCTGCCTAGCCAGTGTCACAGAGACTATCAGTATTCCTGGTTCTGTACGTGTGCTTTGGCCTAGCTACACAGGGACTTTGTGTAACGGTATCTCTCTCTTCAGGACACTGGCATTGGGATGACACAGGAGGAGCTGGTGTCCAACCTGGGCACAATCGCCAGATCGGGATCAAAGGTAGGTATAGCCTAGAGCATTGTCCCTCCACCCAGGGCAGGCACTGTGGGACCATAGAGAAGTTGAGTTAGTGGTGTCATGTAGAGCGGAGGCTGAAGTCACACTCCTCAGAGCTGCAGCACACTGAGTGGACACTCTGAAGCCTGCCTGTCCAAGTCCAGGAGGAGCTGTTCCATTTCCTGACTTGTCTTCGAGTTAGCCCTCAGCCACCCCCTGAGCTACAAGGCCTGACCCAGACAGTCAGCAGAGGTAGCCATTTCTCCCAAGCAGCATTGCTTTTAAGAATAACCTTGGGCCACCCTGCCTGCACATGCTGTGGTTCTAAGGACATTTTATTCCCAGTGTGATGGAAGCTGTGCTGGGAAGGCAAGATGTCTCTGTCCTTGGGTGCTCAGCAGAGGCCAAAGGGCTGCATGGCCCTCTGCATCCTGCGTGGTTTTCTGTATGTTTCTGCTGCATAAATGACACCGTTAATAAGAAACTAAGTCTCACGACAATTTCTGCTTTAATACTTTTCTGTGCTGTGACTTCTACCCATGAAGGTGCTTGTGCGTTTTTGTATAAGGTAGTTCGCACTGTCTCAGAGACAAGCCGTGAGCTGCCATGCTGGTTTTGGATGAATTAAAACAAAATGAGATGTAGAGTTGACTCATTGATCGCACTAGCCAAATGTGCTGGGAGCTGCCGTGTTGCATGGATGCGGAGAACAGATCTTTGCAGATGTCCTAGGCAGCCAGCTTAAGCCAGAGCAGTGGACAGTGACAATGTGAGAATAGCCAGTTAAGTCCTGGAGTGTAGCGCAGAAGCGTGTGTTCATCCTCTATGTCTATGGGACCTCAAAGTGAAAGTATTTTTAAAATGTAGTGTCTGTCCCGAACACACTAATTCTTTAAACAATACACTCTGGCTATTTATACTGGGTGCTGTAAGCAGTGATAGTCTTCAGTATGGGACAGAGAGTGTAGGTTATATAGAAACCCCTGTAGAGAAGATGCTTAGCATCCATGGATCTTATCCCTACCCTGGTCCTGGAACTGTATCTCAGGGCACTAAGGGACAGTGGAACCAGGTTTGTACTACTTCTCACAAGGTATAGACCCAGGAGACATGACACACAAGACAACTGTAGCAGCTCCTCGACCTGCTGACCCACAAGGTCAAGTTTCCTCTTTCCTCGTCTGATATGACCTGAAGTTGTTGGCAACAAGCAGTAAATAGGGTTCAATACTGTCCCTGTCTGGGCCGGCTGGTGGCTTTGGGCAGCTTGTTCCAGCTTTTGTTGACCTGGTCTTTTATGAGAATGTAGGGAGGTAGAGAAGGGTCAGTGTGCTTGCTAACTACACTTTTGGCATATGCTAGAGGACCGTACTGGGCACAGTACAGACGGGATCAGCCTCTCTGAGCAGTCTTTGCCACCACAGGCCTTCCTTGAAGCACTACAGAACCAGGCAGAGACCAGCAGCAAGATCATTGGCCAGTTTGGAGTGGGTTTCTATTCAGCCTTCATGGTGGCTGACAAAGTTGAGGTCTATTCCCGCTCTGCGGCCCCAGACAGCCCAGGTTACCAGTGGCTTTCAGATGGGTAAGTAAGAAGGGGCCCACCTCACATAGGCAATGTCCCTTTCCCTCATGGCACTCAGTCTAATGTCATCTGGCATGCAAACTAGAGATTCCCTGGGTGTTTGCAGAGCTGACTCGGTGCTGAGACAGGATCTTTGTATTTATTTAGCACAAGTTATCCTGGAGTGCCTTATGTAGCTAAGGTTGTCCTTGAACCCACCACAGTCCTCTTGCCTTAGCTCCTGAGTGTTAGATCACAGATGTGCACCACTGCATCCAGCAAGAGTTAGAAGTCCTTAAGATGCAATTGTACAGTTTGTGGGCTGTTTCCATGAAGCCTGACTTTTCTGCTTTGGGAAGCCGAGTGGCCTTGGGCATGGGTTACCGGGCTCAGTGGTGCTGTCCTGTTTGGGTTAGGCTGAAGGAACAGGCCTTCCTCTGGTGCCCTTGCCTGCAGCTATCCAGCTAGCCTTCCCTGGCCTTGGTGCTGTGGGAACCCCTTTTCCTACTGACCTTTATGCTTTCTAATCTTTCTTTTTCTTTTCTTTCCTTTCTTTTCCCTTCCTTCCTTCCTTCCTTCCTTCCTTCCTTCCTTCCTTCCTTCCT
>NC_022014.1:5002752-5009573 GCF_000317375.1 Microtus ochrogaster | reverse complement strand
CCCCCCCCCCCGCCTGCTTTCTAATCTTGACACAGTCCACCTACCCAGCTCGTTGGGGGCGGGGGGGGGTAGCCTGTGTGTGGCCTTTCCCAAGACAGGACTGACCCTGTCACCCTCTTCTGTCTGGCAAGGGCAGTGTGCTCTCAGATAGTTTTCTTCCATATACATTTTGGGGTGATGTCTGACAAGGTGATAAGTTGAAACAAATTCAGACTACTTTTGAAGAGAGTGGAACCTCAACCAAACTGAAGCTTGCTTCCATTTTTCCCATCTTGATTTCTGAGTCTTTGAGAATTTCCTGCAATGTGTTTTGGTCATACTCACCCACACCTCCCAGACCTACCCCGCCATCGTCGTTCCCCCCCCCCCATCCAACTTTGTGTTCCCTTTTTTTTTTTTTTTAAATGCATCCAATTCAACTTGTGATGCTCCTATATATTCTTAGATTCCTTCATAGTGGTCTACCTGCGAAATGACCTTAGAAGTGGTTTTCCCTTCTGAGCAGCTCTCATTGCAAAGAGCTCCTTAGCCAGTGCCCACCTCCCTGCCCCATGCTGGGATTGTCTGGCTCAAGCTTTGGCCAGTCTTGTGCATGTTGTCTCATCTACTGTGAATTCATATGTGTAACTGGCTCTCCAGTCTTTCCATCCCCTGTCACAGTGACCCCTGAGCCTCAGCAGGAAGGGCTTTCCTGTTGTTCTATCGCTGTGACAAACACCACAACCAAGGCAGTGTATTAAAGAAAGCTTGTACTTGGGCTGATGGCTTGAGAGAGTTAAAGTCCATGGTAGTGGAGGGGGGGCATGGTGGCAGGAATAGCTGAGCTCACATCATGCTCCACAAACAGGAGGCAGAGAGGGCATGCTGGGTTGGTGCAAGTCTTTTGAAGCCTCCAAGCCTGCCCCAATGATACCCCTCCAACAAAGCCACACTTGCTAATCTTTTCCAAACAGTTCCACCAACTGGGGACCACGTATTCAAACATGAGCCTGTGGGAGCCAGTCTCATTGAAACCACCACATATTATGAACAAAAAGGTTTGTGGTAAGGATTGGCAGAAGCTCTATCTGTGGGTAAAGCTATAGGTTATTAGAAGTCAGTTTAACACTGTGTCCATTTAGCAGAGCAGTAGTGCCTGCTTCTCCCCTAGGGCCTCTGACCTGCCTGGCCACGGGTTCTTCCTGCTCATTGTGCCAGGTAAGGGCTTCACTTGTGGAACAGGCCTCAAGTCTGATCAGACAGCAGTTGGTTACTCTCATGACATTCATGACACTATTGTGCCAGTGGGCATATCTTGCCAGTGTAGTCATTGTTGCAGCTTGCAGGGTTCACAGCTGATTAAGAGTGAACTTTTTTCCTTGGTAGTGTGCACAGCACTTTCCAGCTCTGTGAAAGCCAGCCAATAGGGATGAAGCTTCCAATTGAGTACCAGCATTATTTTTCGTGGTCTATGACTCATTGTATGGTGTCTTCAGCAGTAAGGTCTTAATGTAAACGTTGAAGGGTAACCAAGAGCATTGACAGTAACCTGTAATGTTGGGGATGGGGAGTCTGTGGATCCTCACTAGCTGACAACTCCAGAAGAGGTGATCTGTTCCTGGCACTGGGCATTTTGTTATCCTGTGAATTAAGGGGCATGGGTGCCTCAATATAGGGTAAATGCATTTTTATTCTTTTTGCATGTGTATACAATGCAAATATATTTTAGGAAGCATGAATAGTAGTAGATTTCCATAGGACTTTTTTGACATGTCCTAGCGTTAGTTATTCCTTTCTGTATTCCCTCCTCTGCCGTATCCTTCCATCCCTCTTCCCATTTAACCCTTTATGGCACTGTTCTGTCTCCCCTCTTGAGATCCACCCCGCCTGTGGCTTTTACTAATTCCCTGACCTGTGTGTATTCTACAGTGAGCGCACACTGAAGATTCAAAGCTAACACAAAGGAGAGAAAGCAGAAGACATTTTGCATTTCTCTTCCTGGGTCACATAGGTTTTTGTTGTTTGCACATTTCTTTGGTTGAGTTTTTTTAATATTTGTTATGTGTGGTGTTCTGCCTGTACACCAGAGGATGGCACCAGATCTCATTACAGGTGGTTGTGAGCCATCATGTGGTTACTGGGAATATAACTCATGGCCTCTGAAAGAGCAGCCAGTGCTCTTAACCTCCGAGCCATCTCTCAAGCCCTGTTTGTATTTTTAAGGGCAGACTAGCAAGGTTTTAGTGAGAAGTGGAGTAGGAGCTCCCTGCAGGGTCTCTAAAACGGGCTGCCCTGAATTAGATTTTTTTTTTTTTTTGGTTTTTCATGACAGGGTTTCTCTGTGGTTTTGGAGCCTGTCCTGGAACTATCTCTTGTAGACCAGGCTGGTCTCAAACTCACAGAGATCCACCTGCCTCTGCCTCCCGAGTGCTGGGATTAAAGGTGTACGCCCGGCTAGTTAGATATTTTTAAATGCATCTGCACACTCCCAGTCAGGAAGCTGGCTGCACACACCCTTCTTTAGTTATTTCAGCAATTCCCTGAGAGCAGTTCACAGTAGGCACTACACAGCGTTGGCAGGGAGCGGTCGGGGTCAGAGCAGAGGATATTCCCTCCTCTTGGATTTCTGAAGTTGTTTCTGCTCACCTTGGCGGTCCCCTTGCCATTACTAGCCGTAAGTCACATGGAGTCAGCCCGTTCCCCAGCATGCTGTGCTGATGTGGAGCTAAGCTAGGCCCACTTTTCAGTCCCGTGCCAAGGAGGTTGTCATAAAGGATGGCCGCGTGACTGAGGGGTCCCAGTACTCATACCCTGTACCAGTTCGCAGCTGTCCTTGACCCTAATGTCTGTTCACTGACACAGGGATTTTGCCAGAGTCAGAAGCTAGAGAGCTAGATGGGATGGTGCAGATCTGTAATCCCAGCATGGCAGGAGGGTTGTGAGTTTGAGTCTAGCTTGGGCAACTTAACAAGATTCTGTTTAAAGGAAAACAAGGGCAGAATGGGGCGGTCTTTGCTTTTCTTTCACAATCTAGTATGTGTTCCACTTTTGAATATTAGGGAGTGATTGGGTCTGCCACACAGGATGTGACCCCCAGCTGGCTGTGGAGCTGATCTTGCTCTTCTCTGTGTTTTAGTTCTGGCGTGTTTGAAATTGCCGAAGCTTCAGGAGTCAGACCTGGGACCAAAATAATCATCCACCTCAAGTCGGACTGCAAAGATTTCGCTAGCGAGTCGCGGGTGCAAGGTAAGGACAGCAAGGCCTGCAAGGCAGACATGCCTGGGTTAGGGGCCTGGGCACAGCATGGATGGGTCAGGAGAGGACTCAGCTTCCTACTCAGCTGCCACATCTGTGGAAAACGAGTTCTCACCAGCCCTGTTTCAGGAATCTTGATGGCAGGGCTATGTAGCCCTCTGTCATTTCCTGCTGGGGTTGGAAGTCTGTCATGCCCTGAGATCTATGACTCTCACTTTCTGGGCAAAGCCTTCTCTAGGCCTTCTGAGAGCTGAGGAGAGATGAGTACTCCCAGCCACTGTTTGACTCACCAAGAGCTCTTGAGGGCGCTGAGCAGATCCTTTGCCACCAGATGGCCTCTTGTTCCCATGGTGGATGTGACCTCCCTGGAGGCTTTTGGTTCTAACTGTGTGTCTTTCTGCAGATGTGGTGACAAAGTACAGTAACTTTGTCAGCTTCCCCTTGTACCTTAATGGAAGGCGGATTAACACCTTGCAGGTGAGACCCTGGGCTGCCTGTGAGGCTCAGGCAGGTGCAGAAACCCTCCTCAGGGATGTTGAGGGAGATGAGTATAAGGGACATTATATAATATAATCAGGGGGTTCCTGAGTATATTAGATTCACAGGAGAGATGAGAGCTAGGGGTACAGACAGTTTTCCTTGAGGTATAAGTCACATGTCACCAAGTGCTCCTCCAGTTTATTGAGTGGCAGTTGTGTTATACAGCCAGTTCCATCTTCACAGCTGGTTTTAGAACACTTCTAGCATCCTGGAAAGCAGGCCTGTCCCCACTAGCAGTTCTCATCCCCAAACCTTACAGCCACAGTCAACTTTTTCTATCTGGATTTGCTTAGTTTGGGCGTTGTATATCAGTGGAGTTTGTGACTGAGTAGTGTTCCATCTCAGATAGATCACATGTATTGACTTACCTCTTGTCTCTGCCGAACATCCTCATGTCTGGTCCCCTGCTGTCTTAGTTCTTCCCAGCCTGTTGTCATGGGGAGATACCCTTGCTCCAGAGCCTCTTGTATCTTATTCCTTATGTCACCTAAGCCTGCACCAGCATGGGGGTTTCCTGCTTTCTGTGGCCTGTGTATGGGTCTCATCCCAGGCCCCTGCAATCATTGAGAAGCATGTTTTGGACATGACACCTCCCCTTTGATATCAATCTTCAGGCCATCTGGATGATGGACCCAAAGGACATCAGTGAGTTGCAGCATGAGGAATTCTACCGTTATATTGCTCAGGCTTATGACAAACCCCGTTTCACTTTGCACTATAAGACGGACGCACCACTCAACATCAGCAGCATCTTCTATGTGCCAGAGACGGTGAGATGTTTGACTGTTCCCAGCATAGCCCTGGGTCCAGAACTAACTCAAAACACCCAGGGGGTTCCCTCAGAATCGCTGCATATATAGAACTGCATGTATTTGCCATTGTGGTACAGGGATTGAGGCTTCTGTAGGCTACTGCTGTTCCACTTCCCCTCTACCCCGCTGCTTTGCAACAGCAGCTCTGCCAAGTCCACAGTGCAGAAGCCTCGGTGAGTTCCATTCCCCTTTCCTCCCTCAGTGGACCCTGGCAGCATTCTGTTTATTTTGCTTTCTGGAAAAGGACTGGGCCCTCCCTAACTGTGAGTGAGGTGTTGTTTGTTTGTTTGTTTTTTATATTTATTTATTTATTATGTATACAATGTTCTGTCTGTGTGTATGCCTGCAGGCCAGAAGAGGGCACCAGGCCCCATTACAGATGGTTGTGAGCCACCATGTGGTTGCTGGGAATTGAACTCAGGACTGAGTGAGGTTTTTAAGCAAGACCGTTGATATCCATGGATTAGCAGAAATGCTGAGTCTTAGCTCACTGGGGCTTCCTAGATCAGCCTGCACTGCAGCTGCAGCCAGTGCTGAGATAGAGTGGGGAGCTCTAGGAGGGCGGCCAGAGAGGCTGCAGGCCATGGGAACTCTAATGCTCAAATTCCCACTGCATGTCTTCGTTTTTTTTTTTGTTTTTTTTTTTGTTTGTTTTTTTGTTTTTTTCGAGACAGGGTTTCTCTGTAGCTTTGGAGCCTGTTCTGGAACTAGCTCTTGTAGACCAGGCTGGCCTCGAACTCATAGAGATCCGCCTGCCTCTGCCTCCCGAGTGCTGGGATTAAAGGCGTGCGCCACCATCGCCCGGCTTGCATGTCTTCTTGTGTCAGGAGATAGTCCTGTTTTCCCACAACCATTTCAAAAATGTAGAAACCATGGCCAGGCCCCATCTTGTCATGGTGGTGGGGAAACTCATACTGACTTTGGCGTTTAGGCTGTGGTTTGCTGGTTCTGACTCCTGGTAACATGTGACTGTTTGTGGACATATAAGACTTGTTTGGTGTCCTTGCTTGGTGCCCATCCCTCCAGAGCACTCACGGGTTCTAGCAGAGCTGACACATGAGAGGCTCATCTGTGTGGCCCAGGGAGGGCTTGGCTCTCAGCCATGCTGTCCTTGATCCTACCTTCCTTTACCTGACGATTCTGCTGTTAGCACCTGGTCATATCCTTCCTTTCTTCCAGAAACCATCCATGTTTGACGTGAGCAGGGAGCTGGGCTCCAGCGTGGCACTTTATAGCCGCAAGGTCCTCATCCAGACCAAGGCTACAGATATCCTGCCCAAGTGGCTGCGCTTTGTTCGAGGTACTATTGCTGCCACCCAAGCTCTGTGTGGACAGTGACCGAGTGTTCCTAAGTCGTGGTCCTCTGTCCTCATGCTTCTCGCTGCATCTGCATCTGCTATCTCTTGGCACCTCTGGGGAACAGCTGAATTGTCCTGGCTGATCAAGTCAGCAGAGTTCTTTCATGTTTAGACATTTGGTTTGAATTTCAGATTTATGCCTGAGTTATGCTTGACCTGAGATTATACTACAGTACAGAGTTGAGCATTCACATTTACAGCACAAAGGCCAACCCTGTCCATGATACAGTTAGAAACTTTGTGTCTTTTGAGACAGTCTTATATGTAGCCCAGGCCTGTCTCCCAAGTTCTGAGATTACACACTAGCTTAGTTAGTACTCTGAAACAGAATGCCAGGATGTGTTTGCCGTGTGCCCCAAAGGCACCACCCCAGCACAGGCCATTCCTGCCCTGAGACTGTTTTACCCTGGGACTTATCCTGCCCACCACCCATGGGCAGGACCGAGGAGCGATGCTCCCCTACCGTTCCTCCCCCTCTTACCACCCATGGCACACATAAGGGGAGGCCAGTTCAGAATGTGAGACCTCAGGTAATGGTTGAGGTCCCATTTGTACAGGGGTTCTAATGTTCCCTGTCTCCTCAGGTGTGGTGGACAGTGAGGACATTCCTCTGAACCTCAGCCGAGAGCTCCTGCAGGAGAGCGCGCTCATCCGGTAAGCCTAGCCGGCGGCTGGCATGACATTCTCGTGAGGACTGGCCTTTACTTGGTTCCGCCCTCTGCCCTGGCTATAGCTTTAGGAGCCAAGAGCAGAGGAGGGCAGAGAGAGGCCTGAGAGCAGGGTCCCCTCATGACCTTCTTGAGTGTCCTGACCTCTGAGGTCTACTGTTTTTTTTTTGTTTTTTGTTTGTTTTTTTTTTTTTTTTTTTTTGCAAAAA
>NC_022014.1:4997026-5002652 GCF_000317375.1 Microtus ochrogaster | reverse complement strand
TTTTTTTTTTTTTTTTTTTTTTTTTTTTTTTTTTTTTTTTTTTTTTGGTTTTTCGAGACAGGGTTTCTCTGTGGCTTTGGAGCCTGTCCTGGATTTAGCTCTGTAGACCAGGCTGGTTTCGAACTCACAGAGATCCGCCTGCCTCTGCTTCCCGAGTGCTGGGATTAAAGGCATGTGCCACCATCGCCCGGCTGAGGTCTACTGTTGAACAAATCATCCTGGTCGGGAAGAATTTAGGATTGCCTGGGTAACTGCTGAGGTTGAGCCTAGAAGTAGTGGAGCTAAGCCAGGGCCAGGCTGGGCTGTATTAACCGGCATCTCAGCTTTGTCCCCTTTGGTTACAGGCGCTCCAAGGAATGTTTTGCAAAGCACTTGCAACAACTGCATAGTACGTATATATTATTTATCCAGGCTCTTAGAGTGGAACACAAGTGACTTTTCCCATTAAATATGAAATGTACAATGAAATAAAGAAAGAATTTGATCCTTTTCTCTGCCCACTCTGATGCTGCTAACCCCAGAGTGCAGAATGCATGCCAACAGTGCAGGGCAGCTGTGGGCCCCATGATGGTGCTTTCCCATGATGGTGCTTTCCCATGGCGGTGGTACAGGTGTAGGCCCAAGCTCCTGATATTCAGGAGCTCCTAAGGAGTGAGGAATGCACTGCTGCCTTGCTCTTCACTAATGAAGAGGGCTGTGGGCTATTTTTGAAGAGTTACTGGTCCCGGCTGTGGCCCATTATTGTCCCCTGCCCCAAACCCACCCAGGTATGGCCACAGTTGGAGAGATTCTAGACACTGTGTCTCGGAGTTGGATGAGGCAGGGGTGACCATAGAACAAGCACAGAGCTGAATTGGGTCTGGGAAGCTCTTCTGAAACTAGGAAGTCAGACCTGCTGCTTGTGTGGAGAGGTGGGTGGCTGTGCGTCAGTGTCCCCAGTCCAATGGAGCAGCTGTGCAGCTGTGTTCGGTGTAGTGTGCAGCCAGCGCCTCCTTCCTGCTGGGTAGTTGGACTGAGCTCACCCTGTACAGAAGTGGCCACCTTAGCCAGAATGTTAAAGAACTCAGAATCTTCCCGAGTCGGGAAAACATGTCTGCTCTGGGCCCTCTGAGATAGGGTCGTCATCTTGATGCCATTTTCCCCTGGGTGTTGGGCGGGGTGTCGCCAGCCTACAGAGCTACAGAGACGTCTTTCTACCCAGTAAAACTTCAGTAGCAGCAATTGGCTTTGCTCTATCATTGCTATGGTCTCTCCTCAAGCCCCACTGGGGCTACAGTTTTCACCCCTCAGGTTGTGAGCATGTAGGTTTTGTGATGTTGCGTGTCTCCAAAAACAGAACAGAGAGGGAACTGGCAGCGGAAATTAAAGACTGTTGGTTCTGCTTCGTGGGGAAGATTGGGGTTACCTCATAGAAGCAGGCAACTCACAGGTAGCTGTACCAAGTCCTCTTGAGCATCTCTAAGACTGTGTGGCTGGGCAGCAGAATGACTGAAATCTCAGGAGAGGGTTGGTTTCTGCCTGAGAAAGTTTTGTGAGGCCCTCTCTCCTGGGAAAGGACAGTAACCACGCCGGGGGAGCTGTTTGTCGTATGGTTCTGTTTCTACACTGCCGAGACTGCAGACCACTGCTTTGTTTCTGGTGGCAAGGGTCATGTCAAGCCCAGAGGAAAGTCTCAGTTCACTGCTTTCCCGGGAGTCTTATGGCATGAGGCCATGCATTCTGTGGAGTGGCCCTGCATTTGGAAATGTGTGACACTCCCAGGAAAGAAAGAGGCTGGTCCTGTGGATGGGGCAGGACTTTTGACTTGTCCTTTGATTAGTGGTGTTCCATTGGACACTGGGTAAAGGGATGTCCTCCAGGCCGCTCTCCGTTTGATGATCCTGCTGTCTCTCGGAGGATGTCGTGTGAAGTGGTGAGCATGAGTTTGTGTACACATTAGTATTGTTTTAGGGTTTGTTTTGTTTTTACTGCACTGGCTATTGCCAGGCAAGGATTCTACACTGAGCTACTTCCCCAAACTTGGGGCACTTTCCTATTTAGAAGAATGTAGGTGTAATCTTCAGCAAATTTTCAATATTTCACTTACTTATGATCTTTTAAAATTGATGTTAGGATTGAACTGAAGGATTCCTACATGCTAGGCAACCCTTTCTATGGTATTCAATAGTATTTAAAAATATTTGCCACTTGTCTGGACTATAGACTGTTTACCCGTTTTAGTCAGGGAATGATCTATTCCTGTCTTACATTATTCTGGTTTGGAACTGCCTTTGTGCTGGCCCAGGCACACCAGACACTGCGGGTCATGGCTGTTTTGATCACAGCATCGGAGAACCTAACTAAGACAGTGACCGTCCTTTACTAAAGCCCACTCCTGTGCACTTGACCCTGACACCATTAATAAAACTGCTTTCGGCCTTTATGTGATAATACAGTAAAAATGTCCATTAGAGAATCATGTTGTAACTTTGCCAAGTTACAGTGTGTGTGTAATCTACTCAGTACATTTCAGGTTATAAGTGTATAATGCAGACAGTACTTACCTAAATATGAGGACCTCTGCAGTATAAGTGTAACCTTTGTGTGCATACATGCTGTGCATTTGTGCTGTAACTTATCCCTGTTGGCCTTTTCCTAGATTTGTTTTTTTTTTATTTTGGGGATGGAGGTGTTGGATTGGTTTTGGTTTTGGTTTTTTGAGACAGGGTGTTACAGCTCTGTGTTACAGTTCTGGCTGTCCTGGGGTTCATTTTATAGCCCAGGCTGGCTTTGAACTCACTCAGATCCTCCTGCCTCTGCCTCCAGAGTGCTGGGATAAAAGGCGTGCACCACCACAGCTCTGTTCTAACTCAGACATCTCTTCCTGCCTCTAGCATAGATAGAGATAGGTGGCTTCAGCAAACCCTGAGTCTGTTCATAGTTAAATAGACATATTCTATAGTGGAAGTCACCCTGTTATCTGCTGGTGCCCAGGGTAGACGCCTCAAGATGTCCACTGCTGGTTGTCCTCTTGAAGTTTGTCCTGCCATCTTCCTGCAGGGCACAATGAGCTTCTTTGGGGACAGCGCAGGGTACCTTTGGTGTAGTTTCCATGGCTCCAGGTGTGCTGCTGTGCCTGTTCCTTGGGGCTCTGGTGGGTTGTGCCTTTCTCATGCCCCTACGGTCCTGGTAATACACAGAAAACCCTGTTCACAGTCAGTAACTTCTGTTCTGTAGGAAACTCCGGAATGTTCTACAGCAGAGATTGATCAAGTTCTTCCTTGACCAGAGTAAAAAAGATTCTGAAAAATATGCCAAGTTCTTTGAAGATTACGGCTTGTTCATGAGGGAGGGCATCGTGACTACTGCAGAGCAAGATGTCAAGGTAGGACTTCTGGTCCTCGCTGTCAGACAAGGCAGGTGGGCACTTACCCTCTGCTGCCAGGGGCCAGCAGTTGAAACATTGGGCTCCTGGGGCTCCTGATAGACGTAGCCTATGTCCTTAACTGTTTAGTCAAACTCAAGTGACTGACCGGATACCTGATAAAGGCAACTCAAGGGCAGATTTCTCTGTTTCCCTTGGGTGTGGAGGGGAGGATGTGGCTGGAGTCCAGACAGAGAATTCCTGTGTTTTCTGACTATCTCTTTTTTTCCTCTTATTTTTACCTGGGCCCCCAATCTGTGGGATGGTGCCATTCACACTCAGAACAAGTGATTCCCTTCAGTTAATTGTGGCTCCTTCAAGTTTTCAAGTGAGGGCTTTGTTTGTTTGTTTGTTTTTGGTTGGTCAAGACAGGGTTTCTCTGTGTAACAGCCCTAGCTATTGATTTTCCTAGGGCTTTTGTTAGTAAAGGGAAACTAAAGGAAGGAGAGCTGAGATCTGTGCAGAGCTGCTGGAATCCTTTGGCGCTAGGTTAAGAGTTTGGATGTGCCCTCCCAGACTCTCCCAGAGGTGCACTTTGCCTATGAGTGTCTCAGTCTAATCAGGGTGACTGTCAGGATCAGTACCCTTGTGCCACAGGCATTATGCTCTTAGCTGTAAAGTCTAGCCTCTTGTCTCTTGACACCGTGGCCCCAGCAGCTGGAAGGAAGAGGGGTGTTGTGGGTTTAAGGAGACTACAGAAAATCAGGGGTGAGAATGGGGTACAATTATTGCCTTAGTTACATTTTTTTTCCTTTTCTTTCTTTCTTTTTTTTTTTTTAAGACAGGGTTTCTCTGTGTGGCCCTGGCTGTCCTGGATCTCACTCTGTAGATCAGACTGACCTCAAACTCACAGAGATCCACCTGCCTCTGCTTCCCATGTGCTTGGATTTAAGGCATGTGTCATCAACACCTGGTTTGACCTGCCAGGACCACTTGCCCAGGGTTGGCACCCCACAGTGGCCTGGGCCCTCTCACATCAATCATTAGTGGCTGTAGGCCACTCTTATGGAGGCTTTTTCTCAGTTGGAAGTCCTTTCCAAATGACTATAACTTCTGTCAAGTTGACAAAAAACCTAGCAAGTAGTCACGGTCCTCTTGGTAAAGTCTTTCATATCACCACTACGGGGGCCAGGAATTTAGCTAATGTGGTCCATTTGTTCCTAAACGGCTTTGGACATTTCTTATTGAAGTATCACTTGCATGCTGTAGAATCCATCGGTGTCACTGCCCTAAAGGCCACATGTAGCTCCTGGGTGTGGCATGTGGCTTTTCTCTGAGCTCCCCCCCCCCCAGACTGTCAGCACGTTCGAGCAGTACTATCCACTCACCTTCGCCATTTGTTCCTTGTCCGTTGCTGTGGCAAAGAGACGATCAGCTTGAAGAAGGAAAGGTTTATTTTTACTGAGTGACCTTTGATATTTGGGAGCTTTGATGAGGCATTAGGAGCATGTGGTGACAGGAAGGGGCTGTGGACAAACACACCTTTAAAGGAAACCCCACCCCCCCCCCAATGATTCTACCAATTAGACCCCGGTCCTAAGTCCCTCCCCCTCACTTCCTATTAGAACTCATCAGTATGCCAGAGCCTTGTGATCCAGTCAGCTCTCGGCCTCAACGGTAAACTGCTCCTTAGGGCACCCAGCTCATGAGCCCCTGGGAGCACTTATGGTCTGTGATCCAGTGTGTGATCCATCACTCTCATCCATCTAAGTTTTTAAGATTCATTCATTTGTGTATGCATCTGTGTATGTGCACATATGTGTACAAGTACAGCCATGACGGCCAGAGAGTGTCGGTGGCCCTCTGCCACTCTCCATCTATACCTTTCTATGGCATTCTATGTCCCTAAACTCAGAACTTAGATTTTCTCAGCTTGGTTGGAAGCCAGAAAGCCCCACCTTGGAGCTGGGGTTACAAGTGTGTGAGACACCCAATTGTGTGAGCGCTGGGGTCTAAATTCCAGCCCTCCTGAAGACTGTGCAGCGAGCTCCTGTAACCCCTGGTCTTCTCCAACTCCTGATCTGAGAACCTTTAGCTAACAGCATGTAATAGCATTTGTTGGGCCAAGGCCTTTTTCTGATGCTCAGTACACATTTTCACTAGGTGTATTTGCGTACAATAAGAACCAGAAGCCGGGCGGTGGTGGCGCACGCCTTTAATCCCAGCACTCGGGAGGCAGAGGCAGGTGGATCTCTGTGAGTTCGAGACCAGCCTGGTCTACAG
>NC_022014.1:4957470-4996926 GCF_000317375.1 Microtus ochrogaster | reverse complement strand
GGACTGACAGAAATGACATGAAGAACCTTAAAAGGTCGTGTAGGGAACATGCTTAATTTCCGATGCCGTAAAAAAAAAAAAAAAAAAAAAAAAAGAACCAGATGTGCCTTGCTTTGGCAGATCTGAAAACCTTTGTCTCTGTCTGCTTCGGTCTCCTTTGTGTCCAAGGCACAGCATATAGCACGTTCATTTGGATCTGCCCAAATTGTTCTTCATATCTTTTCCCCAGGTTTTTGTGCTGGGATGGTCAGAAGTGACAGTGGTTTAGGTAAGATAGCTTCCAAGCTGGTAGCTCCAAGACCTGCCTTGCCGCTGTTCCTTTCTGCACAGCCCATATGGGCTGCATGGATCATATCTTTGTCCTGTTCCCTAAGGGCCCTTCTCTCTGCTATATACTCAAGAACAGGTACCATGAACACTCCTGGGTCTGAGGAGACTGGGAAATGTGGAATTTTTGTCTGTGTCCAGTTGTCACTGAAGAGAGAGAAGATACTAGGCACCAGAGTAGTGTCTGCATGAATAGGGCTGGCAACCCTGAAACAGTTCACCCAGCTCTTCTGCAGGCCCTAAGCCACCTAGGTCCTCTATATCTTCAGTGGGGGTCTTCAGGCTTCACCAAGAGTTGGGGATGATGCTCAGATCTTGGCCCTGGGGTAAGCACTGATTTACCCACATATTTGCAGGAGGACATCGCGAAGCTGCTACGGTACGAGTCTTCAGCCCTGCCTGCTGGACAGCTGACCAGTTTATCAGACTATGCCAGCCGAATGCAGGCTGGCACCCGTAACATCTATTACCTCTGTGCCCCTAACCGGCACCTGGCTGAGCATTCACCGTACTACGAGGCCATGAAGCAGAAACACACTGAGGTGGGTGGGCTCTGGCCCTTTGCCGGGCCAACATTGGTATCTTAGAGGGTCTGAGCTCTGAGGAAAGGGCTTGAACTCCCAACTCTGTGTGGGAGAAAATGACTGAATGTGTTTGAGGGCCTGTAGGCAGTGCCTGTCTGTGATGCGGCTGTTGTTGGGTAGATGAATAATGTGTGTATCTGTCACTAAGACAGCCAGAGCCTCTCAGAAGCTTCTGGTGAGCCCCGTGTCCATGATGTCCCCTCTGTACTGTGGGTTGACAGGCTTGGCTGCCCACAGGTGCTCTTCTGCTACGAGCAGTTTGATGAACTCACTCTGCTGCACCTGCGAGAGTTTGACAAGAAGAAACTGATCTCTGTGGAGACAGACATTGTCGTTGACCACTATAAGGAAGAAAAGTTTGAGGACACATCTCCAGGTGACTCCCATCTCTCTCTGGGGTATGGTCCCATGTGAATGTTGGGCAGAAGACTGTCGCTTGACCCACAGGGCCATCTTGACCTGCCCATGAACATAGAGCTTTCTTTTTCACTCGCATTCTGGTTCACCAGCCTATGCAGGAGGCTGCTTGGGAAATATGCAGGGCCCAGGCATTGCTTTGCTACCACCCCCTTGTTTTTTTCCTGAGACAGGATTTCTCTGTATAGCTTTGGAGCCTGACCTGGAACTCGCTCTGTAGACCAGGCTGGCCTTGAACTCACAGAGTTCACAGGCTGCCTCCCAAGTTATCGGGGGGTTTATGTTGGGGTTAATCCCACTAAACCTCTTAGGATCCAGAAGGATCACTATAGCAGGCAAAAACTGACTAAAGATATCTGAGGGTAAATAAAATAAATTAGCTCATACAAGTCTTTTATCATGTCTCATTTATTCTTCCTGCGCCCTCTCTGAGACTCTCCATGTTCCCCCTTCCTGTCCTTTGCTGTTCTGTGACTGCTCTACCCATCCCACCTGGCTTCCAGGTAACAAGCACGTCTTCACAGAATCACCAAATAAGTAAAGGAGGCACCTATGTCTCAGAGAGGGCGTGGCTGTGAAGCTCCCCAGCATCTATCAGGGGAATTAATTTAAGTATCAGTACAAAATTCTAAAAAGTTTCTGTGCACTAACTGTATTTCTTAAGTGTAACTAGTTAATCTAGAAGTTTGTGAATAATAATCGTAGTAAACACATCAGTGCTGTTGTACTTTCTGAGCACCTCTGCTTCCTTCCCTGCCTCTGAGAACACAGCCTCGGTAACCATAGTAACCAGCAGGCCTGAGAGGAAGGCAGAAGTGCTTGATTTGCATTAGAGTCTTGCTAGCTGAGTTGTCCATTCCCAGCAGGGTGCCTACAAGCGCCCAGGTGAGGAGTTTCTTTGTCTGGGGCTGCTTTAGTGACTCAAGGCCTTTTCCTGTATCTCTAGGGGTAAAGGCATAAACAGATAATTTCCTGGGCTATGATCATGTTAGTTCAAATGAAGGGTAAATACAGAATATTAATAGCTTGTTAGGTTAGAGCAAAAGACCAGTGGATTACACCTTCCTGAGTCTGCTGTTTGTCAGTGAGAGCAGACATACTGTCTCTCTGTTCAGTGCCTCCTACTTGGGGCTCCTTTCTTGTCAATGAGTCCTGTCAATAAGAATAATTGTGGAAGCCAGGCAGTGGTAGCACATGCCCTTAATCCCAGCACTCGGGAGACAGAGGAAGGCGAATCTCCGTGAGTTCTAGGCCAGCCTGGTCTACAAGAGCTAGTTCCAGGACAGGTTCCAAAACTGCACAGAGAAACCCTGTATCGGAAAATAATAATAATTGTGGGGGACTAGCTTATGTAGATTTGACTGTTAGAACAAAGGGTTTGGGTTTGGCTGAGTGAATGCTTTTACACCTGTGCCCCGTGGTGGAAGTCATCCAGTTGCCAGTACAGGAGAAGTCAGGTTTAAGGAATGATTTCTACACTTCTGGGATATTATGGAAGGGTGAAACGTCATGATTTCACAAGATTTCTACAGAATTGACAGTGGCAATCCAAGAGACAAGTGTTCCTGAAGCCCTGCAAATTAGCTCCCTTATATGGAGTGTACAGTCCTGTAAGTCTGCCTAGTGGTCCATCAGCTTTTACTGTGTAGTCTTGTGGGCTCACATCACTAAGGCTGGGATTAAAGGCATGCACCACCACCACCCAGCTCCCTCCCCCTTTTTTTAAGATGGGAGTTCATTTTGTAGCCCAGGTTTGCCATGATCCTCCTCCCTCACTGCTCTGAGTACTGGATTACAGCTGCGTGTCACCATGGTTGGGCTCAGACTTTTTAAAGTCCTGAAAAATTTGCAAAGGACAGGGACGCACCAGTGTTTTCCAGGTTTCTCTATGTCAGTGAAAGGCCTTTCCCAGAGCCTCTGTCCTAGTTCCTGGCAAGGCAGTGTGGCTAGACTTGGCTCAGGAGTGTGCTGAGTGGAGCCCACAGAGCGAGACCATGGTCAGCCGTCCCTAGGCTCACTCTCTTCTCTCGTGCAGCTGCTGAGCGCTTGTCCGAGAAGGAAACAGAGGAGCTAATGGCCTGGATGAGGAACGCACTGGGGTCTCGTGTCACCACCGTGAAGGTAAAGCCTCCCTGCAGTACTGTGGAACTTACAGAGCCCGGCTGTAGCTGCGAGGGTCCACAGGAGGGTACTGAGCCAGGATGGAGACTCTACCAGGCCCTTCGCTATTGGGTTCTTCCTCATCCTGAGCCTTGCTTGCAGGTGACTTTCCGCCTGGATACCCACCCTGCCATGGTCACGGTGCTGGAGATGGGGGCTGCTCGGCACTTCCTGCGCATGCAGCAGCTGGCCAAGACCCAGGAGGAACGCGCTCAACTGCTACAGCCTACCCTGGAGATCAACCCCAGGTATGCCCAGGCTCCAGCTCCCACCACAGATCGTGTGATAAGGATGTACTTCTGAGAGAAGCCCTTGGAGCTAAGCAGAAGTTAAAAGGTCTTACTGGAAGTTTACACAGAACATTGCTGGTCTTTCCCCCATCTTTGAACCCTGAAAACCACTTTTGGAAGTTGCCATTTTTAACTTTATGGGGCGGGTCCTGGTGTGTGTGACAGAGGACGTTCACTGGGTGGACAGATTTGTGTGACTTCTAGTTTGGAGCTATTGGGAGCAGGGTAGCTATGAGCACATGCTTCTCTAGGCTGTACAATCTTCAGTGGTCCAGGCAGTCTCCAGAGTTCCCAGGTCTGTGATGGGGTGAGCACCTTACATTTTTGGCCTGCCATAGAACCTGTCTTCCCAGACTTCTCTCCTGCTGCTTCTCTTCTTCAGTGTTCCTTTGTAGTTAGTTTGTTTGAGATGGTCTCACCACGGAGCCTTGCCAGACTGGAACTTGCTATGTAGACTAGGCTGGCCTCTAACTCACAGAGCCCTTCTGCCTCCCGAGTGCTGGCGTTATAGGTGTACACCACTATGCCTGGCTTTAGTTTCTAATGGCTATTATCTTAACGTATCTTGATGGTGGTATGATCTTAGTTTTAATGTAATTTATAAATCTTAGCTGCTTTAGGGTTTCTGCAGAATCACCTCTTTCTAAAAAGCTCTCTAGTTTAGACTTCGGGTTAATTGAGAGTTTGTTTGATTCTTTTTGTTTTTGAATGGTGTTCAAAATTTGAATTTGTTTCTCTATGTAGCCCCAACTGTCCTGGAACTCACTCTGTAAACCAGACTGGCCTTGATCGCCTCTGCCTCTGCCTCCCGAGTGTTGGGATTAAAGGCTGCACCACCTCTGTCTGGGGATACTGACACTCTTATGGTGATTGTTATCTGGGTGTTTTCTAGAATCCTGGTATTTTTTTGTGCTAGACAGATACATTGTGGTTTTTAGTGTTCTAATAATGATAACATAAGGGCAGCAGCTCTGGTTAGAGATGCTCAGTTTGAGCTGGTTTCCCTCTTGGTTTCCATGATGCAGGCACATACTAATAAAGAAGCTCAGTCAGCTGAGAGAGCGTGAGCCGGAGCTGGCCCAGCTGCTGGTAGATCAGGTGAGGAGGACCGTTTCTCTTTGTCTGCCTGGGGTAGGAAGCTGCTCTCTTCCCAGAGGTCACATGTAGGTCAGACTGGACTTGAACCCCCATCCTGATTTTTATCTCCCATCCCTACATTTCAGATCTATGAGAACGCCATGATAGCCGCAGGACTCGTTGATGATCCCCGGCCCATGGTAGGCCGCTTGAACGACCTTCTGGTCAAGGCCCTGGAGAAACACTGACAGCCCAGAGACTGGGTCTAGTGTGCAACCCAGGCCTTCTCAGTGACAGATGGAGCTGCCTGGGGAGGGAGGACTTGATACACGGATGCTACCACCAATTGCTCAAGTTCGGCTTTATTTACCTCAATTAAACAGTATAGCAGTCCACATGGTAGGCTTCTGACTGCTCTGAGACAGAGAGGGCTGGAGTACTGCTCATGTCTGCTGGACAGGTGCAGTCTCCCCCACCAGAAGCACCTACTGCACTGCCTGATGGCATCAGGTTTACTTGAGTGTCACCTCCACCGGGTAATGGTCACTGATGGCTTCAGCCTGCAGAGGTGGGGAGGCAGGGAGGGCATGAGGCCAGAGCATGACCTAACCCCCCCTCCGCCCACATCTCGTGTGGGAAACAGTAGCAATGTCGGGAATCACCAAAGCCAGCTCTTGTTTGGCCTCAGGCTAATGCAAACCACATGAAGGAGGGACACCTACCAGCTTCTGGGTAAGTTTGTAGGCTGCTTGGAAGTCAAAGGGAGCAACTGAGTTGGGAACAACAGCGCTCTGGAGCTGAGATCCAGCAACCACGATCCTGTAGGACATCAGGGGACAAGGTTCCTTCACCCTCTTGTCCCACATAGACTCTTAGGTAATGGTTTCCTGGCCCTGGGGTCCAAACTTGGTCCACCCAGGAGTATTAAGAGAAGGCCCTGCACTGGCAGGAACTGGCAGATTCACTGATTCTGAGTCTGGATGAGCACGTTTTGGCTGCTTACCTGTCGTAGGCACACTCTGTCGATGTGACCGTGGTGTCCGCACTGTCAGGGATCAGCCACTGGAAGAGAGAGCTTGTCCGAAGGCGGATGGAAGACCATTGGGAGGAGCTTACGTAGCTGCAGCCAGCATTGAAATCACCCATGAACATGACGTCCTACCAGGAAACATGACTGTTAGTCCAGAGACAGTCAGGGCCAGTAGAACCACTGTCCCTAGGATGGGCTCACCTCTAGGTCCCATTTTTTTTTGATATCCAGGTAAACATCATACAGGGCATCAATCTCAGTCACAGCATCTGCTGGGGCTGCGTGCAAGGGCACAATCGCAAACTCTCTGACCACTGAGGAGACAGTAGATAGACATGGATCCAGAGACCAGCCTGGACTGTAGTTGGGACCCTCAGCAAGGCCTGGCTTAGCTCTGGATCAGCGATAGATTGTGTGACAGCCTCCAGAGGGTAGGCAATGTCCTTGTAGTTAAATGTAAATTAAGAACACTGGGACCTGAGGGCACTCCCGCGGGAGTGAGTGGCGGGAGTGGTGGGGAATGGGGCAGCCCTGCCAAAGGCTTCTAGATGTCTGGAAGAGAGCTGCCAGTTGTGACTTCCCTTGGCCTGGGCAGGGCTGAAAGTGGAGCACAGCAACACTCACTGGTGAACGGGGAATGGAACTTGACAATGGTTGGCTCTCGGCTGAAAGTGTCAGTTCCACAAGGCTCACAGCCATCATCATAGTAATAGCTGTCTACAACAGACACCTGGTCAGGCCTAAGGAAAGACGAGACAGGAGGTGAGTTCAGGGGTGAGAGCCACTCTCCAGCCTTCTAGAAACCTTTCCTGGGAACTCACCATAGCACACGGCTAACCCAAGTCTGTCTTGTCCTGTTACAAGCTGTAAGAGGCGCCAGAGTAGATGCCCACCCGGCCTTAGCCTTATCGTGGTCCTGTGCTCTTGTCCTGTAATACCATTGCTACCCTACTCTGTAAGGGCCTCCCAAGTTAAAGGGGGTGCCCTGGGCTTTCTAGACCACCCTCAGCCTCTGCAGTACAGATTTGGGGGTCCTATCTACATTTCATGCTTGTATTCTTGGGAGTTGACAGCATAGTTCTTTACCTGTACAAAAAAAGGTACTGTTCCTTGTAGCTGTTGCGGCCCAGCGGCTCACTGACCACATAGCGATAGGTGTCAGGCACGTCCCTGGATAAAGGAAACCAAAGGTCCTTTGGGGCCACAGAGGGAACCTCCTGGGATCCGATAGCAAGGTTCCATCCATGGAGCACAAGGGGCGTGAGGCTGTTTCCCGAGAAGTGATTGTGCTATCCACACTCCAGAACCCCGGCACTGTCACCCACCGATTGAGCACATCCAGAAGCTTCCCGACAGCCACCAGGTGGGTGTCTCTGACCTCTTGGATAAGGACGATGTCATAGCGACGCACGATCTGGGGGTAGGGTCACAACAGCTTAGCAAGGCAGGCTAGGTGGACAGTCCTGCCACCAGCAGCCCAGGGCTGTAGCTTACGCTCTTTTTTTTTTTTCTCTGTGCTTTGGAGCCTGTCCTGGAACTCTTGTCAGATATCCGCCGGCCACAGACAGTGATCTGGGCTGACAACCCAGGGACTGGTAAGGCCTGAGGTTCACTGGCTTCTGTGGCCCTTAGCAAAGCTACCACCTCCCCTGGGGGTCTGTCTGCTCTTGGGCATGGTCCACCCTGAACTTACTTCCACAATGTAGCCAGAGATGGTAGCATTGGACATTTTAGTGTTTCCAAAAGACCGGATGTTGAAGGCTGCGATGTTTAGAGTCACAGCCAGCTGCAACAGGCTGAGCAGGGTGAACAACACCCCCACCAGCCCTGCGCACCTCATCCTGTGAGATTGTGGGTGGTCAGGACAAAGAAGCAGTGACCTTGTCACCCTTTTGTAACGCTGTGCCCCCCCCCAACTGGGAGCCATCAGTCTTCTCCCCCCCCCCCCCCCCCGCACCTGTACGACAGGAGAGACCCTGGGTTCCTCATTCACTCACCTGGAAGCCTGGCCTGGGTACAGTCACTGAAGTGACTGGTCTAGAATAGATCTGCTCTGGCTGATGAACGAGGGAGCTTGCTCCACTGACCAAGCTTGGTACAGAGATGCCTGTAGAAATTCTGCCAAAAACCTGGAATATTCTGATACTAATTTCTCCTTTTACTTTTAAAGTAAAAAAAGCAGCGTGCAATTGCAGAGCGGCTACCTCTCCAGGTCGCTGCTCAGGCAATGCCAGCCTGCCCTGCCCTGCCCTGCCAGTTTTAAAGGCTCAGGCAGTTATGACCTCCCCAGGGCACATGTGTGCCCTTCATCCAAGAGCACAGAACAATGGGGCTGCCTATGTGGCCATCCCACTGGGGCCCGGTGCAGGCCAACAACACGTACTAACTTCAACAGACATAGAGCCTCCTTGCTGCTGTACAAACAGTGTCTGATAATGTTTGTGCGTGGTTATAAAATGTGTGATAGTGTTCTTTGTCCATCCGGTCTTCACCAGGGATGGGTAGTAAGTATGCTGGCTTATCTACTTGTGTCTGGGACACCTTAAAGTCACCTTATAGCCAGAGGCTAATTTCCAGATGTGTTGTACATGGACAGGACAGCTGCTCTGCTCTGTGGCTTAGGATGACCCCTTACCTCCCAAGCTGGTAAGCTGCTACAGGCTCTGGGTGGGAATTCTTCCTTGGGGAACAAGCTCTGAAGAACCCCAAGTGCCTACATCACAAGACAACATAACTCAGGGCTGGGTCTTGTGTCTTTGTGTTCCTATTCTGGGGCTTCTGGAACAAAATACCCCGATCCATGAAAACTAGCCAGAAGTCCATTACCCATCATGTGCGCCCCACTCTAGGGGAAGGTTGCTGTCACTCCAGCCCCTCACCTTCAGATAAGTCAGGATACTGTCCCATCTCACTGCCCTGATCACATCTCTGCCCTCCCCCCAACTGTGAGTCTACGTGCACATACGGAGGCCAGAGGCTGATAGAGGACATCCTCTGTTGCTCCCCATCCTATTTTATGAGACAGGGTGTCTCACTGAATCTAAAGAACACCACGTTGGCTAGAGCGGCTGGCCAGCAAACCCATGCCATACTGATGTTATGTGAACGCTGTGGATCTGACTTGGATCCTTACGCTTCTGGGTGGGTACACACTTTGCCAAGTGAGCCATCTTTCCGGCTCCCAAAGTTCTCTTTTGCCAAGTGTTAGAATGTGAACCTTTTTCTGGGTGCCATCATTTACCCCTCCATCAGAAGCTCTGTGCAGGAGGGATTGGGTCTCCAAGGACAACACTGCCATGTTAAAGGGACAGAACCCTCCTTAGGAAGGAAGACCTTGCATACTCGGGGAGACATGGAAATAAGATACAGGAGTGGGCAGCTACAGGAGGTTGGGTGAATTCCAGAGCAGGTCGGCCTAGAGGGCAGGAGCCAGAAAGGCTAAGGTCAGCAACGTACAGCGGATCTGCCAGCTGGCCAGGCACCTGGCGTGCAGGACTAGAAGGAATTAATAAGAGTACAAAAGACAAGACACCTCCAGGAAGCCGGCGTGGCACTGGTGCACATCTCTGTGTCTCACGTGGACGGTCTCAAAGGTAGGGTCTCCCACCTGCCTCTTCCGCTGCCAGAAACCCCACTACCATCCTCATATACCTCAGGATGTGTTTGTAGCCCAGGACGGTCTTCATCTTCTGATCCTCCTGCCTCCAGCTTGCACTTTCTGGGCTCTGTACTGAGGCTGCAGGCATGCGTGTGCTGGTTATGAAGTGCCGAGGAGCAAACTGATCCAGCCCCACTCACGTTTTCAAAAGTGTGCCTGGCCGAGCTTCATTTCTCGACCTGAAGCTGGAACAGACTCAAGTGGACCAACACCCCGTTCCCACACACCCAGCAAGGCAACACAATTCATGTTTCTATCTCGTTCACACATCAGAGAGACTAATGGCGGGAATGGGTGCACACCTAGGGGCAGCCAATGTGCAGAGAAAGGTGGCCTGGACCAGTAAGATCTGGCACACGTGGCTTTCAGTATAGGGCCCCATCCCACTGGTTCTCAGCAGGTGGTAGGTGTCTGAAGGTAGTGGCTAGCCTGTCACCCACTCCCTGCTCCTGGGAGCTCCCGGGTACCCTACCGTCCTTCCAGCCAACAAAAAAAAGTTAGCATAGGCCTTAGGCAGCAGCTGGGTCCTGGGCACCAATTAAATGTCATGGCCCACACAGTACGGCTCCCTAAGCAGCTCAGCTTGGGACCACCTGAGCTTCAGTCAGGGCCATTCACTTGGGATAAGGGCGTCTTCTGCCTGCTCTATGGTTTGAGGGTCAGTGGGCACAACACTAATCAAATGAATTTGCCCCTCTTAGAAGGAAAGAAGCCTCTGGGATGTTACACAGTCTCACTTGCCTTTCCTGTTTTCTGTGTCAGCCACAACTGTGTAGTGAATCTTAAGTGGCCTCAAGACCCAGCATACACAATAATAGTTGTTTTCTGGTCTGTGGGCCAGGTGGGATATCTTTGTCCCTGGGACTAGAAGGACAAAAAGGAGGGAAGTCCACCAGATAAACAGGGTGTGTGGTGCTCTCTCACCTGTATCTGTCTCTGCCATGCCCACATCAGCAGGAAGACATGCCAGAACCCACTTTGGAGATGTACCGTGGCAGGCAGAAGCAGCTCGGTGCTTCTGGAATTTTCAGTCCTATCAACAAGGAAGTATGTGTTGACAGCCAGTAGCTATGAGGAAAGCTGGCTACTTTCTCAGATCAGGTGAGCTTTCTTTAAGGTCATCTCTTAATTTACAATATTCTCTTTTCAAATTACTCTTGTCACTGATACTGAACGGGGAAACAGCAAATGACAATGGTTTACTGGAGTGGGAGCCAAGTCAAAGGATATGGAACAAATCCTCTTAAGCACCGTGACCAGAAACAAATAACCCCAGTCGGGCAGGCCAGGTAGGGCTCTGTGCCACAGCCAGTGTGCAGGCCCTCACTGGAGGAGCCCAGAGGAACTGCAGTGAGCTCGCAGGCCGGACGTGTGAAGGAAGCGGTGTTAGCAACATTGCTGTGCACCATGCTCAGTGCAAGGCTGACCCGCAATGGCTGCTTTAGTCCTTCTTAGTGGTCTGTGTCTGTCTGCAGGCCTCAGCTGTGGAAGCATTACTGTGAAAACTGACGCAGACCAAGACAAGGGTGGTACTATCTCTGGCAAGTTCACGGATCCCAGGAATAATGGTTAAAAATAGAGTTTGTCTCTGGGTAGTGGTGGCACACACCTTTAATGCCAGCACTCAGGAGGCAGAGGCAGGTGGATATCTGAGTTCAAGGCCAGCCTGGTCTACAGAATGAGTTCTAGGACATCCAAGACTACACAAGAAACCCTGTCTTAAAAGACAACAACAACAAAAAAAAAATCAATAAAAAAAATTCATGTTTGCTAACTTTTCCAAATGTTTACTATAAATTGTGAGGTCCTAAGTACTGTTTGGGTTTGCCTGCTTAATAAAAACACATCTGACAGTAATTTCCTTTGACCTAAGGGCCTCTTAAAGAATTAATACTGAATCTTCACTAAGTGTCGTCTACACTAGAGGAAGTCTAGGAAGCTCTAATGTAGTGAGCTGGGTCTGGCCTGAGCAGAGGTCATACAGCCTACCTTCCTTAATACTTCATTTCTCAGTTGTATCATTTACAAGAGCTTATTCCATAAACTGTGCCTAAGAACCTAATGCCATACATTAAGTGTTTTATTTGCTTTTAAATACGTGCATTTGTATTGATATAAGACCAGCAGTGGGCGGTGAGATAGACCACACCAACCTGACAACCGGAGCTGTCTCTGGAACCCACATAAAGGTTTAGGAAAGAACTGACTCTCAAAGGTTCTGCTCACACACATTATAAGGGGGAAAGATATCAGCAACCTCTGCAGAGTGCTAGGGAACAAATGTTTCTCCTAGACAAGATCCAAGACTCAGCAGCTGGCCCTGCCATTCTCCTAAGTGGGGCCACTGAGTATCACTACAGGAAAAAGTCTCCCACAGATAAGAGCAAGGAGGGAGAAGACTTTGAACCTGGGTTCTACAGTCCCCAGTAAGGGCCAAGAGCCAGGGGCCACTGTTATCACAGAAGGCAACCACGATTCTCAGCTTCCTTATTAAGGAACAGAGTGGCATACAGGAGGGGTTTGTGTCCAGACAACCTTGAGTCTGATGGGACCTCTGTCAGGAGGGTCTACCCTGTGACACTGGCACAGCAGGTCTATAAATGTGTTGGACTGCATCCATAGCTGTCCTGGGATGCGTGTAGGTCACACCTGTGCCTGTATCTAATGCCAGCCTACAACAAAGAGAGGAGATGGGGTGGAGTGGCCATTAGCGCCCCCATGAACACACAGCTGAACCAGACTGGGAATAGCACCCGCTAAGGACAGTATCACCAATAAATTTCATCCAAGAGAAACGAGAACACTGGGAAGAGAAACTGGAAATAAGCTGGAAACTGCAGTGCTGCTGTTTATTCAGAGCCTGTAAAGCAGGGGTCTGTTGATCTTATAAACATGTGGCAGACTTGCAGGTACAGACATACAGTCCACCTGCAGGTACAGACATACAGTCCAGAAACTCAGGAGGCTGACACAGGAGTATCAGATTCCAGGTCAGCTTGGGCTGCACTGTGAGGTCAGTGCCAGCCTGAGACTGTGACTTAGAGCCTGTCTCAAAAATTAGCCCAGTGGTAGAGTTCTTGCCAGCATGTTCACGGTTGTAGGGACCCTCAACACATACCGGAGAGGCAATCAAGTACTTCCAAATTTAAGTTCCCCTTGTATTCAAAGTTATAACTTTCCAAAGAATGGGGAGCTAGTGACAGACGAGCAAGCATGTGGGCTCCAGATTTGGTTAACGGCACTGGGGCTGCACAACAGCCGTGAGCCGCAGTGTGGCAGGGTGAGGTTGGCAGGGTGTGCCCCGAGCCTGGGTGATAGAGATACTGAAGGTCCTTGATTTCTATGGTCTGGATATATTGACATTTTCCATAATTAATTTTTAAATTTTATACATCAAACGAACAAACAAAACCCCCCAAGGAACCCAAATCTGTGTTCCTGGGATGTGATCACTCATATTTTATTCAAAATAAATGTTTTTATTTCCATAAAAAGGAAAAGCATTGAGTCATACAAGAAGATACAGTGTGGCATCCAAAAATAGACTTGAAAATGAAAGCTCAAAATTGTCTAAGCCTGAGGTTCGCATCTCAGAGTGCTCCTGAGGTTCGCATCTCAGAGTGCTCCTTGATAGGGAGAGGTGTCTGGCACACAATGAGAGGTGGCCTCTGGGCACATGGTGGGAGGGTGAGAGGTGACAGGCACCAGCGGCGAAGTCATGTGCACCATGAGGAAGGGAGTTTCTTAGTCAGCTGCTGTCAGGTTGAGGTTTTGCCTGCGTAGGCATTACTCTTGGGGTTTCCTGAGGCAGGGACCTCATCTCAGACCTTACTGGGCTGGGAATGCCACCCCTAAACTCTGATGGGCATCCTAACCTTCCAGCCATTATGGACCCTAACTGGTACTCCTGTTGCCTTCAGTCATGGTGGCCCTACCCACCCAGGTTTTCAGCCCCTAACACTGTCCCCTCAGCTTCTCCAGATGCACCCAGCTTCTCTGCTTCTCCCTCAGTGTGCAGTCAGTACACCCTATTACCAGGGCTTCAGGGTCTCCCCACTCATCTGGACTCATCACACATCCGCGGGCTCCCAGGACACCTCATAAATTTGTAACCAGATCCTTGGTCACGTTATTCTCTTCCTCAAAATCTGTCATCAGGTTCTCATTGTCCCTCCTGTGAAATCCAGTGCTGACCATGACCTGCGGGATTCGAGCTCAAAGCTTTCCATTCAGCCTTAGCGGCCCCTTCTCGTTGTTCCAGGTTTGGGTTAAATGTGACCTCTTCTGGAGAAGCTACTCTCTCCCTGTAACCCCATCCCTAACAGCCCTGCTCTCATTTTCTCATAGCCTAGGTAACCTTCTTATTTTAAGGTGCTCGGCAGTATTTGCTCCTGTTTCCAGCCAGCTTCTTGGGAACACCAGCTTCCTGAGGCAGATACCATGTCTCTCCAGGCTGTGGAAGTCTCTAGCGCCTTCAGCCAATCATACAGGCAAAGCTGCAGAATGGCTAAGAACAGGTTCACCCACCCTGTTCCTTCCAGACCTTTGTTTAGGGATCCTCCAGAGAAGCCCAGCAGAGAGCAATAGGGGCACCAAATAGCACTTGCCAGAAGTGGCAATGGCCAGAAGCTCCCAGGGGGTTGGTAAGTTGCTATAGCCACAGGGCCACTTCCTCTCAGCCACTGAGTGCTCCTCGGGGTCAGTGTGCACTGGTCCCATAGACATAGCATCCTGGGGACAAAGGCAGCAGCCATGTCTTTGCCGTGACATTGCTTTGTCCCCAGAACGGGCCCCAGGTAGTCCTCAGTTTAGCAAGCTGCTCTTGGCCTTCCCCAGTATGGGCTCACCAACACTGCCACTGGAAAAATGCCATTAACTCAGAGTGGAAAATTCCTCAGAACAACAGCACCTGGTTTGCCGAGTCCCACAGCTGCTACACAGTCGCGCTTGGCCAGTCATGCTGAGCCCCGTGGACCAGTGAGCAAATTCAACTGTACGGCATGTGAGACCAATGGCACTCCCAGGCAGACCCTGCTGTGTCCTTGCTGCCACCACCACTGCCCTTTCTGCCCTCTGCGGTTTACCTCCAGCATACAGGGGAGTCTGGCTGCTAATGTCACATTTACACCATCTGATATGCATTGCATATCTGGTCCCATTTCTATTCTCTCTCCACTAATTGTAAAAGGAGAGAGGGTCTGCTTGTTTGTTCTGGCCGCCTGGCTAGCTTACACCTGAAATAACCACACAGAAACTGTATTAATTAAAACACTGCTTGGTCCATTAGCTCTAACTTCTTATCAGCTAACTCTCACATCTTGATTTAACCCATTTCTATTAATCTGTATATCACCATGTGGCAGTGGCTTACCAGGTAAAATTCTAAGCATCTGTCTCCAGTGGATCCGTGGCGGCTCTCTGACTCTGCCTTCTTCCTCCCAGCATTCTGTTTAATTCTCCCCACCTACCTAAATTCTACCCTATCAAGGGCCCAAAGCAGTTTCTTTTTTTAACCAATGAAAGCAACACAAAGACAGAAGGACCTCCTACACCAGATAATGGCATCTGACATATATACTTGTGACTGATGAGTCTGGTCCTCAGAGGGGTGCCATGGTTTGAATAGGAAGGCCCCCCCAAAACTCATAGATTTGAATGCTTAGTCCTCAGGGAGTAGGGATTATGTGAAAGGATTAGAAGGATTGGGAGGTGTGGCCTTGTTGGAGGAGGTGTGGCCTTGCTGGAGGAAGTATGTCACTGGGGGTGGGCTTTGAGGTTTCCAAAGCCCGTGCCAGGCCCAGACTTTCCCAGTCTATGGATCAGGATGTAACTCTCAACTTCTTCAGTACCATGTCTATGTGCCACGGTGCTCTTCACTGTGATGGTGAGGGACTCAGCCTCTGAAACTGTAAGCAAGCCTCCAATTAAATGCTTTCTTTATACTAATTGTCTTGGTCCTGGTGTCTCTTTACAGCAATAGGACAGTGACTAAGACAGAGAGTAATGTAAACTCGTAAGAGCTAGGACATGGTTAGGGCACCTGGAACACCACAGAACACCAGAACCCACTCTGGGTGAGACAACAGCGCTCCAGCACAGACTATAGCGTAAGCACCTGACCTGAGGCATGCTGGCTCAGTCTTCTGTTCTTAGGCTTCCATATCCACAGTCCAGCTGGGTGACAAGTGACCCAGGGTAACTGCGGAACTAGGAGTGCTGTTATAACTGAGAGAAGGTAAAGGAGGCCCTCGGGACACTGCTCAGATGAAGATACTTTGAGAAAGCAGAGAACCTGACATGGTATGCTTGCTGGGCAAACAACAGACTGCAGGCAACGCCCCATCAAGGAGCCATGTGCCCATTTGTGTAGGGAGGGAGGCTTCCTGCACCCAAACGTGAGTCTTGTACTGGCCAGCAACCCGGAGGCTAATGCCAGTGCTGACAGTGCCTCTTTAATAACCACCACCCATGCTCTAGCCACGGACCGCATTCTGTCTGGCTCTGCTCACTCCTTCCTGGGAGAGGCAGTTGGTCTCAGACTTCCCCACCCTGGCCCTATCCTTGGCTCTGCTGATCTCCACTCTTGTTTTTTGTTCTGTTTGGTTGTTTTTTTTTTTTTTTAAAGACAAGGTTTCCCAATGTTTCCCTCGATGGCCTGGAATTTGCTATGTAGACCAAGCTGGCTTTGAACTCACAAAGATCCACCTGCCTCTGCCTTCCAAATGTTGAGATTAAAAGCATATGCCACCACACTCAGGCACTCTCTGCTCTTTGCAACAACAGAGAGGCAATGTAGCCCCTGCACAGGCGATCCTGTCTCAGAGACCATGGCTCCCCAGGTCTCCAGAGTGCTTCTCCCACATTCCTTGCCCATGACCTGCGCCCCCTCAGATTGATTTATTTATTTTGTTGTTGTTTTTTTTGTTGTTGTTTTGTTTTGTTTTGTTTTTTTGGTTTTTTCAAGACAGGGTTTCTCTGTAGCTTTGGAGCCTTTCCTAGAACTAGCTCTTGTAGACCATGCTGGCCTCAAACTCACAAAGATCCACCTGCCTCTGCCTCCCGAGTGCTGGGATTAAAGGCGTGAGCCACCATGCCCAGCTATTTATTTATTTTGTATACAATATTCTGACTGTGTGTATGCCTACACACCAGAAGAGGACACCAGATCTCATTACAGATGTTTGTGAGCCACATGTAGTTGCTGGGAATTGAACTCAGGACCTCTGAAAAAGCAGTCAGTGCTCTTGACCTCTGAGCCATCTCTTCAACCCCCATTTTGTGTCTCTTAATTGATCTTATCTCTGGCTTGGGGACATGCACACAAGACATATTTTCCAGGTGAGCTTATGGGAGATTCATCTTCTCACAAGACCACAGTGATAGCCTTCGGGACATTCGTCTCCCAAGGCTTGCAAACAGGAAGTGGTCCCACTCCCTCCCATCACTGAGGTGGCCCTAGGGACACAGACATAGCCCCGTGCTCCAGCCACAGGTCAAACGGAGCTGAAGCATGGAGTCCTGGCTATGGGACAGGAAGGCACCCCTGGAGGGAAATGGGAAAGGCAGCTGTCCTGTGTCAGCTCCAGATGGAGTCACAGTACTCTGAGCAGCGTATTCTCGCCATGCATCCATGTCCGCTCACCTTGCAAGGGTGGCATTCTGGACTTCTCTCCGTGACCTGTGTGGAAGTGCAGCTTCCCATCAAGCGTCAGCCCTTCTCCAGCTTAGGCAGGAACAGCAATAGTACCTGGGAGCTGGGCTAGGTCAAGCTTTTTGTCTTCTGCTCAGGCCAAAGCCAGAGTTGGCCAGACACGTAGATTTGTCGGGCCTGTGGGGCTCCTGGGGCAAGGCAGTAGCTCTGCCTTCAAGAACAGCTTTTTTCCTTGCTTCGGCTCCTGGGAGGAGGCATGAATCACAGAGGCGCCTCACCAATGGCCCAGCAGCAGCAAGCTGGGAAGCTGGCTGGCCGGGAGGCCACCACTACTCTACAGACATCTTGATATTCTCATTTACATGGTGGCTGGTTATGAAGGAAGAAATAGAGTATTAGCGGGGTCAGTTATCTTAGCCGCTAGGCACTACCTGCTTTTTGATGTTTATCACAGTCCTGACACACCGGCTCCTTTGTTCCGTCTGCATTTGAGAGCCTGGATAACTGGACAGAGGCGGAGATGGTGCAGCAGTTCCTACCAGACCAGGACAGGAAGCTCTGTGAAGGCAAATGAGCAAAGTGGACCTAAGACTTCAGCACCTCCAGCTGGAGGGAGGTTCCAGACTTAGTGTGGAAAGGGGGCCCTTGAGTTCAGAAGACAGGCTACACTTAGCAGGGTAACGGGTTGGGGAGGAGGCTGGTGCACAGGTTAGCGCTCCAGGGTCAGGGTCTGCAGAGGGCTCCCTCAGCCACAGCTGGGATTTAACTGGTGAAACTACACAGGAATAAAGAAAACATCAAAAAAGGGAGGGTTTGTTGGTTTGTTGGTTTGTTTTTGTAAAGCAACAGATAAACACTCTCCAGAGTAGAAGCAGAATAAGGACACTGGGTACCCACAGCCACCATACCAGCTCACAGATACTAGGGAGACTCCCCAGAGGGCATCACCTAGGAATACGGTAAATTAGCTGTGGATTCAAGGCAGCTCTGGTCTGCTTGACCTAAGCTTAGAAGCAAGCCGCTGAAGTCCAAGGAGTTCTGCCTGCCAAGCCAAAATCCAACACGGTTTCAAGGAATACAACACACTTCATCACCGACAATTTAAAATTCTGACACCCAATAAAAGGAGCAGATCATTAGTGGGGGTCCTCTCGGAAACACAGGAGACCATGCAGTGAACCGAACACCAGAGGCTACATAGGGAGGACCATTAAACATGAATGGGAAATGCACCCGGCAGACACAAAGATGCCATGGAACACCTCAGGATGGAGCCAGGTGCCAAGGGAAGGAATCAGACCCAGCATCACTCCCTATGGGATGGTGAAGATCCTCAACAGCCGTAGGCCATAGCTGGTGGCCAAGTACCCCTACAAAGATGCTGACAAAATCAGCCAGAAGGCTGTTAACAGACGTGGTGGGAAGACAAAGACACCCTGGTGTGGGGTGGGGTTTACTCACAGGAATCCAATGTGAGATGACTGTAGCCATTTTGGGTGTTACTCCCCTAATGCCTACCACGACTCTGCCCCTTAACCTACCCCATATAGGATGCACACAGTCGTTAAGATAGTCATTCACCAACATCCAAACTGATTCTTCTCTTTTTTCTTAACCTTGATTTACTCATTCAGTGCACACACATGTTTGTGTGAGGACATGCACACCAGTGTGTGCAGTGCCTTCAGAGGCCACAGGAGGGCACCAGACCCCTGAACTGGAAGTATGGCAGTGAGCACCAGACACTGGGCTGGGCACCACATAGACCTTCTGGAAGCAGTAAGCTCTCTTACCTGCTGAGCCGTTTCTCTAACCCCCTTAGAAATTTAAAATATTGATTATTATTGTATATAGAGTGTGTGTATGGGTGTCAGAGTACAATTCACAGGAATTGGGTCTCTCCCTTCATTATGTGAATCCCAGGAACTGAATCAGGTCGCTAGACTGACAGCAAGTGTCTTTACCCACTGAACCGTTTAACTGGCCCTAGACTGTTTAATTGACCTTTGAATATGTCAAGAGTCTTTGAGAAAGCCAAGAGTATTTCAGTTGGCTGTAGCTCCTTTGTCTAGCTTGGCATATAAGCTCCTCTTCCTGCCTTAGGAGACGGGGACACTTGTCTTTCCACAGTCCAGGGCACACTTCTGCTTACTAAAGTCTCCAGCAGAGTGGCTTTTTGGCTTTTGGAAGCTGGGTACAGTGGTCGTAAACTATGACCCCAGCACCTGCGAGGTGAGGACGACACAAGCCGAGGCCATCCCAGGCTGCATAGTGAGTATCCGCTGGCCATAGCCCCAAATCTAGGCCCTGTCTCAAAACTAATAAATAAGACATCATACGGCACTGAATTCGCCTCTTCCGTCTTTGTCAGCTAGTTCTTACACGCTAGGACCAGGGTTTCCAAAACACAGGGCTACCAGCAGCCAGCTGGGTTGTATGAACTGAGGCAACCTCTGGACTCCACATGCCAGTCCAGATCAGAGGACAGCATTAAGAGAGCGCACAGAACCAAAGACAGCCTTTCTCCTCAAGCACGCTCCACAGCTAAAGATCAGCATCAGCACAAGAGAAAGGCTCATGTCCCCAGCAAGCCACTCAGGGAGCATTCAGAGCTGACAGGTGACAAACTAAGAATTTAATTTATCATAAATTTTCAGAGGAAACACAACCTAGAAGCAAATATAACTCTGCTTCATACACAAGATGGAAGTGTGAGAGCCCTAACCTGACTCCCTCAGAGGAAGACTAATATCTGAAGTGGAAAAATAAGGCACGAGGGCCGGAGAGATTGCTCAGTCACCAAGAGCACTGGCTGCTCTTGCAGAAGACCTGGGTTTGATTCCTGGTACCCACACAGTGGTTCACAGCCCATAACTCCTGTCCATGGGGTCTGACCTCTTCAGACCGCCATGGTGACCAGGTACACATGTGAACAGACATACGTACGGCATACATATCACATTCATATGATAAAAATAAAGATTTATTTTTAAAAAGGTACTCCAGGTGGATTAACAGCAGATAAACATGGAAAAATAAGAGGCCAGCAGTTTGAAGACACAGCAGCATAAACTATTCAAATACGTCCAGAGAGAGTCATTCAATATCACACAATCCCAGACAAATGAGTTTGAATGCATCTGAAGAAACAGCCGAAAACTTTATTAAGTTAAAAACTACAAGCGCACAGACTTGAGCTCAGTAAAACTCAAGCAGACAAACCTCTAAGAACTGCTCTATGCTAATTCTTAGAAACCTCTACACAAGGGCCAAACTGAGAACCAAGTGCGCAGGCCAAACCACAGGAGCAAGATGAGGTGGAGGCGGAGTAAGCCAAGAAGTAAGGACCACAGGAGGCAGGGATGTGAACATAGCTGCTGGGCTGCAAGCTGCTGTCTAGCTTCTCGTCTCTGCAGGTCTGCATCTTCCCTCACCCTGACTGGCCCATCTTGCCCATACCAGAACAAGCTATGTGTGCAATAAATCACCTCTTCTACTCAAACCTTCTGTCCCACCAGTCAGCTCCCAAAAAACCACATGGAGGCTTAGGCTTCCTACTAACTAGCTCTTACAACTTAACTCATTTTTATTAATATATTTTTATCTTGTGGCCTCCTTACTTTTTATGTACTGCCCATGCTCCATCTTGCTGGCTACTCCTCCCTTCTTCCCAGCATCCTGTGGACCTGAAAATCCTGCCTAGCTACTGGCCATTCAGCTTTTTACTAAACCAACCCGAGTGACAAATCTTCACAGTGTACAGAAAGTTATTCCACAACACAGTCCTAAGAGGCAAGTTTACAGCACTTGCTACATCTAAAGACTGGAGGGGCCTCATGTTAGTAAGGTAAGAAGGCATCTGGAGGCCTGCTCAAAAGCAGGGCTGAGAAGGAGGAGGTAATTAGACATCTATATGCCACTGACCTAGAAAATCTAAAAGAAATTGAATAACTTCTAGATACATATGCCCGATCAAAATTAAATCAAAATGAAGCAAATCATTT
Organism: Microtus ochrogaster; assembly: GCF_000317375.1. Classification (NCBI taxonomy): domain Eukaryota; kingdom Metazoa; phylum Chordata; class Mammalia; order Rodentia; family Cricetidae; genus Microtus; species Microtus ochrogaster. Next base: position 4,975,728 of record NC_022014.1, on the reverse strand, counting down.
AAATGGAGCCACAGTAACCAATGAAATGGAGGTAGTCATTTTAAAGTTCCCAATTGAGAAAGGCCCAGCACATGGATACAGCACAGAATTCTACAAGACCTGCAAAGAACTAATAGCAATACACCTTAGATTATCATATACAACAGACAAGGGAAGAACACTTCAAATTCTTTTTATGAAACCAGAACCTTGGTACCAAACCTGATGACCAAAGTTTGATGCCCAGAAGCGAGAGGGTAGAAGACAAGAACATAAGACCTAAAGCTGTCCTCTGACCGCCACACTGGCTTATGAATACAACCATGAGCATGTATGCAGTAGTAGTAACTAAAGTAAAAAGTTTATTTATTTACTTTTGGTTTTTTTGTGACAGTGTCTAAGAAAGTGTAGCACTGGCTGGTGTGGACCAAGCTGGCCTTGAACTCACAGAGATCTGAGTGCATCTGCCTCCCGAGTGCTGGGATTGAAGGTGAGTGTCACTGCCTCCAGATCTTTATGTTTAAGATTTATTTATAAGGGGCTGGAGAGATGGCTCAGTGGTTAAGAGCATTGCCTGCTCTTCCAAAGGTTCTGAGTTCAATTCCCAGCAACCACATGGTGGCTCACAACCATCTTTAATGAGGTCTGGTGCCCTCTTCTGGCCTACAGACATACACACAGAATATTGTATACATAATAAAGAAATAAATAAATAAACATTAAGATTTATTTATGTATAAAAGTGCTCTGTCTGCATGTATGACTTTATGCCAGAAGAGAGCACCAGATCTCATTACAGATGGCTGTGAGCCACCAGTGGTTGTTGGGAATTGAACTCAGGACCTTTGGAAGAGCAGCCAGTGCTTCTAACCTCTGAGCCATCTTCCCAGTCCTCACATACAATTCTTAAAATAAAAATTCAAACTGATACCATGTAAACTTTTGTTGAAATAAGAGCGGCTGAGCTGCGTCCCCTGCACCCGGCCGCCCACATGGCTAGCTTAGCTTATGTCCCGAAATAATTACACGGAAACTGTATTCTTTTAATCACTGCCTAACCCATTAGTTCCAGCCTCTTATTGGCTAGCTCTTACATATTAATCTAACCCATTTCTATTAATCTTTGCAGTCCACAAGCTGGCTTACCAGGAATGATCTTAACCTGCATCTGCCTGGCGTGGGAGAACCATGGCGACTCACTGACTCAGCTTCTTTCTCCCAGCATCCTGTTCTGTTTTCTCCGCCTACTTAAGGGCTGGCCTATGAAATGGGCCTAGGCAGTTTCTTTATTAATAAGAAATCACTCCCACATCAAACTTTGTTAAAACTAAAAAAAGGAAGGAAGGAAGGAAGGAAGGAAAGAAGGAAGGGGGGAGAAGGGAACAAAAGAAAAGAAAAATAGCAAAGCTTGTATATTGCTGGTGGGAATATAAATGGTAAGGTCTTTATGTGGAATAACACGGTGATTTCTGAGAGTTTTAAAGCAGAATGATAATTCAGCAATTCTGCCTTTGGGTCTCATAGAGGTATTTCTACACCCATGTTCAGAAAAACATTATTCACGATAGTTAAAGGTGTTACATAACCCAAGGTCAATCCATAGATATATGGATAACCAAAATATGAACTTGTTGTATAGATACACCATGAAATTCAGTTCAGACTTCCAAAGGGTCTTCTGATACAGGCTATGATTTGGACGCACACGTATGTATGTTATGTGTGCGGGTGTGTGGAGCACAAGTGGGCATTTGTGTGCCTTGGCAAGCATGCAGCGGTCAGGGGACAAGATGCAGGAGTCAGCTTCTCCTTCCACCATGGGTTCCATGGCTTGGACTCAGGCCAACGGGCTTGGCACTTTTGCCCACCAGGCCATCTTGCTGGCCCTGAAGGAATCTCGAGGTCATTATGTTCAATGATACAGTCACAGAGAAATACTGATTCCACTTCTAGAAGATTCTTAGACTGTAGATGGCCGAGCACCCAGAACACAACCCCTGTAGTGATGCACAATTAATAAAAACCCAGAGAGAGAAATGGGGTTCAACCTGAGGGTCAGAAAAGCAAAACTGCCAACCACTGCCTCTTACCTCTACCTCAGTCTGAAATGATGATCCTGCCTCCAGGAATCTCAGAATGAGACAGTGTGTGAGAGCTGTCTCCTCCCATTTTATATTTCTCTCTAGGGCTGGGATTAAAAGCGTGCACCATCCGGTTTCTATGGCAAACCAGTGTGGCTACTGAGATTAAAGGTGTGTGTTACCATTACCTGGTCTGTAAGGCTGACCAGTGGGGCTGTTTTGCTCTCAGATCTTCAAGCAATCTTTATTTATTAAAACACAATGGAAATATCATTACACTGTACCTAGCAGCACTGCGGAGGCTAAGGGAACGTCAGAGGTGAGAGGTCATACACTGGCAAAGCCAGTCTACCTGTAATGACTCCATCATGGATCTGACCTGCCACCCGGGGAAAGCTGCCAAATACGATGACTGTCTTATTAGGGTTTCTATTGCTGTGAGGAGACACTGTGAGCACTGCAACCCCCTATAAAGGAAAACATTAAATTAAGGCTCAGAAGTTTAATCCATTATCATCATGGCAGGAAGCATGGCAGCATGCAGTCAGACATGGTGCTGGAGAAGAAGTCAAGAATCCTCCAGTTGAATCAGCAGGCAGCAGAAGAGAGAGCGGCACTGGGCCTGGCTTAAGCATTTGAAAACTCAAAGCCTTCCCATAATGACGCACTTCCTCCCACCACACCACACCTACTCCAGCAAGGCCACACCTCCTAATAGTGTCACTCCCTGTGAATCTCTAAGGTCTATGCTCATTCAAACCACAGTGGCATCAAGAAGGTAGTGACACAGTCATGAGAGGACTAACAGACACCCACTTGATGCTGGAGCTGGCGTCATCCGCAACAACGATTTTGTCAAGCTCATTTCCTGGTAATGAAACCAACTCTGACTATGGCAGTAGTGTAGTGGAACCTCAGCGTCCACATGGACTCCAAGGAGTAAAATCCCTGAAACCCCTACCCCAGAAAGACAGAACAGAGAGACCCTCGACTGCTGGGGTGTCTGTGCCCCAACTCAAAACCCAACACAACTAGCAGTTTCCATTCCAGACCTGTAGAAAGAGAGGAAGGACTTCAGAGAGCCCTGTCCTCCAGAGTATCACCAGTATAGTTCAAGGTGTGTGTGTGTGTGTGTGTGTCTAAGGCAGCACTATTAACAGCAAACAAGTAAAGCAGACTATATTAACAAAGAAATTCACCAGTAATAGAAGGACATTACAAGATATATGGGACATTTTCTCAATGAAAGAAGTGTAAAACCAAACCGAAAGACCAATTTTTACTATTCAAATAGTCAAAAAGTGAAAGGTTTCACAATCCATTTTGTGTCAAAGCAAAATATGAGTAAAACAGCATATCAATCATTGTCAACAGAATAGAAATGATTCAGCCTCTTGAGGGGGTAAAATCTAGTAACAACTGAAGGGGGTTGGTGCTCCAACTTGTGCATGACCACGCTGGTGGAGAAGTCACACCAGTCTGTGCCACTGCAAGGTCAAGCAGGCTTGCGCCAGGAAATCTTGGGAGAGGCTCTAGCTCACTACCAATGTAGCCACTGCTGTGAACAAACTGAGAAGTCAGTGGATTTGGTGAGACACCTGGGAAGTCCTTAAGGAGGGAGAGAGTTAAATAATATTAAAAAAAATCTTTCCCATGTTAAGGATGTGAATAATAATAGTGTAGAGAGTTAGGACCCTGTATAGGGCTACTATGGATGGCTTACAATAAATAAAAGGATAAATGACTGAGCAGGGATTGGCAAAGCTGATTTTTAGAAGTACTACCAGTCTAGTAAGTCATATTTTAACTGTCATAGCCACAGTGGTTTTTTATGCCAAATACAAAAAGTGGTTTGATCATTGTGTCAAATATGGAAAGCTGACTGATAGGATACAAGCTTTAGAATGACATACTAATGGAAATAAGAAAAAATACTCAGACACAGACAGAGGAATTTAGACAAGAACCTACTGTGCCACCACATAGTGAAACTGAAGAGCAGTGGCCAAGGTTGTTAGAAAACCAACTTTAGTTTATCCAGACACTACACACGAATAACCAGCAGATGATAGGCATTCCCAAGGTTATGAGTAAATTAAATGGGATCCTATAGAAATATTTAGATCTGAGGAGATTTAAGGAAGCAGCCTTTTCATATACCATGCCCTATGTGAAGCAGGTGTCAAATTCATGGGTGACTCAGAAAGAGTTATTCCTCAAGACTGGAAAGATTGGCCACAGCAATACTGGAAGCTGAACCTCAGTTACAACGGTGAACATGGTGGAGAGAGAAGGCCATAAACAATGAACTAGGGTTAGAGGTACTGATATTTCCCAACATTCAGTCACCAAGTGAGGGTCAATATTGCACAGGCAGCTTGAATTTGACAACCACATTTTGGTCCTATGTCATTTAACATCTATAAATGCTTGGGACAAGATTAAAGATTCAGGAAGGAAGTTTGAGTCATTTACTAAAATTAGATAAGACACAAAAGAAGCCTTCAGTGATTTTTTTTTTTGGTTTTTTTTCGAGACAGGGTTTCTCTGTGGCTTTGAAGCCTGTCCTGGAACTAGCTCTGTAGACCAGGCTGGCCTCGAACTCAGAGATCCGCCTGCCTCTGCCTCCCGAGTGCTTGGATTAAAGGCGTGTGCCACCACTGCCCGGCCTGATTTTTTTTTTGAAAGACTGACTTCAGCTGTAATAAAATAGTATCAGATCTAGAAGTCAGACAAATATTATTTGAATCTTTGGCCTTTGAAAAGACTAATTTAGGATGTAAAAGGTGATCAGCCCTTTAAAGACAAGATCAACACCAATAGGTGAATAGATCAGAAATAAGACTAATATTGCTCATATGCTTATGAGGCTGTTTTCATAGTGACTTCTAGAAATTTTAAGAAAAATCAAAATATCAAATGTCTTAATTGTGGAAAAAGGTCATTTGAAAAGGGATCGTAGGCAAGATGTTCCTAGAAACAATGTTTTTTTTGTTTGTTTTAGAAATAATCTAAACAGAGTGCACTGGCTTTCTGGAGTATATAGGTGAGGCAAAGGCTGGCATTGGACTAATGAATGCAGCTCAGCAAGGGACAGGCAAGGTAACCATTTGCCATTGGGAAATACCTTAGGGGGCTTCCTGCAGGCCCCAGTATCAAATGTGGCTCAATCATTCCCTGCCAGCATCAGAGAAACTCATCCATAGAACAATTAAAAGACTTAAAGCCTGTTGTTAAAAACCACCCTGCTCTGGATGTGATCAGGACAGAACAGCTTCAGTAGATAAAGCAGATTTTTCAGAAGAGATCAAAAATCAACTATTTTGGCAAACTGCTATGAATGTCAGAGACCAAAAATAAAAATACAAATAGCATTGAAATTGTAGGATTATTAGACACAAGTACAGATGTAACAACAATGTCACCAAAATCTTGGCGTCAAAATAGGCCTCTTTAGGAGGTAAATATTCAACTTCTAGGGATTGAAACCAAACTCTATCTGAGGTAAAACAAAGTACAAGATGGATCGAGTGTATAGGGCGTAGGGCCATATTATACAGGCCCATATTTCTTCACTGTATGGCGGCCAGAATTTCAGGGCACAGTTTGCACCTGCCACATGAAAGATGGTCACCCAGCCTTCTGAGGCAAACTGACGCCATCCTAAACCAAAGGTCAGGATATGCTAATGTCGCTATCTCCTTTGTAATTTGGGAAAGAGGTGTTAATTCAGTCTACGTGACAGAGCAGGCATAGATGGGAAGACGTGACAAAATGGGCATAGGAAGGTGTGGACACGACCACAGTCATTCTCCTGGCTACCTAGGAAACAATGCTAATGAACTTCCCCCTCAGTTTATGTTTTGGTATAAAAGCTGTTTGGAGAATAAACATGGGTGAATTTTCAGGATGAAAATTCAGGATTTCATGAAGGATCCCTGAAAACTCCCTCCAGATAAAGTCATGTGAGTTGTATCTATATTCTCATACCTCCACTCTGGTTTGAGAAATAATTTACATCAGGACTGGAACCCTACAATAGGGCCAGAAAAACAGGAAAATTAAAGGCTTATGTGGCTAACATAGCCATGAATATGGGGATGTGATTTGTTGCAGCATAGAAAACACAGATTAACATTCTTCCTTTAGTCTGGAGAGATGGCTCAGAGGTTAAGAGCACTGGCTGATCTTTTAGAGGTCCTGAGTTCAATTCCAAGCAACCACATGTTAGCTCACAATGATCTGTGGTGAGATCTGATGCCTTTTTCTGGTGTGAAGGCAAACATACAGGCAGAACACTGTAAACACAATAAGTAAATCTTAAAATAATAGTCAGGAGGTGGTGTCATATGCCTTTAATCTCAGTACTTGAGAGGCAGAAGCAGGTGGATCTCCATGAGTTTGAGGCCAGCCTGGTCTACAGAGTGAGTTTCAGGACAGATTCCAAAGCTACACAAAGAAACCCTGTCTCAAAAAAACAAAATAAAACCAACCAAAAAAAAAAAAAAAAGAAACCCACAGCCTTGATGATAGAAGTTACAAAATAATCTCACACCAGTTTAGAATTATGAATAATAAAAGGGTTATTTATTTAAGGGAAACTCACAGATCACTGTCCTAGATAACAGTCCTCTGCACACACAGGAACAGAGTCTAGCAGCAGGAAGCGAGAGCAGGAAGCAAGAGAGAGTGGGCACACACTTTACTACTGCTTTTAGAGTATTAGAGACCATGCCCACATGGGCTGGTATCTTAAAGGCTATTGGCTGAAGGAGCAGAATGTGCTTCCACAGCACCTCCCACTTTTATTTACATAAGAGAGTTTCAAACCCAATACAAAACTATATACACTAGGAACAGATATCAAGTATAATTAGAATTACAACCAGTATATACAATATTAAGCAAGGAATGTATGCTAAATGTTTTAATAAACATTCTATCCTAAGGAGTCTAAGTCTTTTATAGGAAATGGCTTGGCTAGATCATAAGCAGGTGATAACTATAACTATCTAATCTTCAACCCCATTGGAGGCCTGAGAAGGGAGATAATATTACTTGAGCAGGCAGGAAGTGCAATCAAGCAGTTTTTAAAGCAAGCAATATATGACAGGGACAATTAGCTACCTGAGCAATCACCCAAAGTCTCATTTTGGTTAAGGCCCTAGCATAACTGACAGAGCATTTTTAGAGGCAGGAAATTTTTTACAACTGTCTTACCCTGTCTTGGCAAGATTTGACAGTCTTTTTCCTTATGTCCTGCTTAGTTTCCAGCTACCATGTACTTTGTCAGTGGTTGAGGTATGGGCAGTTCTTGTCCAAAGGCCAATGGTGCCAAGAAGAAAACAAACTCCGAGTGGAGTGTCTTTGGTGCTCAACATTTGGTGCTAGAATTCTATATGAACAGACGGTTCTGAGTACAGGCTGTGGCCCAGGTGGGCTGAGCAGGGTGCATTCCAAGCCTGGTGGTGTGTAGCAGAGCCGGGGTTTCTAAAACCAAATGGTGGTGAAAGCCAGATGATGATGGAAGTCACAAAATAATCCCACACCAGTTTAGAATTATGAATAATAAAAAGGTTATTTAAGGGAAATTTACAGATCACTGTCTTAGATAACAGTCCTCTGCACGAACAGGAACAGAGTCTAGCAGCTGGAAGCGGGAGCCAGAAGCAAGAGAGAGAGGGCACACCATTTACAACTACTTTTAGAGTATCAGAGACCACGCCCACATGGGCTGGTATCTTAAAGGCTATTGGCTGAAGGAGTGGAATGTGCTCCCACAGCACAGCCCCACCCTGTATCAATATTTTGTACAACAGCTGTTAGAAATAACACCTGAACAGCTTCCTCAATCTATAATTTACCACTATAGGGATGATTTCTTACTGGCTGATTCAGAAGCAGACACATTAGAAAAAGTTTGATAAATTAAAGAGAATTTTGCCTTGTTAGGAATTATAAATTGCTCCTGAAAAATACAAAGAGGAGATTGTATTCATTACCTAGGATATAAGATAGGTTTTCAGAAATTTCAACCACATAAAGTACAAATCAGGAGAGATCAATTACAAACTTAATAATTTTCAAAATTGCTGAGAAGTATTAACTGGCTACAGCCCAAAATTAGATTAGTTACTCAAGAGCTAAGATATTTATTTTAAACCTTACAAGGTTTAAACAAGTACAATATAATTATCGTCTGAGAGGGAGAGAGAATTGACTCTGGTAGAAAAGAAATAACAGGATGCACATGTGGATCGCTTGAATCCAATGCTCGACGGGAATTTAGTCATTCTACCTTTACTCACTCTCCCACAGGAATCCTTTGTTTGTTTGGGACAGGGCTTCTCTGTGTAACAGTCCTGGCTGTCCTGGAACTCACAGAGATCCTCCTGCCTCTGCCTCCGGAGTGTTGGGATTAAAGGTGTATGGCCCCACAGCCCAGCTTCTCCCACAGTATTTTTTTATGCAAAGAGAAGATTATGTCTTAGAATAAATGTTTTTATCACACAAACAGTAAAAAATGAAAGACCTATGTAGAAAAGGTTTCTGAATTGATTCTTAAAGGAAAATTGACTTTATCAATTAGCAGAAATAGACCCAGGAGAAATTGTGGAAATTTTACTAATTCTGAAATTGCCTCATTTTTATGGACAGAAAGTGAACATTGGCAAAGAGATTGTAATAATTTTTAGGAGAGATTAACAACAAATGTTCCAAAAGCAACCAACTTCAGTTTATCAAAAGAACCAATTAGATTCTCCCTCATATAATAAAAGTGCTGTGGGAGCTCCTTCAGCCAATAGCCTTTAAGATACCAGGTCACTTGGACGTGGTCTCTTATATTGAAATTGCCAAGGTAAAGAGAGCTCATGTTCTCACCTCTCGCTGCACGATTCAGTTTCTGTTCCCCATTTGTGCAGAGGACTGTGATCTAGGACTGTGATCTGTGAGTCTCCCCCTAAATAAATAACCCTTATTATATGTAATATAATATCTCACACTGAGCTAGTGTGAGATTATTTTGTAACTTCTGTCATCATCTGGCACCCAAATGGGTGACCGACCAGTCCATCCTTTTTGGGATCAGTTTGGCAGCCATGTGGTGTATTGGGCATTGACTCTCCCGCCCACGGCTCCAGCCGGCACTCAGATGCAGCACACTGCTGCTTGGTACTCCCCCGCTCGTGACCCATATGCTGCTGCTTGGCACGTTACACACTGGCCCACACTGGAGCGAACAGTCCATGACGCACACTGAAAGCTCTGGGTTTACTCTTTATCCTGGTCACCAACTCTTGGAATTGCTTTGATCACCTTAATAACTGCTCTTAATTTGTTAGACAAAGCATATTTCTCAGTACCTAAGTAAGCAACATACACTGTTTGCCACTACTAGTGTCTCTCTGCCATGTGACTACAACTGAGACACCTGATGGCCAATAACGATTATTACTACTCCAATTCACTGAATTGCCTTACAACAGGTAAGATCTGAAAAACTATAAAATTACCAATAATATAACTATCAAGGAGTTCAACAATCATTTTGCTAATGCTATGCATGGTATTCTTCAAGGCTTATGTGATTTTCCTTCTACATCCTTTTATTTGATTCTAGGGACTAGTTTTGTTTTTCATATTATCTCAGTAAGAAAATGATTTGATAACAGGACCAAGAATGAGGCACTTTTAGAAATGATACGGTCTTTACAGACTAATAATGGACAGCTAATTGAGAAGATCAATAATATGGAGAGGGATAACATCAATTTGATATAATTATCCGAAAGAATTTGTGCTGTTGAATTTAACAATTGGAATCTGTTGAAAAGTTAAGATAGATTAATGGATAACATATCTTTCCAGGAAGGTAATATGCACACCATCAAAATTATGTCTAAGAATGAAACGTTATCTTTGTTGGATGAGTTTAATACCTTGGAATCCCCAGTGAGGGTATTGGAACAGAACATTGGACAGTAGATTTAATTTTTTTTTGTTTTTTTGAGACAGGGTTTTGCTGTAGTTTTACAAAAGGAAGTAGTAAAAAGATTTGAAAAGATTGAGGAATTTATTGAAATTAAATAAATTTCTGTCTGAGCAGGGACAGAAGGTACAAGGACAGGATTCAGCTTCATCAGTGTGTGCCAGACCCCAGGTTGACTTACCCAGAGTTTTAACTGCATATCTGGTAATTTCCTGGGAAAGACCATCTTGTATGAAGTACCCTAAGGTAGTCAAAGAATATACATAGAAACCACTATGTATAAGCAATCTAACAGAAATTAAACAAGCAATAGTATCTTATGGACTATATTCACCTTTTGTTAAGTCAATGGTGAAAATGTGTGCTTCAAGCAATAAGGCTACTCCACACGATTGGCTTCAATTAATCTCAGCAATCCTAGAAGACAGACCTCAGTTGCTTTGGAAGTGTTATTGGAGAGAAGAGGCAAAAAGTTTAGAACAACAGGGGAAAGCAAAAGGATTTGAGACTTCCCAAGATCAAATTCTTGGTGAGGGTCTTTACTCTGATTCTCAGGACCAGGCTCTCTATGAGGAGCACACCTTGTCACTATGAAGCACAGCAGCTTTAAATGATTGAAACAGGATTCAGGAACTAGGAAAGGGAATTGAATCAAATATCAGGGTTAAACAGGACCAGAGAGAACCTTTTAGTGACTTTTTACAAAGATTAACTAAGGCTATACAAGTAGGAGTAACAGACTCAGAAGCTAGACTTGTACTTATTGAATCTTTGGCTTTTGAAAATGCCAACTTAGAATACAAGGAGATCCTTGCACCTTTACAGGTCAGATCAGCATCACTAGATGAATGGATCTTACATACAATGAATGTTATGACATTTGACTATAGTACTGAGGGTTGGGTAGGAGAAGCAATTTCCAATGTTATGAGGAGACACCAAAATGCAAAATGTTTTGATTGTGGTAAAATAGAACACCTGAAAAGGAACTGTAGATAAGGAATTCCTAGGAATAATGTCTCCTCTAGGAATGGCAAGAATAGGAGGACTCAGCCTTCTGCTATCTGTAGGAGGTGTGGCAAAGGCCGACATTGGACTAATGAATGTAGGTCAACAAGAGACAGACAAGGCAACCTGATACCATTGGGAAACTCTTTGGGGGGCCTCTCACAGACCCCCATGTCAAACAAGGTCCAGTCATTCCCAGTCACTGTGGAAAACATGGCTCATCAGGAAATTTAAACAATCTAGTGCCTTTTGTAAAAAACCGTACTGTTCTGGATGATGGAATAGATATAGAAGATGATTCAAAAACTCCAATAAGAAGTAGGAAACATGTATTTTGGCAGACTTCTATAAATGATCAAAGACCAAAGCTAAGAGTACATATAAATGACATTGTAACTGAGGAATTACCATTCATGGATGTGGATGTGAGTATCAATCCTGACATCTGAATTGGCTTCTTCAAGAGGCAAATGTTCAATCCCTAGAAATTGGAACCCTATCTCAAATGAAAGAAACCATGAGATGGGTTGAATGCATAGGGCTAGAAGGACAGAAAGGAACTCTGAGGCCATATGTAACTAATATTGCACTGAATGTATGGGGTTGTCACCTATTATAGAATGGAATACCCAGATTAACATTCCTGCAGTCCCAAAAACTCATGTTTCTGGGAAGGATATTATAAGATATTATAATCAAAGATCACCAGCCATTCAGGCTGTGTATAAGAACACAAAGCAACTAGTAAACCTTCAGAGGTACTAACAATCTTGCCTTTAAAATGGTTGACTGAGAAATCAATAGGGGTTATACAATGGCCTTTAACAGAAGAGAACCTGCAGGCTTTAAAACAGCTGATACAGGAGCAACTAGATGCTTGCCATATTGAAGAATCTACCAGCCCTAGGAATTCTCCTGTATTCGTTGTTATGAAGAAATCTGGAAAATGGAGAATGGTGGCAGATCTAAAATCTGCCAAGAAGGTAATTCAACCTACAGGCCCTCTCTACAACCTGGAATTCCTCTACCTTCTTTATTATCAAAAGGATGGCCTCTTTTTTTTTTTTTTTTTTTTGGTTTTTTCGAGACAGGGTTTCTCTGTGGCTTTGGAGCCTGTCCTGGAACTAGCTCTGTAGACCAGGCTGGTCTCGAACTCACAGAGATCCGCCTGCCTCTGCCTCCCGAGTGCTGGTATTAAAGGCGTGCACCACCACCACCTGGCGAAAGGATGGCCTCTTATAGTAATTGATTTAAAAGGTTGTTTCTTAATTACACTTTACAAGAAAAGGACAGAGAAAAATTCGCCTTCACAGTGCCTACTTATAATAATTCTCCTCCTAGTAGGAGATACCAGTGGACTTTCCTCCCACAGGGAAAACTCAATAGCCCCACCTTGTGCCAATACTTTGTAAGTCAGTCACTGGAAATAATATGTAAACAATATCCTAAGTCTATAATTTACCATTACATGCATGATATTTTGTTATCTGACTCAAATGCAAATATTTTAAAAAGAATGTTTGAAGAAGTAAAGAAAGTTTTGCATAAATGGGGATTACAAATTGCTCCTGAAAAAATACAAAGAGGAGATTCTGTCAATTAGCTAGGTTACAAAATAGTCTACAGAATATTAGAACACAAAAGGCACAAATTAGGAGAGACTGATTGCAGACTCTTAATGACACTCAAAGACATTTCCAGTTTATGACCGGCTGTTGGATAATACCTGATCTAATAATTCATCTAAACAAAGCGTTAGATGGTTACAAAGACTTAAATAGTCCCAGGGAATTAACAGCTGAAGCAAAAAAGAATTGATAGTCATTGAGGAGAAATTATAGGAGGCACATGTGGATAGGGTGAGTCCAAATCTTAATTGTATTCTAGTCATAATGCTTTCCAGAATTTCCCCTACAAGAAAATGCAGAGGGAAGATATTATCTTAAAATGGATCTTTTTTAAAAATATTTATTTATTATGTATACAATATTCTGTCTGTGTATATGTCTGCAGGCCAGAAGAGGGCACCAGACCTCATTACAGATGGTTGTGACCCACCATGTGGTTGCCGGGAATTGAACTCAGGACCTTTGGAAGAGCAGGCAATGCTCTTAACCACTGAGCCATCTCTCCAGCCCCCAAATGGATCTTTTTACAACATAAACCAGGTAAAAAAATTTTAAAACTTATATGGAAAATGTCTCTGAATTAATTATAAAAGGAAAGTTGATACTTTGTCAACTAGCAGGTATAGACCCAGAAGAGATTATAGTGCATTTTACTACTGATGAAATTAAAAAAAATATGGGAAGACAATGAACCATGGCAAAGAGCTTGTACTAATTTTGGAGAGAGAAATTAATAGCAATTATTCCAATAGTGATAGAATTAATCTTATAAAGAGAACTACTTGTATTCTTCCCCGAATTGTACATGGCACACCAATAATTGGAGCCCATGCATTTTATACAAATCAGGGAAGTCAGGTTACAAATCAGAAGAATTAAGTAAGATGGAACAAAGCTCTTGTAATTATGTCCAATAAGCAGAATTACATGCTATTCTCATGGTACTAAGGGATTTTAAAGAACCTCTCAATATAGCTACTGATTTGCAATATGCAGAAAGAGTTGTCTTGCATATTGAAAATGATGAATTTATAACAGATGATACAGAATTGTGTTCATTATTCATTAAGGTTCGAGACATAATCAGGAATAGGCTTTGTCTCATATACGTAACACACATCTGATTCCATACGGGTTTGTCAGGTCCCCTAGCTCAAGGTAACACATAAATTGATTGATTATTGATTGGCATGTGCTGAAGGCCTCAGAATTTCATAAGAAATTCTTGTCAACAGCAAAGGCTTAAAGAGTTTTCTATTACATGGCAACAAGCTAAGGAGATTATAAAGCGATGTCCTACTTGCTTTTTCTTCAACCAAATACTGTTACACACAGGGAGTAACCAAAAGGGTACTCAAAGGAATGAAATCTGGCAGATGGATGTGTTCCACTTTATAGAATTTGGAAAATTAAAATATGTACATCACATCATTCACATTTATTAAAGTTTTCAGTGGGCAACTACCTTGAGCTCAGAAAAGGCTGACTCAGTAATCATGCATTTATTAGAAGTTATGGCCATCATAGGCATACCTGCACAAATAAATGCAGACAATGGTCCAGCATATGTGCCTAAGAAAATAAAACAGTTTTTTGCTTATTATAATATAAAGCATTTTACAGGTATTCCAAACAGGCAGGCAGTTATAGAAAGATCAAATCGAACTATAAAGGCTATGCTAAACAAACAGAAAAGCATAGAAAATACCAACTAGAAATAGATTGCATAATGCTTTATTAATCTTGAGTTTTCTTAACACTAATGAGAAAGGAATAACAGCATCAGAGAGACATTTGATAAAAGAAAAAACTTCTGAATTAAATCAGCCAGTGTATCTCAAGGATGTGTTGAACTCACAATGGAAACCAGATGTGCTGTGTTGGGGAAGGGGTTACACTCTTGTTTCCATAGGAGAAGAAAAGCTATGGATACCATGAAAATTAATAAAGATTCAGTTTGAAAAAGAGTTTGAGAAAGAGAAACGACAGCTCATCCACAGAGGTGACAATCATACAGGTGGTAAGAAAACCTCAGAAGGGTTGGGGCAGGGTTCTGTTCTTGTCTTTGCAGAAAAATACTCACCTTCAAAGAGTCGAGAGACCTTGGACATCTAGATGCTTAAAGATGAAAAGATAGTTATCCAGAAAGAACCAACAAGCAAAGATAAATCTGACTTATGATGCTGTATTATCTGCATGGTAAAATTTGATTATCTGGACATGTATACATCTCTACTTAAAAATCAGATCTGGCTTTAGAGATGGACCATGGCTATTCTTCTCTAAATCTAAGCATGTTGTTGAAAGAAAAATTCAGAATTTCTGTTTCATGTCAGGAGCTGTCTGGTATCGGACAGAAAGAAGGTAGATTTTTAAGGAAACACTTTATTTTCTCCATGCCCATTTTGTCTATATTGTATCTTTCATTGAATATACATCTATATGAATAATGTTTAAGTTTTCCACAATAAACAGTAGATTTTCTTGCAGTAATCTTTGAAGTTTCCAGGAAGAAGATGGGGCCCCACAACAACAACTCCACCTGGTCAATATGACATCATGATGCTGATAGCACTACTATGAGACTGGTTTGGGGGTACCAGCTATGAAAATGGTGCACCTTCTTACAAAGTTCTGGCCAGGACTCCAAATAAGAACTTCAGAAAAACCCTATCAACTACTCAGAGACCATTTGCAATCATTCAAACTAGCAATCTAAAAACTTAATCATTATTTTTACTTTTAAAGGATCCCATAAAAAGAACATCGCCCCCATGACAGCTGGAAGCAATTCTAGAAGACAATATCCCCTCTCCCAACAAAGTTTGTCCTCAGGGTTAGGTACACCATTTAGGGTTTGATCATTACTCATGTGGGGTTAGGGTTGGGTTGGAAATTATGTAAGCTCAGCGATCTCATAAATAGAAAAGTGAGAAAACTGAATGGGATAATAGGTAGATTAATGTGAATAATAGTACATAATAGAGTGAATAATTGTGAACTATTATTTATGTTCAGTTTACATTGGTATAGATTTTTGTATATTGATAAAGTTCAAATTATATTTGTTATATTGAATATGCTCCTATTTCTATTTACAATATTTGTACACCTATGCAAAGTTATTTTGTCAGATTGTGTGCATGCACATTTCTTCCTCTGTTTAAGACATTTTGTATAGTGATGCTATTTTAGGATATATTTATCATATTGCATTATATATTTCTACCTCTGATCAAGATATTTACACATTGTTTATATTTTGAGGTCATTATCCTCCTTTACTGTATGGTTGTTTAAAGATTGTTTAATATTCTGATATGAAGTCTTAATCATTAAATTATATAGGTACTAAATATTACAGGTCAATAGTCATCCATGTTTGTTACATTTTTAGTCAGACTAATTAGGTTATTTAGATACATAGAAATTGTATTCTGCATAGATAGGTAACCTTCAACCACTTCAAAGATCTGTAGAACATGGAATTTAAATAACTTAGGATTCTGTTGACATGAGACACAATTGCTCCTGGCAGCAGTGATCTATTGTGTACCAAGAGAGTATTGAACACTGAAGACACTTCACTTGGAGTTTGTTTTCTTCTTGGCACAATTGGCCTTTGGGCAAGAAATTGCCCATGTCTTGACTACTGACAAAGTGCATGGTGTCCAGACTGGACAAGCAGGATACAAGAAAAAGACTGCCAAACCTTGCCAAGACAGAGTAAAACAGTTCTGAAAATTTTTCTGCCTTTGAAAATGATCTGTCAGCTACTCTAGGCCTTAGCCAAAGTTGGCTGTTTCAACATTGCAAATGAGACTTTGGGTGATTGCTCAGGTAGCCAGTTGTCTTTGTCTTTTACTGCACATTTTAGAAGCTGCTTGATTGCAGTTCCTGTCTATTCAAGTAATATTATCTCCCATCTCAGGTCTTCAATAGGGTTAAAGATTAGATAGTTGTAATTACTTTCCTCTTGTGATCTAGCCAACCATTTCCAATACAAAACTTAGACCCCCTTAGGATAGAATGTTTACTAAAACATTTAGCATAGTGTATATAATTTCGTATTGGGTTTGGAACTCTCTTATTTAAACTAAAAGGGAGGTGCTGTGGAAGCTCCTTCAGCCAATAGCCTTTAAGATACCAGGCCACTTGGGTGTTGACTCTTATACTATAGTTGCCGAGGTAAAGCGTATGCTTGTGCTCTCGCTTCTGGCTGCTGGATTCGGTTCCTGTTCCATTTGTGCAGAGGACTGTGATCTAGGACTGTGATCTGTGAGTCTACCCAAAATAAGTAACCCTTTATTATACATAATTCTGAGCTAGTGTGGGATTATTTTGTAAATTCTGTTATCATAAAAGGAACACCAATTTCTGTACCCCCTACATTCTATACTGATATAAATAAATCAGGAAAGACAAGTCATAAGTCAGGTAAAATAACTAAATTGGCTCAAAGTCCTTATGATTCAATTCAAAAATCAGAATTATATGTTATTCTCATGGTATTATTAGATTTTCCAGAACCTCTTAATAAAATTACTTTCAATATGCAGAAGGAGTTGCTTTTCATATTGAAACCGCTGAACTTATTCCAGAGGCTTCATAATTCATAATTATGAATAATAATTAACTGTATTATTTATTCACCTACAAGAAATAATCAGAAATTGGTGGGGAATCTCCTTCAGTCAATGGCTTTGAGAGGCTGGATCAGGTAAGGCATGGCTTTGGGTACCAAAAAGCCTTGGTCTGAGATGCAAGCGGAGGACACCGGTGCACAGACTCGGCGGACGTGGGATAGTCCAAGCATGAAACAGTGAAGCCCACACTGAGACCAGATCGCTACACTACAATTAAATCAAGTAGGTTTCTTGGGGCCTGGCCTCCAGAGTGATAGGCCTTTTATTGGCGAGGTCCACGGGCGAACAGGAAGCTTGGTCCTGTCCCTGAAGACCCCCCTGAGTGGGGAGAGTGTTCTTGGCCCGCGGTGGGACACAGGAAACGGAGCGGGGGCATTCCCCGACCCCCTTGATCCCCCAGTAAGCCTGTGTGGGCTGGTACCCTCTGCTGGGGCTGCTCCTCCTCTGCTGCAACCTCTCTCTCCCTGGCACATCCCAGCTTGTGCCCAGGGGCCTCCTTCACTCCCCCTCCCTTCCGCGGGGCCACGGGATCACCCAGTTTAGCCTGTTTGGGCGCTGGGTCAGGAGCTCAGGGCAGAGGGCAGCGGAAGTTTCTGTTTTGGTGGCTGCCCTGCAGAGGGGTAGGCCTTTTGTTGGCGAGGTCCCTGGCGAACAGGGAGCCTGGTCCTGGTCCTGAAGACCTTTCTGAGTGGTGAGAGAGAGATATCTTAGGCCGTGGCGGGAGCCAGGAAACAGAGCGAGGGCATTTTGTAAGCGGGGGTCCCTGGCCAGCAGGGAAACCTGCTCCTGTTTTAAAAGACCCATTAGATGCACCAAGGCAAGAATTCCCCCAACAATCTAAAAAACAACATGAAAACACCAGAACCCAGTGATCTTACAACAGAAGGACTTGAACACCCTAACACAGAAGAAGTGGAAAAAATTGA